>NC_054559.1:11804791-12147291 GCF_017654505.1 Polyodon spathula
CTGGAAGTGATGGAACACCCCCAATACAAACAGACACTTAACAAGAGCAGGCTTTTAACATGGTACCTGCTACGCAAAAGCCCTAATGAGGAAATGTAGTCGTGGAGAATGCAGTAAACACGACTGCTTTTTCCTTGAAGCTGTTCTGGAAGGTTTTTATGCTGTAAATGAAGATATTTCATGTTTCCTTTTCCAGGCAGCTCTAAGAGTGTGTGTGCGTGTGTTCATTAGAATTAGAATTGTTTCAATCAGCAATCATGACTCTGTGTCTTGTAAATTGTTACCTATACAGGTGTGAAAAGTCTGGAGTTACCATTTAAACCATCTAGCACCCCCACTGGATTACAGGGGCTCAGTCACTGGCGGATCCCTGTTTGGCTCTGTGAAAGCCTGCTCACCCCGGCTGGAAATGTTCATGCACTGGTAGATGCCGTAGATCTGGTAGACGTATATGGTCCCGGGCTTCATGAACATGGCCGTGTTCCTTTCTGTGCGCTTCCCTCCAGAGGAATGGGACGCCTTGTCCTCCCCGCCCAAATAAGCCTCCGTCTCCACCACCCTGCCCCTCAGCTCCATCCCGCCTGGGAGTCTCCGCACTAGCACCTGCAACACAGTCACTCCTGACAGTTCCACTTTAGCTCAGTAATCTTGATGAGGATTATCCCACTAAAACTAGTAAATACAGAAATACAGCAGACCTCTGGCACGTGTCATTTGCACATGCTGTTACCAACTGACTGGTGCTGATGGAAAATAATCAATGCACATTTTATTACAGGTGTAAGTTAAACTGAGCAGGACAGAATGCAGATAAAACGAGATATACTGTTTTTTTCACTTTTTACTTGCTATCACTTTCCATAAAGAAAGCAAGGGATTCTTATTGGTGTTTCTGTCTCAGGTTAGCATGCACGGTGCAAAAAAAAATAACCTGTCGGACTACTTTGGCATAGACTGAGAAAGTGCTTTTGGAATGCTGTTTTGTAAATTGCTAGATACTGTATTACTGTGCTGTGTTGTGCAATCATATTCACAGATTTTCTTTGTATAGTAAACATGCAGTACTGCACTTTGGTGTTTTAGACACAGTAATGTTCCTGCCATTGTTAATTTACAAAGCCCCAACGTAAATAAAGCAACAACAAAGTAGTATAACGACTCCCTCTGAGAGACGACCCCTGCAGCCAATCAAAGCGGATATTAGGAAGCTTATTTCTAAAATATTACACATCGGGTGAAACTAAAAGTCAAGGGTAAAGAGTTAAACTTTAAAGGGGAAGCTGGGCACTTAATTTTATTTAAAAGAAAGAAGTTGCTCCCACTCAGCCTCCCTCTTGACTCGAGCTCAGCTTGTTAACCCACGATCACCCCTTTGACTGGAATAGCGTGGCTTCACTGCTGAAAAGAAGGAAGCCAGTGTAATTAAATATTAACGGGTTCTCCCGAATCGTAATTGCTTTCATTTATAATTACTTTTAAAAGGTGTCGTCTTTGTACAAAAAAAAAAGAAAGACAAACTGACACAGTACAGAGCAGGCAGCAGAATGGCGTTATTTGTTTGACACAATTACTAAACATCCCTCCTCATTGCACCAGAGGGGCTTCAGACTTTTCTCCTTTGTGATACTTTGCGTTTCCACTGGTCATCATTAAATAAGATAACCACTTGAGCTGTGTGAGGTAAATGGCTGAAAGATACCACTGGGACGCTGAGAGTTCTTTGAGCTGCTTTACCATCGTTGCTGTTCCACAGTTAGCAGCAAGGGTTCTCATTGCTCCCCTCTCTAACCTCCCGAACGGGAGAGGCCAATTGAGCTAATGAGTGGAAAAACAGAACAAATACATTAAAGAAATAAAGAGGAAACTGATTAAAAAAGAAGCCCTGGAGTGCTGCAAAAACTCTAATTATTTAAAGATGTAATTTGCTCCTTATAAAAACAACATGGAAAGGCATTCCAAACTAAATAGCCCCTCAAACAGTGCTCCCAACTGTTAACCCAGTGTGCATCTCATTAGAACTCTGCAGATAAAATATAAATAACGAAGGGAAATGCTGTGAAATCCTGAAAGATCTGTCTTAGGAAAATATCATGGTGTTGACAGGGCAGGATTTGTTATTAAGACTGGAAAAGGAGCTAGAGGAATGGGGTAAAGCAGATGAATGCAATCCTGTCTCTTATCAAGTAGGGCCATTATAAAGCTCTGGGCACTAACCAACATTCCATTTTTTAGTGGCACAGCTTTTAGATTGATGAATATTTAATATCCAATATAGGCTAGGCTTACTTTTCCCAGAAATGCTTTGGCCAGACTGGTACCAGGCTGGTTAAAGAAATCCTCCCCCAGCCGAGAGCCGTTCTTCTCCTCTCCTGTGAAGTATCTGCTGACCAGAGCTGCAGTCTTAGCTCCTGGGGGGTCCTGTGCATGGCTGCTTTTCATGGTTGTAGCCACCACCCGCACTGAGCCCAGCTTCCTTTTCCGTGCCGACATTGCAGAACTGAAGGGTAAACAGAAACTTAATACTAAACTTTAGAATTTTTTGGAATGAGGAAATCAAGCACAATAGACATGCAGGTAGCCCGCTAAGGGATCAGTGAATTAAGGTAGATGCCAGCTGTTGGGAAATATTCAACATTTTTCATAATTAATACCGGAGCAGCAAGACTTACCCAACTGCAAAAAGAAAATCAATACACCATTGCACCACATGTAATCCCTCTCCAACAGATTGCTAACAGGGAGCACGTCAATAGACCTCACTTCTTTCTGTCTGGACCACAGCCTTTCCTTATGACATCCATGAATTCTCTGCCAACTATTGCATGACTAAAGGAACAAAAGGGCAACCTCCTTCTCCCAGTGTCTTAGAAACTGGCAAACTGGTTTATTTACAGTGAAGGGCTCTATCTTCCTCAGTCCTCGTACTAATTTACGTTGGGGTTTTCATTTAAAAAGCTTGCATTGTTTTGTTTTGTTTTTTTAACCTGGATTCACACATTCAACAAAGTGATTTTATTGATAAAAATAGTAGCAATGGTATTTAATATTTATGGTTAGGTATGTGTATGCCAGTACATATTGACAGTACAGCAGCCCTTCCTGAAATGAATATGGGAAATAGTGCAAATCTCTATTCAGCAGGACCATGTTGAATTGCGGTTGTTTTGCCATTTCATGAATTAGTGGCACAGTATGAAATCACGTGACCTTCTCTTATCTATGTAATTCACGCATTCAGATGGAAACCCGTTCCCTTCTCCAACGTCATTGGCTTTGTCACACACACCTACAAGCCCCTAATAAACAGATGCCTGTAGGTGAGCAAACGTAATAAATGTAACCAAAGAAGGAAACTGATATAACTATAACCTTTTATTTAAAAAAAAAAAAAAAAAACTTTACCTGCTCATACTAGTATTTTACAACAAACTCAATGAACTTGGAGTCGGTAAAAATAAAAAAATAATAATAATTAAAAAAAAGAAATACTTAATGTTTTCAGTGTGCGACAAATGTAGTGTTAATGGCGCTGTAAACACACTGCGCAATACAACAGCCCTCTAAAGAAGCGTTGCCCTTTTAAGAAGATGGCTGAAATCAGATTGCCCTGTAGTCGTTCATTTCTCTCGCTTTCCAACCGTGTATGTTTAACTGTTTGCAAAAATACGACTAAAAATGTAAAAAGTAAGATGCAGGCGTAAGAATTATTCTGTACTTCATCACATTCTTTTTTGCGTTACCGTGGATTTCAGGGAAAACGAGCATGTATCCTGTATATAGTAGACTGAAGTAGCAACTCATTTTTGTATAGCTGAAAAATGAACTGAAAGTTACAGTATCTCCCTAATATACTGATATATATTACTTAATGCCATTCAGTAGCTGCTCTTTCATTTTCACTCTTACAAGTCAAACCAAAGAAGAAAAATCTCATCCGTTTGCACTGTTATTACTCACCGCTGTCGCATGCAAGCTTGCATTTACGTGAATGCGGGAGGAACATTAAAGGGGGAATGGCAACCCAAACACACGAGCGTACAGTAATAATGACTCTTCGTTTCGTTGTGTTCAATGACGAGCACAACAATGCGGCATTCCTCTGTAACGAAACCCATAAACGCCGTTGTTCAAGCGCTATAGATCCACTTTTTAAAACACCGTACACGTGTTCATTCATATTGCATATCGCCTACGGATGCGTATTTTAAAATACTTCATTACATTTTAGAAGAAATCCAAAAACTATTTTTGATCTTATTGCGGTCGGGTCAGTTTCTCGCAAACTTCAACAAGTGCTCACGTAAATATTTAGACAGTGGAGCGTGCCTGAAGGGTTAAAGTCCGGACGAGTTGAACAGGTCAATGCAATAGCCGGCTTGCATGACGTTTTCCTACCCGTACACGTTTGAGTATGTAAAACACATTTTAAACACATCTTACTAGTGTCTAATCAGTTAGCTTGAGAATGTGCTTTAGCTGCACACAAAAAACAAGCACGTGATTTGTCTTTACAAGGTAAAGCATAAGCAGCAACACCTTACAGTGCCAGCTCTCAGCCTCTCTCCAAATCTTGTTTTGTTTTGTTGTTTGTTTTAACTTATGATCTGGATGCCTTTAAAACTGCAACGTGTAACTAATCAGTCTCTTTCTGTCCTGTGCTGATGAGAGCCAGGCCTTCTTAGGTGACTTTCATCATGTAGTTTTCATTAGCGCTAATGATATGTTTTTTTTAGGTCAAAATATACTCAGTGGGCAACCACAATCTTTTCTGGTGGTATTTTTAATTAGACATTGTGTTTTCCTAGTCTTCGTGGTAACAATTCAACTTACTTGTGTGTGTATATATATATATATATATATATATATATATATATATATATATATATATATATATATATATATATATATATATATTCAGAGAGAGAGAGAGAGAGAGAGAGAGAGATATTTACGTGCCTCCCTTTACTTAATTTGGATCCTACTGCATTGAATAATCACGTTACATATTAGTAATAGTGGATCCTACTCGTCCAGACTGTAAAGCCGTTTTAAAAAATACAAATTTACAGTGAAAAACATAACTTATGTTACACCTTTATTTTCATCCTGGTCATTTATTCTTCCGTTTAATTACATTTCTTTCCCAGGAGAGAGAAACAAACAACAAAAAAAGAAATACTCTTCCTTCCGTTTATTTTCGTTTTTAGACTAAGTCATGTTAGTTCTTATCAATGTCAGAAAATCCCCATCATCAACCGTCACTGTCTGTCAACAGAGCCTGCTAGACGATGACGTCACAGCGAAAGCAGCGGCAGGCGGCTCGAAGGGAGGGTGCTCAGCTTCACTCTGCAGGCAGTGCTGGTGTAATTTAAAAACTTCTACATTGCGTGGGTATGAAACAAGCTCGTATGCTTCTGTGAAGGAGTAGGAGTAAACGACATTTAGTCTAGCCGTAGCAGTAGAAGACGCTCGTGCCTCAAAAGGTGAGAGAACAGAGTCTGTTTTTATGAAATATACCAATTTGCTACGCAAATCTTGTTAAGTGGTTTGTTGGACACGTATTTCGCGACAAAAATGAACTTCTGTGGTAGTGTCACATGCCGCGCTGGCTTTAAAAACACGTTTGGGTTTTTGATATTGTTATTTATTTTTTTGTGCTTGTCTTATTATTTATGCCTTGCTTCGCTGAAATGAGAATATGCTTACAATAAACACCTGTGCGGCTCGTAATATATTCATACAACACTCCGATTATTAAACTAAAGTCTTATTAAAGTAGTAGTCGCGACAATAATACTGTACTTATTGATATGCTATGAGAAACTAGTCATAGGGCTTTTGCAATGGTCCTGCTAAAACGTTGTTGAAAATGAGATGAACGTAATTTTGTTATCCTGGTATTTTTTGCAAATAAATACAAAAATATATACTGTATACATTATGTTTGTTGTAGTGGATGCATACGGATGCAATGCAGGTTCCACTGGGGGGTGTTGGAGCATCAGGTAGATATCTGTCAAAAACGGCCAGCATGGGTTTCTGTAATGAGCAACTGGCGGGGTTATGTACAGTCAAAACTGTACAATCCCAATCATTCATTGTCAGCTTCTGTTGCTACAGCTTCGCAGAGCGCCCTTGGCACTGTGCACACACTTACATCACTTTCATTGAAACATCGTTGTGTATTGAAATTGCTTTTAAAAGAATAGATAGGCATTGATAAAGCCATTCCCTGTGTTAAGTCAACATCGACAAGTTATCTGTAACTAGACTAAATGCTCAGATGGTAGGCACTAGTTACATGAAATGTAATCCAGTCATAGCATTTATTGTTCATGAGCGTGTCTTAACAGGTGGTTTTTACTGTAACAGAATTTGCCACACTGAATAACTTAAAAAGCGATTTTTAAAGACTCCTTGTTCTTCTTTTGGTAATATTAGTAGTCATTGTATTTTACTGCATGATAAACAGTGGTTAGACAGGCTCATTCCTGAGAGCTGTTTTGGTAACACAGGGTTGGGCTTGTTTGTTCTAATAGAATAATTATGTTATAATTAAACAGCGATTTAAGAAAATACTGTCCAGCTAATACTACACAATGGTTACCATTGCCAAGCCTCAGCTAATGATCGTGGGAAGGAGCCTCATTTTTTTAAAACTTGATTACTTCTGCGGAAGCATCAAACAATCAATTTTGGATCCATGTTGGCTTTCAGGAAAGTCTTCAAATAACCACTCTCTGATTGATGGAGGGGGTCATAAATATAATATATTGTACCTTTACACCCTTATTATCTAAAAAGAGCTTGGCCAAGACTTTCGTTATACTGTATGTCAGTGGCAGTGAATGACCTTAGATTTTGCAAAAGTGGTTCTGTATTTCTTTGGAACTTGTATGAAACCTCATCACCAGGCACTAAAAGTTCCACTCTTTCACAGTACAAAAGAATTAAGGAAGAAAATTAACTTTCTTTTGTTCAGTGACTGTCCTATCCTCTGTATTTGAAGGGTTTGCAACAACCGTTTGCATACAGTTTTCAGTTGTTTTGTCCAAAAAGTAGTAAGTGTCCACATTAAAATGTACATATTTTTCTTAATAATGTAAAAAAAAAAAAAAAAAAAAAAACACGCTAACTGATTTGTCTTATTAGGGTTGCAGTGGTTAACATATTGATAAATAGATAAACAGACAGACATTTATTAAGAATTATATCAACTTCCTCGGAACCCTGACTTCTTGTGATTATATAATGTGTAACATCTGGCTTCCAGACAGGAGACAAGAAGGATATCTGTTACCAAACATGCTGTGGAGCTCACAGAACTGAAATGCATTTCTGCGCTGAACTCTAACCTGTGACCCTTGTAATTCATTGTACATTAGAGACATGCAGTCCTAAGACAGTGCAGTTTTTTCTTCTTGCAAGATGAAGTGGTCGTGACAAGGACATTTGTTAAAAGCTTTTCAAGACACTTAGGCTAAATGTGGATGAGCAATTAGGCCAGGTGTTGGTTAAGGAACATACACTATGGCAATATACAATTATAATAATAGCAGTGCAGTGTGTGGATATTTGATAACATTGTAGATGTGATGGTTTCCACAGAGAGAGTGTCTCTGGCTGACGGTATAAAGAACACTCCACCCACTTTGAAAACAAACACCTTTCTCATTATTTCTTAGGATGAACACGCTACATTCCTGTTCACCATGTGTACCCTTTTACCCTTTGTATTTAAATCATTAGGCTAAAAATACCTGTTCACTTGCATCACAGGTCAATAGCAATCAAGAATTTGAACACAGATAGTTACAATGACTTACTGTAGGAGCTGAAGAACTTGATCCAACTAAATGATGTGCTTTTAGTTATTTTATTACAATTGTAACAAACCGAAAATATAATTAAGATACTGATGCAGAAAAAACTATTTTGTTTATCTATGTCATGTTAATGTTTTGTTTTGTTTTTTCCCCAAAAATGTAGAAGCAAAAAACCAACCGTTGACAAGTGTAGCTGCCATTGTTCTCTTTTGGGAGCTGGAGCTGTTCCTTGGAAAAGAAAGCATTTTCTCTGTAAATGGCATGATTACAGCTTGCATCAGCGTCCTGTTTTTCTTGTCACAGACCAAGGAAGGAATAACTTAATGCCATTGCTATTTAAAGACTCCTTTGTTTCTTTATTTACGGGCTTAGTCTTAGTTTAGCCACTCAAGCAGTGTGTTTACTTCTTTAAGCAATAATGCATGGGTTCACGTAGATCATCTTCACTGTGTTATTTCAGTAAGGTGGGGTATGGTGGTAAAGGGCAGGCAGCATTACTTTATGTACCAATTAGGATTGAAATCCATAATCATGATATTATCATTTGCATGAACTTGATTATTTATTATATGGAAAAAATACTGCTCCTGAGATGTTTTCTTCCACTCTCTTACTGTAGACAACTGAAAAACATACAGACAGTCCTCATAATAATTGGTATGTGTAAAATCAGGATATCGGACTGTGTGAAAAATAGATGGAGCTCTGCTAAACGTTTGGAAATATTAATGGAAGTTATCACCGTGCAATGTACAGTGTAATGGACAGACAGACATTATCAGTGCATAAGGGTCTACATTTAGAATGAGGACCCTCATGTTATTTTGAGAAATAAATTTTTTTACGTCATCCCTATTGATTAGGGTTTTAACTTGTGGGCAAATACTGTGTTGTAGTAAACAACAGAGGCAAATTCAGGTGCTTCTGTACACAGCATCCCTTCTACACATGTAAGACATACAAGCAATGTGTAATAAAGCATAGGTAAGCATGTTAAAGAATTGCGAGCTGTGGTAAAGCACATTAGTAAACATGGCAAACCAGGGTAAGCTATGGCAAAAATACAGTGGTATTTTTGGTAGCTGACTATGTACATATGACGCCCCCAAAGAGGCTTAAGCCCCAATGTACACACACCTGAGTGAGTACATTTTATTTAATAGTAGTCCAGACAACCCAAGATGAACTACTTACAGCACAGCAGTCCATGTCCATTACCCTCCTGGCAAAGTTTTTTTTTATTTTTTTTTATTCAATTGGAATTGTACTCAGTCCTGTACAATTATTTATATAAAATATCAAACCGATATTCAGAGGTAATATTTTTTGTTAAAAAAACAAAACAAAACAAAAAAAACCTCAGCTGCATCACACTCAACAACCGTTCACTCACCTCTCTTGTCCCGCCCCAGAGCAACCAGTGCACACTCCTGATTCACTGGTATAACTCCTCTGACCTCCCAACACCCACCTAATAGGCTCTCGTTAAATGTCAGTAAATGTACTGTATTCAAGCCCCCAAAACACAAGAGTATAGTGCAGCAGATCGGAGCCTGTCACGTGCCGCTTCTAAAATGCCTTAAATCATATAATAAAATATTGCAGCGTTTGTAAAGCATAGTATTATTAATAAAGGCTGCCCTTGTTTAAGTGTTGCAGTCATTTTGATCAATTTAAAATAAAAGCTGCGGTGCCAAATTGAACTAATACAGAATTATTAAAAATAACATTAATAATAATAATAATAATAATAGTAATATATTACAGTGTCACACGGTTTGATATCTCGTGGCTACTGTGTTTGCCTCCTGAATCCTCCCACGACTTCGCAGCTATCAGGTATGTTTGTGTGCCCACGATCCCAAAGCTGCTGTTGAATAAAATTCCCTTGTCCTTCATAGAATTAGAATATTGAAGATCCATGAAGCCTACATTTATACAGTACTGCAACATTCTATGGCAATTTCATACAATCTTTAGTGGTGTAGAATATGACTTTCTACATTAACCCAGAAATCTTTAAATTTACTTAGTTCCATGTACCGCAGTAAACTATAGGAAACTATGTTTTTTTTTTTTTTTTTTAGAACAGTACTATATTATTTTGTATACAAGAGTGTTTGCGTAGGTCAAGCATAAGATTTCAACCCTTGCTTAATAAGCAACAGCACAATTTGCATGGTGTCTGTTCTCAGCGAGTGTCAAGTACTCTAGCAAGCCTTTTATTTTTCAAATCCACAGGATTTGGGATTGTCATTTGGCATCACGGAGTGTCGGGCTGGGTTTGTGGTGGTTAGCAAGCAGGCAGGCTCTCTGTTGATGGGGTTGTTCTCATGGAATCAAGCTTTTGCTTCCTCTAATGAGTTTCATGAACAGTGGTATTTATTGGGCCTTTATTTTCCTGTGGGTGCGTACCTCCTATTAAACACAAATTATGCTAACAATACAGACTCGCTCTTTTTCTATTCTTTTCCAGTCTTCCAGACAACAGCTCTCCTTTATTTTAATCTTGGCTTTGGCTTTCTGAAACAGTTGCTAGGGTTGAGCTGGTATAATAAAATAAATAAATAAACGGCAAGGAATTTTGACACCTACACCCTGACCTCTGTGCTTCTCACCCTTGAAATATCTGTTTGTTAATCTGTCCCGCCCCTAGAAGCTAATGCATAAACAAGAAGACGCTTTTGAAATCTAGGTGACAGCAGTGTCGTTCTCTGGCATGTTCAGAGTCGTCATTCTTCTTGGATATAATTATATAAAACATCCCCAGACATTGGTGCATGCAAACTTGTTTCGTTAGTATGTCTCCTTACTGTAGAGCAGCAGAAAAATAAACAAACAAATAAGCAGTGTTTGATTTAAGGAATCGGGAGTCACAAGGTTGTTAATAACATGATATATACGTATAGAATTTATAAAATGGCTTTGGGGGGGGGGGGGGGCCTCTGATTGGTTAAACAGCATCACATGACCATGCATATCTATAACATACGCGCACAGCTTGCATACTAATGAGGCGCTTCACACTGTATAAATCAGTACGCACAACATTATAAAAATCCCATGACAAACTGCCATTTTATTTATTAGCTATAAAACCCTTGCCACAAAATGAGTGACATTGCACCCATTTTCTTTAATATATTTGGGGATGAAACTCCAGAGAACTGGTACAGAACCAACTGTCCTATTGAAGACAGTAATCCACCTGGAAAAAAGAGAAAAGTGCTACAGAAACTGTCAACAGTAGACACAAGATTAAATGAGGCACAGCTAAATGAATAGAAGAAAACAAAGATGAAAAAATACTAAAAAGACTACAACACGAGTTGCTAATGTAGTGAAAGACTGGCTTAAAGAAAACAACATGGACATTCATTTAAGCCCAGAAAACCCCAACAACATTTTGAAGGAATTTTACTCCAGTGCAAGAAGTTCAACTGTTGACCAGTATTCAATCTGCAATTTTTTAACACTGAGAAAATATTGGTCAACATGCACTCTTGATGTAACAGCCTTTTTCGGAGTTCTTCAGCAAATTCTGAAGACTAGACCCTGCTGGTACTCACGTGAACTATTGGGAATACATTTCCTCGGCGAAATGCTGCCTAAACTAAGCAACAAAGCCACTCTCTCGCAACACTGCAACACAGAAAACAGTGGAGTTCAATTTTATCACCACTCACCTGTATGTCTATCTATCTATTTATCTATCTGTCTGTCTATCTGTGTGTGTGGTGGGGGGCTTTTTTTTCAGCTGTGTGTATAATATCATGCTTTGCAAGTATAGCATATTTCTGCATTAAAGATAAGTACACCGTCCTTAGTTCCTGCAGCTGCATTCACTCACTTATTCAAATTACTCTGGCAATAAAAAAGCCCTCTGTCTCCATGTAATTTCTGCATGCCAAATTGTTCATTTGTTTCATTGCAGCTCACACCAGGAAATAGTTTGCATAGCTTTTGCCCTTACAGGAACTGGAAACTCTGGGGCAGAAAGACATTCTGGAAGCAGACACACTGGGGAGAATCAAAAAATAACAGAGTCCGCCATTTCCTGTCGACTTAAACCATTAACATTACTGTTTACATGGTATGTTACTTTCCTCTTCAGAAAAGTAATGAATTGCCTTTAAGAATAGTAACACTGTTACAATATCGGGCTGCCAAGTGGGAGAAAGGGCTAACTAAAACACTTTTAGAATTAAAAGGTAAACAAAAACACCTTCAAGGTGAAGTTATTTTTTTATCAATTGCTGTGACAGATGAATTCAACAGAGTAGTGGAGACATACTGCCGTATATAACAAGTGGAATATCTGCATTTAAAATCCTGTTCTCCTGTGAAAACACAATATAACACAGTTTGGATAAACAGATGTCACAAAGGATAGTATTCTCAACATATTGCAAAGCAGGATGGCTGATTTGATTGAAGTCAGACTCAGTTCGGAAGTGGCACTTACTGTACAGTAACTGGTTTCCTAATTAAAATCCAGGACCTTAAAAAGCAAAAGAAAAAAAGTTTGTCATATAAGAAGTACTGCATAATTGCAGGGTGCATCTAGTCTGCTTGACAGCAATCTCTCTCCTAGTATGAGTCTCCCTGGCTTGTCTTGGATTTCTCTTATCTCCTTGTATAATCATCAGGATGCCAAGTTTGGGGTTTTTTTGTAGTTACTATTTAACAGTGGGTGTTGGAAAACTATAGCCTCTCTAACTATTCTCTATTTTTGGGTAGAGGGGCTGTGGGAGAAGACAGAGAGAAACTGAGTAACTGCCAAAAAACATGTACATAGAACCTGTTCAGCTACTTCACTCGCCAATTAAACTTGCAAATCAAAAAAACAGACAATGTGCTACTCGGGCATCCTGGTCTTCCATAATACAGTATATACAATTTTAGATGTTCTAGTGATTTAGACCTGCTGATCTGTTTTCCATGTTCCAGGAATACTGCACACTCCTATTTTATATTTTCAGTTTCCTCTGGTGTAATGCATGCCCCCTTAGTCAGGGTTTGAGTTATGATAGAAAGTGAAATAAGTCTCACTGTTGCCTTTGTTTTGGGTAGTAAGTATATGGTATTGAATTCCCCCTGAGCTGCTTCCATAGAGCGTCTTTTGAAGTGATTTACCTTTCATTTATCCTTGGGAGTAATCATTCTTTCAAAGAAGGACCAAAATAAACCACTAAGAATACTGTAGCAAGAATTATCTAATACCAAGCGATCGAACATGGCTAGCCAGAGAAATGCACAGGTGAATCAATCAATTCCACTATTGATCATACATATATATATATATATATATATATATATAATATGTATGTGGTACTATAGATCCACAAACCTGCTTACCCAAGGGTTTTAATTGTATTGCTGCTATACTTGCAGTTGCGTTTCAAAAGTACTGAATAACACAGCAAACAACTATCTGTCATAGAGATAAATGATGCTTTTTGGCATTTTTGTACTGTTAGCATTATTATAATTGCACACAGCAGTTTTTTTTTTTTTTTACTGTAGTTGTATGTGACCGCAGTTTGACCCCACTAGAGCTGTGTCGTGAAAGTTAGACAGCACTTGCGATATCTGTTGCATGTGAACAAGTTAAATTTTTGTCCAACTCCTGAAGATGAAAGGAATCTATTTTTCAGAAGACAACACGGACTCTACTCATCCACATAGCTGGCTGTCTGTCCTCACAAAACACTGTTCATGGAAATGTAATTAGTGTCAGCAAAAACATTCATGTGGCACCCTGGGTGCAGTTTGCCGGCCTGCACTGCGTACTCAGGGAAAACAGAAAAACTAAAAATATCAAACAGAACAAAACTCCCTGCTCCTCAGAAGCCATGCCAAGCCAGTTTCTTGCTTGCTTATCTGTGAAGACAGGGGCTTTAATGTGGTTTCAACATGTGGCTTTTTAGCAGGCTGCCGAAAGGAAAAGAGAACATACGCACAAGTAATCAATTACATCACAAGCGTCTCACCCACTAGGCACTTCACCTGGGATATGTGATGCTGGTACAATCTCTTGTAGTCAAAGGCTCATTGCTCAGTGAAGGTAGACAAGTTTAGCTGGCTGTCTATTCGCAGAACTATGTTGTAATCTGCGCTAATGCAATGTGTTGCACTGTGAGTCTCTGCAGAGATGTGTGAGAGCCAGCAAAGCGTTTAAACCCATGATGTGAATGTTAGTTTTGAGTCACATGCTGTCACAGCCACTTCTGTATTTGATTGGGAAGGAACGGACCACACGAAAGAGAGAACTTGGTACCTGAGGTGATTCAGAATTGAAAAAATGTAAGTGTAGCTTAGATAGCGCCATTGCTTTTAATTATGCATTTTTTTTAGGCCCGTTTCAATTTAAGCCACCATGGTCGAGCTGCTTCAGTTGAAGCAAATATAAAATATAGTTCCTGTAGAGGCTATGAATAATCTGATCAAATGGATATTGCAAAAAGGAGTATGGTTAAATTATTTTATAGGATATGACTTAAATGTATTTTACTCAGTCAACCTTTTTCAATAATGTCCAAAAAACACATAACAGGGTATTGTGCCTGTTGGATAATTGATGGCTTACACTGCTTCTCAACTCAGCATCAGAATCTGGATCAGAAGAAAGAGGATTGAAATGTTGAACAAGCTGAAATGCTATAGAGCAGTTCATCGTGGAGAGAAGCGAGAGGAATCTGGCATTTGGCCTGGTCTCTGAGCACTGGTGCAGCTTGTGTCATGGAGCTGAGGCCACAAGATGGTGTTTCCATGTTTGTTTTCTAGGACCCTGCACAGGGCTCGCTCAGCAACTGTCTCTCTGCAGGGAAGCCTGGGGTTTGAGGATCTGTGGTGGACAAGGGCCAGTGATGGCAGCGTGACCTGGGATGGTGCTGTGATGAGTAATTGCAACAGAAATAGGTACAGGACACATGAGCCCATCGTTTGGGGGGGGGGGGGGGGGGGGGATTGATCCTTTTCATTTTATTAGCTGGCGTTTCACGTTCTACAATTGGCAGTGCTCATTTTTATGATGTCACAACAGCTGTTCTGTTGTCAAACCAGCTACTGGCTTCCCACATGACATCATTAACAAGTCAAGTGTCTACACTTGGCTCTGCTGTGGTGCAAACTGCTGCCAGCACTGCCAAACCAGGCAAACAGGCTGCCAGCAGGAGCACCCTTCAAAACAGCAGCACTTCTCTAGACACTGCCACTAGTTAGTATTCCAGCGCCTGCCTCTGTGTGCTAACAGTGCATTATAATACAGAGGTACTCTACCGATAACTGTGCAAGTTATTAAAGCAATAAAAGGTATCTTGTAATGACCTCCCTTTCCTCTCTTAATGAATATAGCCTTAATTGATACTACTGTAAGCATGTTACAGTTATATCCATCAATAATATTTATTTATTTATTTATTTGCAAAATTCAACTTAACAAAATGATGATAAGAACATAAATTACACAGGACTGGACATGATAGAAAGATACTTAATGCAGTTGAGGCAGAATCACTTGTATCCTGTAGGACTCAACTTAACAAAGTTTTGAGAACAATCAGCTACTAAGAACTGGGCATGCTTAGATGGCCCTAATGGCCCCCATTGTTTGAATATATTTTTATATATCTGTTAGGCGCTGGCTTAGAGTTCTGCTGCCAGTCATATGTCATTGTGATTTACTGAAATAGTTTGGCTTTAATCTGTGAAATGAAGCTGGAGGTCATAACATTCACATCTTATATATAAACAGTAGTCAAACAAAAATGATGGTCAGGAAAGGCTTCTTTAGAAAACAATACATGTCATTTCTAATGAGTCTTAGTATTTATTACAATACCAAAACGTATCCTCTTTATTGCTGCAGGTAATGGCGGAAGCACACCTGTTTGTCATGGATTGAAAAATGAAGATCCAGGAAGTACTTTGAGTATAATGACTTGGCGTTCTGTGTTCATAAAAGTTACTAGAACTTTTTCCAAATCCAACTATTTCCAAATTTAAAAAACCTGAGAGGATATAGCACAGGAAGCTATGGAAGCTTTTATTTCAATAGTTTTGTCCTTGAAATATTGTCATTAAAGAATAAATGCCATTAAAAAAAGAAACAGTTCCACAAATGACTTAGCTAGATATCTGGCACATGTATTTATAGTAAAGTTGCCAACTGTCCGTTTTTTTGACCCAACAGCCGGTTTTAAGGAAGTTTGTACCCGGTCAGAACCCCCTCAGATCGCTTCACTCACATTTCTGGTTTTGTCCGGTTTTAGAAAAGTTTGCAACCCTAATTGATAGCCACCTTGATTTTTTTGTTTTTTTTTAACATTTTGAAAATAATCTTGCTTGCAGTTCTATGTTCTGAATGTTGTAAGCTTTACACTGGAGCAAATGCTGAGTAAATCCGTTCCCTGCCCATTTAAAAAAGTTGAAAGTTTAGAGAAACCTTGCATACACACCTCCGCCCACGCAGTTACACAGGAATAGACGACACAGAGTCATCATCGCTCCATCTTTTCTTGGGCACCAGATACAGAGCCTTGTCTGGGTGGAAATATGAACCCCCTCATGATCAGACCAGAATTTCTTTTTACGCTGTATGGGTGGCATTTTCCACGTGCCTCTGAAGACAGCTAGGGAGCCCGTCGTAACTGAAATAGGAGACAGCTCACTCCCAAGCAACGAGAAAAAAATAAAAAAAATAATGATGTTGCTGACACCTGTCTGGTCGTGATAATTGTATGTACTCAGTGGAGGGGGAGAATCCTCTCTGTGTAAATACAGAGAATGGTTTCCAAGGGAGAAGATAGAGCAGTCTGTGTGACTGATGCTTGTTGTATTGATGTGTAGCTGCATCTCGCTGGGACTGTTTGTTGTATCGATTTGGAGCTTGGAATATTGCAACCATCAACGTGGAATTTGTTGAGTGACCCTGACTTTGACCTCCTATGTGTGGACTGAGGTGAGTAAACCTCTGTGGAGTGTATTTGGACTGCACTGTAATTGTCTGTTGCAGATAACAAGATGATACTGTAACTGCAGTGCTAGTGTTACAACCAATGACATGCAAATAGTTGTAATCTCTACTTTATACCTCCAATCTTACTATGCTTGTTAAACTACACGTTCAGCACAGGATAAGCGGGTACCAAAATTAAAACTTCCTGTAGGATTTCTGTCCAATGTGCCTCTTGGCTCCCATGTTTTGTTTTTCTTCGTTTGACTTTACTTCTTTGTGTCTGGAGCACTCTACGCTTTGCAGCACACTTTTGCCAAAATGAACTAGATATCTCTTATGCCAGCTGAGCCGCGGCACCTAGTGTTAAGAATCACAGGCTGCACAGCAACAGCCCACTGGATTGATTCTGATTAGCTTATTATTATGAGCAATGTCTACTGGGCCACCCATTGAATCTTTTCAAAAGCAGCCAAAGGCACAAAAATAATTCAGAGGGGCTGATCGTTGGAAGACAAAGACAAGAGCCCGAACCAAATGAAAAGAAGTCTTTGTTTGTGTGAGAGTGCTTTTCTGCTCTTTTGGACATTTTACATTCCTCTTTTAAAGCACTGTGTAATCAGACGCAGATTATGTATCGGTCCCATAAGTTTCCTGTGCATTTTCTTGTATCTTCATTCTTTAAAGTATGTGGAAGTTCTATCTGTAGTGTAAATACACAGTATACTAAGACAACACTGCCTTGGTCCTTGCAAATAAACATGGTCTAAGATGTTGTTTTATGTGCCTTGCACTGGGGTTTTTTGTCATCGTATTTTCATGTGTGCTTTAGGTTTAATATAAATCTACTAAATTAAAAAAAGCCAGCTCTTAGCCTAATCTAGTTATTTTTATTACTGAACAATCAAATACAAAAAAATAAACATGATGGTTAGCAAAGCCCAAGGAGACCTGGGACACTAGATCTTTCTGTTTAACACTTCCTGCTGCTTACTAGGGCATCCCACTATCATCAAAACAGAATCAATTAATATAAGAAACACACACACACACACACACACACACACACACATATATATATATAATATATATATATTACTGTTACAAAAACTGTTTGGGTGAAGTTTAAATATGGATTAGTTATGAGTTGTTAATTTACTGATGAGTGTAAACATCTTTTGTTGTTCTCAATGAATAGAAAGTGATGCAAATCAATGAAAATGAATAAAATTTGGTGGTCATTCTTTTCCTTACTTTTTTGGGGAGGAAGTTTGCTACACTTACAGCATGGGTATGCACCTAAGGGAGATGAGCATATTGGACCTGTTTACTTTAACTCTTGTTAACACCAGCCGCTCATATCTCTGGGTCTGGAGTGCAGTGCAGTAGCAGTAGGACTGATTCTGTTCAAAGCCTGCGATGAAATCCCACAATAAGAACATCTCAGTGATTAGCACATTGTTGGCTGGAATGGAACAGGGTGTGGAGGTTAAAGCTCTACTGTGTAATGTTTTATGAGTGAAAAAGTTTCATTTGAAATTGAAATGTAAAACGTTTGTAAACTGTTAAGAACTAGCTTGCTAAAAACACATTTATAAGCACAGATCATTTTCTGTTAAAAATATTCAAGCTTTGTCTAATTTCCAATTATACCAGCAGCTGACTGTCTGATTCAGCACAGGATTGTCAGCTCCTACAGTACCAGTGCGTGTTCTTTGTAGAGCTTTGAGAAGTCGCCCACCCTCTTGAAGACAAGCAGGCTGCCTTTTTTAGACTCATGTATTGTGTTCCCTTGTTTCCTGTTTCCAGTGATGGATACTTCTAGCACTGCCAGGGCGTGCATTGTCCAGGACTTCCGAAGCCTTGCTGTTACATCAATGCATGGACAATACCGGATTTGTTGGGTGTACAATGTCAGTGCTTTGACACTGGACCTGTGGCACACTATTATCCATTGTAAGGGCTTGAAATGAGCCTGACCTTGCACTGTGTTGGTTTGCTGATGTGGTGTTCTTTTAGGATTACCTTTATTACAGGAATTTGAATATCACTATTAGATGGAACAGTGGCTACCCTTCCTTCTGCTGTAATATATGCATCATTTTCCCTAAACCAGCTATAATCCATGCTAGATTTAATATTCAGTTTTTTGTGCTTACATCTTTACATGTTGTGTATCATTGTGGACACTTAAACAATCATATACCTCTCTCTCTCTCGCGCTCTCTCTCTCTCTCTCTCTCTCTCTCTCTCTCTCTCTCTCTCTCTCTCTCTCTCTCTCTCTCTCTCTCTCTCTCTCTCTCTCTCTCTCTCTCTCTCTCTCTCTCTCTCTCTCTCTCTCTATATATATATATATATATATATATATATATATATATATATATATTCTATTATGATTTCATGGCTGTTGTTATCAGGCATATTAACACCAAAGCAACAAGTTAATGCTGAAATGATTGTGATAATTGCTCGCTAAGTAGCACATAAGTGTGCTGGCTGCAGAGACTTATAAATAATTTGACAACCCTTGTACCACACAACTTCATCCAGAACAAAACAAAGGCAAGTTTAAAGCCACATTTATTTATGATTTCATTTAATCTTTTCTGCCGTGTTTTCTTGTGTTATTCGAAGAGGCGCCAGTTACTCAAAAAAAAGATTTTCTATGTTGTTGCAGGCAAGAGATTTGGAGCCTGATTGCTTCTTAGTGTTCCAAAAGCAGAACATTTATGACGATGAAAACCTAACCCTTTGTATTTTTTCATTTATGATCATGAATCTTTTAAAGATTAATTGCGGTGTGCTGCAGGTGTTCGGTGTTATTAAATTGCTCCCTGTTAGATCATCCCTGATCTGTAGGATTTGTATGTCAAGCAGGGAACAGTTTGTGAGTGTGTTTAGCACAGGCTGTGACTGAAAAGAAACAGCTGGCGGGATTGTGTGTTCAACTTTTCTCTAGCTCTCTGAAAGACGACTGTAAGGCCCACTGGTTGGAACTGAGGTGTCTGTCATAGACCACAACTGGGGCAAAGTACTACTGTTTGATATTCCCTCATGAAACACTTCTAGGTTTTTGTTAAAAACAACAACAGTCTGCAACCATTTTTCAAGAATTTCATTTATCAAATTGGTTTTAAAATATTCTTTTAGTAACTCATGAGTTACAGTATTATTATTTAGTCATTTACAGACACTTTTATCCAAAGTAACTTACAGATATATTGTAAGTGACTTTGCTGCTGCAGTCACTTACAATAGGACCCTGTTTGTTTTACATCTCATCTAAAAGACAGAGCCCAAGAAGGTTAAGTTACTTGCTCAGGGTTACACACAGTGAGTCAGTGGCTGGAATTGAACTGGGAATCTCTTGGTAACAAGCCCCTTTTTCTACCCACAGGACCACCTCCTACTCTCCTCTCAAACTACTTTAGAAACCCCACAGGTGGAATAATATATGTACAGTCCTTTTAACTTGAGGAATGATATAGTAAATTTTTTTTCAGCAGAAACAGCTAATTAAAAATGCTACTCTAATGATATACTTGGCTCACCAGATGATTCATTTTTCATTCTTGTCAGTAAAGCACAGGCCACTCTTTGGTCTTTACAATTTATCGCCTCAGGAAAGGAAACTCAACATTATTATGCTGTGCTCCACAATGTTATTCTCAGCTTCGCAGTGTAGACATAAGCCTGAGAGTCTGGGTTCTTGTAGTCTTTTCTCTTTTGGTAATTAGGCAAGGGAGGATTATTAGGATTAAGGTCTGTTTGTTGTATTTTACAATTTCTGCCGAATTAGACTTTTGAGACATGCCCTAAAACCTACCCTGACAGGCTGTTTACATTGCGGGATAACAGGAATAATTTGAGCAAGTTAATCATAGCATTCCTCTGCAGAATCTGCTCTGCACCTCACTGCCATCTGACCAAACCGGATCTGCTCTGTGATAAAACAGGTCACAGAACTAGAGAAGGAAGTTTCAATAAGATGTTATCAGTAGAAAGCATGGGGGAGGAAGTGGATGTGATATCTTTTGGTCAATAAATTGACGTTGTGAGAAATATTGCTTCATTTCTATTCTCATCCATTAAAGAAGGTCAATGCAATACATTTTATTTTATAAAATATTGCATATTTATTTATAAACCTCTGCTTTTATATCATTCTGTATACAGCCCTAAAAAACAGCAATTAAGCAACATTAGTAGTCGATCTGTCAGGCTGATGCTGCAGAGAATCACAAAACATGTGTCTTATTTTCAGTACAATGTAATTTGCATTCAGACAAATTAAGTTTGAAAGGGTAGAAGTGCTTCTTGGTCCACCAGCTTCCTTCTGTAATGGAAACTAACTGAAGATGATCCACTGGTAATTTATTAAAATCAAACAAAACAAACACCTAACCTAGATATCTGCATAGATCTTAAATTGAACTGGTGGTGTAGATCAGGGGCCTCCTTTGGAAATGTTTCAGGCTGTGACGATTTTCTTGTAACTCAACAGACAGTACTTGCACATTTAGTTGTACCTTCTTTCTTTTGCTGTCTTCCACAACAAAGTCCTTATGGTCACAGGCACATTCTTCTGGGTTTTTGTGTGTAGTTTTTTTACATTTTGCCTCAATTTGCAATTCTGTTTTAAATTCTCACTAACTAGTACAGCTTTAAATCCCATGAACAAGCCTTCTACTGTAATTGTAATCTCGTTTTAAATCTCTCAAGCGGGGGGGCTCTTGAGTAGAGTGCAGGATGTGCCCTATAGCCTGGAGGTTACCGATTCGAGTTCAGGCTATTCGACCGTAGACTGGAGCTCCCAGGGAGCAGTGTACAATTGACCTGGGGGAGGAGGGCTTAGGTTGGCCAGGGTGTCCTTGGCTAACCGCGCACCAGCGACCCCTGTGGTCTGACCGGGCTCCTGCTGGCTTGCCTGTAAGCTGCCCAGAGCTGCGTTGTCCTCCGACGCTGTAGCTCTGAGGTGGCTGCATGGTGTGCTCATCTTCGCCGCTCCTAAGTCATTGCAGGGGATGGTAGCAGTGGGCTGAGCCTAAAAAAATAATTGGATATGCCAAATTGTGAGAAAATAATAAAATAATTGGCGATTTAGTAAATTTAAAAAAATCAATAAATCTTGCAAGTGGAGTCTCCCAAAGAAATGTAGAATTTGCTGACACTCAGAGTTTAAAGTATTCAGAACTAATCATATAGATAGTCAGGAAGGAGGGACATTGACTAGCTGCACTGGGAAAAGTGGTTTTGTTTTACTTTTTTTTTTTTTTTTTTGTAATTGTATCAAGTGTTTGATCAGTTAAAATCGAACACCACCAGTTTGAGAAATGCTGGCATAGGTGATCAGTGTTCAGATAACCACCAGCAAATAAACAACAGAAGGGTTGTGTTTATCTAATCTTTGAGTCCCAGGAGACACCGGTTCCCAAACTGCATTTCTCTGCTTTGAGACAGGCCTCTCCTTTAGCTGACCTTTGTAGATATACCCATCCCAAACAGAACCCAAACAGCAGAATCTGTTCCCTGACACATTAGCACACCAGAAACATATATGATAAACTACAGGTGTTAAAGATTATCCAAGTGTTAAACATTTCACATTTTTTCCTAAGTTGAAATCAGAATATGATTGTGAAATGTTAGTCTTGTTTATCCCCTTCAATCACTGTGTGCACAGTCGTACCGTGTTAAGTTTCCTATCCATATCTGTTTTTTTTTTCTTTTCAAAGTTATGGCAGAGCAACTTCTTGAACTCCATAGGGTTCACACAAGCTGTTTTTAAAATGGCCTGTTTTTCCGATTGATTACAAAGGTAAAGTTTAAAAGTTTTCACACGTTTCTAAACAGTTACGCATTTTTAAACTGTAACAAATCTAGCAATCCTAAAAGTTGTATTTCTGTTCAGTGTTTGTACGCACCTTTATTTATCTATTTATTTACTTGTGTTCTGTATTTTCCCAACATTTCTCCTTCCAACGTACGTTGCTACTTATGTGTCAGCTCAGAGGGAATTTCTGATTGGTCGGGACATTTAAGTGTATCAGAACAATGAGTCCCCTCGGGAGGAAGTGAGTTCTGTGTTAGAGCAAGGCCGGAGATTAAACACTTCTAAACCCCTGGGTCAGGATCCTCCACAAAGGTTTATCTCCTCCAGGGTCTTTTTTTTATCTTATAAGTATGTGTAATAAAAGGTTCAGGATTAGTTTAGCTCAGCTCACATCCAAACCTTTAAAGCTAGTAGTGAACTGGAGGTGCACTCTAAAGTCCAGTTAATCTGAGCCCCAACCACCCCTATCCCCAACGGATATGTTGTTGTTTCAGTCGTGACTCATAATGCTTTGGAGTTATTCAGGGCAGAGGCAGGCTTGGAGGAGGCTTCAGCCTGGGTCTGCATCAGAAGCCCTGGTCTAGAATTCAAAAGTGTTTACGATGGGTAAAATGAAACCAGATTTAAAACCCTACAGTTTATCGCAATCAGACAGATGGCAGGCGGATTGAGTGCACAGTACAACTGCTCTCCTCAAACTACTTTAGAAACCCCAAGGCGGTATATTTTTTTTAATCATTTTGGTTCTCTCAAGAGCTCCTACTTCCTGCTGTGGCAAGTACTAGAAGTTGATGTATGTATTAATTCATTTTGAAATTCAAATTTCTTTAAGCAAAGATAAAAACGCTTACTTCAATGAGTGTAAGAAAGTAGAAAGTGAAGAATCAGGAATAATGAGAAGGTGATTGGCAATAAGGATCGAACTATTTAACAGGGTGGCCAATTTCTAGTCCTTTTCCTATGGAAACCAGTACAATTTGTAAATGACTAGTCAGATGCTACCCTGAGCAGTCTTTTGTCTTTGGTGAGGCTGCAAGGTTTGACAAGCCAAGCCTGCTGTACTGTATAGTACTAATGGCAGGGCTGTGCTGTAATTTGAAGAGAGCTCTCGTCACCCAGTACTGGCACCAGTGACGAATGCAATATCAGCCTTGATTTGCAACCGTCTGCCAGTTGGCAGAGATCAGAGCGTGAGGGATTGCCGGGGGGGGGGTTCGGGGGGGCGTGACTGTGACTGTGAGCGTGCCTGATTCAAGTCCTCTCTGTACATCACAGACCTGGGCTTCTCCAGCCTTCTTTCTTGTGGCGGCAGTGGTTTTGCAGTGAGTTTCTGGAGTGGGTGTGGAAGGGGGTCACTTGTTCCAGTGTGTACCAGTGTCGAACCCTCATCAATCCAACCTGCTCACCTAATAGGCTGTAGCTTTCATATGATAAGGACACTACAGTATACTGTACAGTACTGCTTGTTATGATTTGAAGTTTCTGTGTAACAGAGGGAAACTATAAGACAGGCTGGGTAAACATTGCTCTCACAATAATATTCACATTTTTGCAATCATTTCTTGAGTGCTGATATGTGACCAATTTCTTGGCTATATTTCTATATGAGAAGAAAGTAAAAATCTAGAATTTGTAACTATTGTTACAGCAACTAAACAAATTATTAGAACTGTGTGCAATTTATTAATGTCAGTACTACAGTAAAAGGTAAAAACTTGAGCTGCTGTTTGATAGGAATTCAATTGGGAAAGACATGTTAGTTGAAATACCACTGTTTTTGCATTACTGACACTTCTTATAAAATGCTAGACAAAAAAAAAACAAATGTGATTAGAGTATTAAATGAATTAAAACTAAGAGTCAGTAAACCAAGCATCTTTGAAATGGCACAGTGATGCAGTTGTAAAATTCAGCAGGCTTGTGAGATATTTAGTAGTAGTTGGAGGTGCTTTCTCCTGGAGTTTTCTTTGCAAGCTGGAATGCCCTAGTAATAATTGCTGGAAAAATGTCCTCCTATATTCACACATGAAAAACAGACAGACATGCTTTAACTGCAGCTTCACAAAAAGACAATGCGAGTGTCATACAGACACCTATGCATCTGGAATGCTGCTTTGTTAAAATGAGGTTTGATTTTTATTCCAGCAACTGTTCTTCATATGATTCTTCATTGTAATCACCATGGCTGTGTGATTGGTATGGACAACTAGAAAAAGTACACGATGTAAGCTGAAAGTTTTTCAAATATAATTCCACTGATGTCCTATTTCTAACAACAAATGACGCACAATATCCCAAACAGTGACACATGCAAAAGGCAGGCACTGTACCACTGCTGTACATTTCATTTGTTCTACTAATTTGCTTTTGGGAAAGCATTTTAGGATCGTAATGCATCATGAATCATAGTGGGTCAGATTAGTTTAGCTCAGAGCAGTGACTGACCTTCTGAGTTAAACAAAGGTTCAGATGTTAAGTTTCTCCATCAGTAGGTCTAGACAGCGTAATACACTGTTACGAAATGACAGTTTTGCTGTTGCCCAGCTAATAATAATTCTACAGTAACAGAGAGATTTCAAACCTGAGAAGAGACTACATTTGTCAACTTATACTGTTTCTGCAAAGGGAAAACTAAAAAAATAAATAAATAACTGTTGATGCAGAAGTTAATTACAAAGGTACATGCATTCCGAGTTGAATATATTCTGTGTCAACCAATATTGAAACTTGTTTCTCAATTAAAATCTAAACCGGCCTTACAGGGTTAATCAACGCTAGTTAAATGACCCATATAGATAAAAGTCCAAATAAAATGTAAAAACACAGTCAAGCCTGAAGCCTTGTCTTTGTAGCAGGCACCTGGGTGCGTGGAAAGTATGTGGTGGGTTTAGAGAAGCAGCTGAACACCTCATACACAGAGTAACAGCTGTAGTCTTCAATAAATTTTAATATGAAAGCGCATTGGCTAACTGAGTTGCTGAGAATCCACAGCTCTTTTATAGTGGGGTCCTGACCCATTTGTATAGCGGAAGGCACAAATTCAGTAAAGGTCGCAATAGCAACTCTGGAAACGTCTGTAAATAAGGATATCCCCTTTTTTGGTCTATTTATGTTAAGCTGTTTTTATATGAGGAGCTAATCACTGCAGCAGTACTAGTATAGTGGTAATGCTACTAATAATAGTGTTGTTTTGCAATATTTAATTGATGAGATAATGAAGGAGTGGGCATTAACTGCTGTCTGCTGGCTGTCGCAATGACTGGCAGCTGCTGTTTTTGCATTGGGATAGATAAGAACCCGTTCACCTCGCTGTGTTAAAATTGGCACTGGTCCCATTTGAGGCTTCTTCTTTAGCCCGTAAGTTTAAATATGAAGTAAAAACATTTGTTTCTTAATTGAATGACTTATTTTTAGGTAAGGTGGCTTTGTTTAATCCCAACTCTGCATGGGAAGACAAACAATCAAAGCAACCAAGGACTAACCTTATACACATTAGCATTGGCTAAAGTGGTGACTTGCTAGACCAACTTATCCCTCCTGTACAGAGAGGATCAGTGCTGTGACATTAGGTGCATTGCTTGTGTCTGTCCAGCTATCTGCAGGGGACAGTCCTGGGGGGCGAGCTCTAATTGGAAGTTAATAGGCTATAAACACTGTGTCAGATTGACTCAGCAGGGGACTGGATATTTTGTTTTTCCATCAAAGTAAGTCTGATTGCCCCCACACTGGTTTTACTGCCTAGAAGCTCTACCAATAAACACATACACACAATAATAAGGCATAGCAGTTTAACCAAGTCCTAGTTTTATTATGAATTTAATAACACACCTTAGCTTGTTCCCTATACACTTGGGCTAATCAAGCACATATTAAAACCTGCTATGCAATAGGAGTCTTATGATCATCTCTGGAATGTTAGTTTGCTGTAAGGGATTGGGGAAAATTCATGGAACCTAAAAAAAACCCTCATCTGTTTCTGCATTTTAAGAACATATTTACAATTTAAAGTAATGTTGCAAGCACTTCAGTACCTTCATTTCTTTATTTAAAATAAAGTAGCATCCTTAACAGAAACAAATGAAAAATAAACAGCAAAACTGTCGTAATGCATCATGACATGTTAAGGAAGATAATGCTCAGGTCATTTATTTCCTATGTGGATTTTGGCACTGGGACAAAACGCAGTCCTACGCAGAAACTATGAGGATTGTTCTTCTTTGAGTCATGCCACCATCAAATGAGAACATTTGGAAATTCCCACTGTGCAGTAAGAGGAGGCCAGGAATTTGAATGAGAAGGTGGGGAAATCAGAGGAGATTACCACTTCACTTTTCTGATAAAAGCTGTAGTTTGTTCCCTTCTCAAAACAAAATCATAGGACCATGTGCACACCAAAGCTTTTTTCGCTGTGCTAGGATCACAACATTCCATCTGTGAAATGGGAGGGAAAAAAAATGGTAATTGTTACAAGCTTTCAAAAAATAACTAAGTCCCAAGTGGGAGCTCTTAAAATGACCTCTGGGATATTTAAGTTTTTCAACACCTACATTTTGTTTTCATTTTTTTCAGCTTGTTCTGGGTCCAGTGAGCCTGTTTTCAGTAAACCTTGCCCATTAGGAAGCTTTGTTAAGAACATTAACGTACCCGTTCTTTGTCGTAATTCTCTCCGCTGTTCTAATTCTGTGAATTGTGAGTTTCCATGCCATTCAGTTGATGTACTGAATTTATGCTCACACCCTTTTCTTGTTGTTTTTGTACATTCTACACAGCAGTTTTATTCAGTGGCTTGTTGCTGGGGTAACCGTGAGGCACACTATTGCATGACCAAGCGAGAGAGCAAGAAAGAACTGCCAGTGCTCGTCTGAATTGTATCACCTGGCCGCCTGCATTTGACTTGCTTACAATAGCTGAAAACTTTCAAAAAGTTTACATCGGAACTCCGTGCTCTGAATGGTTTTGGAAAATCACTATACTGTTTACTGAAGTAAACTGAAGAAAAAAAAAAAAGATGCACAAGTTTGAAGTCAGATTTACTTAAATTAAAATGACTGTGGTATACACCTAATAAGAACACATACTGGAATCCTAGCTCTGAAGCATGAATAATAACCACACCCTCTTCTGTCATACTTACCGAGGCCTAAATTCACATGATAGAAAACAATTTATCGTACCATGCTTACTCACAAACCCGTAATTACAAGACAAATCTGTAGAGCTGATGCAACTTTAAGTCCAATATAATTACAACCTGAACTGGGTGTTACAAGAACAGACTAGTTATTTAACTAATCCACAATTTCTAATTAATTCGAAATCTAGAATACGTGTATTGTATCTCTATAGTGAGATCAGACAGACAGACAGTTAAGCTAGTGAGTGAGTAAGAAAGGTAGCTGATCGATAGATACTGTGCACAGGGAAGTGCATACTGTATTGTCGGCTTTGTTACTTCAGGTTCAAGGTTTTCAAGGTGCTACCCACTGAAGCGGTTGGCATACAGAGTTCTTTTTCAATAAGGTTCTTCAGCTAATCAGCCTCATTTAAAGCCCTCGGGTGGAGTAGGGAGGGGGCCAGTCTAAATTAGAAACACCTGAGCAGCCCAGCCTGAATTACCAGTTTTGGTCTGACACAGCAGACACAGAAATTGTGACTAAAGCATTTCCATTTTTTTATTATTTCTTGAAACATTAGTAATGCTCTATGTGCTGGATAACAGATATTATTTCATCATGGCAATTTTTTTTTTTCAACTCAACAAATTCAATATTTAAAGTATCCATTTATTTATTTAAAAAAAAATACTCTTAGCAATACATGTAGGGACTTTTTAAGCTCTGAGATATATATTGTGCTTATTTAAACTTACCTTCCACTAATTTGGTCTACTGCCTGTGGGCTGGACATGTGCAGAGGAGGATTCCTGCCCCCACAGGGTCAGTAAATACACTTAAGCTTAAAAATAAACCCTCCACAGTATAGGCTGTATGCCAGTGTTGTTTTCCTTCTAATAACATTTATTTTGCACAGTGCACTCTCATTGTAAGGCCAAACACATAAAACATACCCTTAGCTATGACTTCTGACTCTAATGAGGGCGTGCTGCATCAGCTCGGACAACCTGGACAGCTGCGCAGTGTACCAGTTGTAAATAAATAAATAAACACATCTCCTGGCTAGGTTATTAGCCTCCTGTTTTTAAAAAAAAAAAAAAAAAACATCCAACACATTGTCCTAGTCATTAGTACCATTGTGCAGATTATTAAGGCGTTTCATAATTTTCCTTCTGGATTTTTCAATAAAGTCACAGTCACACGTCTTATTAATTCCTATCCACACCTGGTTTAGCTGAACTAAACTGTTTACACGCTTGGATAACTCCCAGGAGTCATGGCTTCCTCACAGCTGTGATATGCTTTAAAGCATTAACAGAGTTAATGGGGAGGTCAGATTTGAAAGAATCTGTGGCGATGTGAGATGAGATAGTGGAGGATAGAGTTTTCTTGTTGGTTGTACCCAGTACCAATCTCATCTATTTGATGATAAATATGAATATTATGGCAAGATCCCTGTTTTAAAGTGATTTCACAGTAAGATCTTCTACCCAAGATTAGTGTTGGAGAGGCTTTCCAAATCAACCCCAGGAATTAACACCAGCCAGCCAGGCTCCATGGGACTCTATTGCACGCAACTAGCCTGTAAATGGAAAACATTTTGTTCCATCATTTTGTTTTATAATGTATAGCTCTTTTTACCATCAGCAGTCATAATATTTGTAAACAAGCTACTGTGTCTACATATGCAGTATTTGAAATAACCATTTATAAAAAATAAATTAATTTAAAAAAAAAACTCAAAACTCCTCACCTAAACAAAGGATTTACTTCCCCTTGTATACCATGTGGCAGGGGGTCACTCAATACTCAAGGTGATGAAATTACTCCACCCCTGCCAAACTGACAGAATATGTAATTGTATTTAAGGTACTGGCAAACATAAAACACATTACTGCCAGTGCAACGTACTGTTCGCTGTAGAGTACCTCTCACAAGAACATTTCCTGCTCGCCTGTTTGTATGCAGCAGGGGGAGTTTCGCTTTTTCGAACACAGTTTTGCTTCCGTTTTCCCGGGGTGGTGGTTATCATTCCGGGAAGCATTCTTTGTCGATGAGTAAATCAGATTTTAAAAAATCCCACAGGTCTACCGCTGCGAGTGACTGGTGTCAGAGAGACCTATGCCTGTCGTTCTTCTAGGTTTGGGTCTGATTCCACCCCCCTTGGCAAACATCCAGGCTGTGGAAACTGACAGTGACCGACCGCCTCCACCTCCCTTGCATTTGACTTCAGCTGAAAAGAGGCGTGGCCGAGTTCTGGGAAACTGAACTTCAGACAGAAACCAGCGAAGTCGAATGTGTGCGTCTCCTTGGAATGCTCGGGGTCTGGGTGGAACTTGAAGACATTTGGGAGTTTTTATTGGCTCCTCCTCCCCCTCTATTATTTTTTAAATTATAATTTGGGATATTATATATGGAATTGTAGGCTCCACTTCTCAATTATACTTTCTGCCTTGGATTTTTATTTATTTTTGCTGGAAATGTGCTGACCTGATACACACAGGACAATTTACGCAATTTCACCTGAAGGGCTGAGATCTTCAAGTAGGGTGAGTTGATGTATTATGATTATTTATTTATAGAGTTTTTTTTTTTTTTCTCCAGTAAAAGGTTTTTTAACATGTTTTGGTTTTCTCTACAGCATTTCTACACCTGACACAGAGCTCGATACTGCTGTTAAAACTTCATCTGTACCGTGCTGTTAGGAGTTAATTTTTTGTTTGGTGTGTAGCCTAGAGCAGTGATATAAAACACACCACTTCACATTTCAAATGGGAAGGTAGGTAGGTATAAACTGTAACTAAAGAATTAGCAAAATTAAATTGCTTCTAATTCTGTTTAACGAGTAACCTATTAGACGTGGTTAGCTGTCTTTAATGTTGGACATATTTTATTTTTATAAGCATGTATGTTTAAAGCGCAATTAGTTTGTAGCCCTCTTAACGTGGTGTCAGCGTTATACAGCATTCCGGTACTGAAATGTCAACTGACTATTTATTTATTTATTTTTTTTCTAGAAATGAAGTGTGTAACTTATTTCAATATCAGTTTGTATTGCAATGTGTTCTCATAATGAAAGGCGGGGAGGGTTTTTCTCAAAGTTACATCGAAACCATCTGCAGTCATTCTTAACAGTAAGCGAAGATATTTCTCTAAGCAGCTGGATACAATGCAACCAGTTACTACTCATGCAAGTACTAGTTGTCATTATAGTTATCGAAGCAATTATTTTATTTTTTTTTGTATTGTAATTAAAACACAGTATTTTGTACAGCTGCCTCTGCCTCGGGCGGGACAGCCTCTATAGATACAGTATCCAACCCTGATCCTGGAGAGCCCCTATCCAGCAGGTTTTATAGATGTCTTTACATCATCAGTGGCTAAAGACCTGGAACGCATGTTAATCTTGACTAATTAAGCCAATAATTGGTTCAATTAAGTAACTGAGAACTGGGTTGAAATGAAAACCAGAAGACTGTAGTGTTTAGGACCAGGGTTGGAGACCCCTGTTCTAAAGTTCTGAATAGTTTTTCATTTGAAGTGACTTTTTTTTTCATGCCACCAGCATTTATTTATCTTTTAAAAGGGGTTTATGGTCTCAGTAGTGTACAGCAACAGTTGATTGATCTTTAGTGTACTTTAGATTTTAAACTACACCACAGCTGGAGACTTGTAATTGGCTGTTGCATCGCTAGAATGTTCCGCCTACTAACTACACATTGGTATCATATTTGATTATATTAACTGATATTGTAAAAGGGTTTCGTCAAAGAACTCTAGCTAATGGATTTATAATATATTTTTTTTTCTGTTTTCCATCCATTACTTAAAAATGTTCAATAAAAATATGTAATGTGTAGCCATATTATAAACTAAGTCAAGTATACAAACGTTCTGACTAGTGCTTCTTCCTGCTCCAAAAACAGTACTTACAAGGACAGTGGCTAAAACCTTTGTTTAAAGCATGCTTGTAACAGCACCCAACTTGCAAGCTTGTGTCTGATTCCCTTAAAAAAAAAGTTTACTGCATAGAAAAATGGAATGCATGGTGAGTAACAGTTGACAGTATGGTAAAGCAAGGTGAAAATCATGCTTTGTCATGATAGCACACTGAAAACGCAAAGCTTACCAATGCATTTATATGCAATATTACATGATTGTAGAAAGAAATCACAGGAGTCTTCCAGTAAAGCTTTGATGGTTTCAGAAAGACAACTGTGCCTCCATGCTTTTGCAGGTTTTTTAAATTATTTTTTTTATTAAGTTCTGCGCCCGAAACCCTATCGCTTGCAGTGGGATCATTGCATGTGATGTAATCTCTCAAATAGTCACGCTGGCTCGTGATCCCTGCGATTAAGATGGAACCTGGCATTCGCATTTCATCGATCACTGCATGCTGTCAGCAGTAACATTGCACAAAGCAATTATTAGTAATGTTCTGTGGGGAATGCTGCAGGCGACTGGGAAAGGGGAGCCAGCATTAATAGTGAAGGGAACAGGTGGAATTTTTTTAGCCAGCAATGTTGGTCTGGAGGGGGTCTACGTTGTTGTTGCATAACTACTGTATATGGAAACAGTAGTGTTAGCCTAAGCCTAGTGCATCTAATGACAACAGTAAATTGCTGCATGGCTTTATAGATAATTGGTACAAGTTGGAGACCTGCTGCTGTGCAGTACGGTATCATTACACCTCACTTGGCTGTGTAAGGGGAAGCCTTATAATCATGTTTTTGTATGAGACTCTGATTGTTTAACTATTGTCAGTAGGACTCTGAGCACAGACTGCTGCTATTGGTTGTCACAGATGGAATTTACAACCCACTTCATGTCTGTAGCTCTACCAACCCACACAACCTGTTTCTGTACTGAGACAAATTATTAGCAGCTAGAATTTTCTTAAGAAAATATATATGGCTATGTATATTTTTTATGCCCAGTCATAGTATTGCACAAACTGATTTCTTCTATTATTTGGACTGAGCTGTCCACAGAAATCAGGTGCTGACAATCAGATGAGGGTCACTGGCTATTTGCCATTTGGAGTGAAACAAGTGAAGAAACACGTGCTTGGATTTGTGATGATTGCTGCTTTTCTTAGACTCTGCGGATAACCGCAATCCACACAAATATGGAAGCTTTTTCTCCAGTTGTTTCATGATTACGTCAGCGCCATCACGTTACAGTCCAGTTATGACTGTCACATGCTTATCTGGTAAGCACCCACTATGTTTCAATGGAACATGTGTAGTGTGCATGCTTTGCTTTCAACAGCACTACAATTTCCCCAGTTTAGGTTAAAAGTTTTCTCTGAGATCCAGACCCCTTTGACACCCTATTGAGACTGTTGTCTAACTATTGTATGTTTCAGTTTGCTGCAGTTGTAAAAGGAACACATCACTTCACTTCGTCTAGGTGGGATTTGGCCTGTAGGTCTGTTAGTTTATTTGTTTTATTTATCAGTTGTGTTTGTGCTCTGGTTGAGTTCATCGATCCAAATAAAATGTTTAAAGCAAGCTAATTTATATTGACTATTTATTGGTGGTACAAATCCTGTTCTCCGTGTGGTCAGTGTCATTTCTTGAATAAATGTTGTTTTACGGTCATCTACTGGTCTATAAAGAAATGGTCAAATCTACAGGGATCCAAATTATGTGCTGGATGAGGCATGACCCTGTGGGTCAGTGTACAGTACCTGCCACAGGAGACAGGTTATGCTGTATTTGCAAATTAAAACCATTTTCTTAAAGAAAGACAAGGCAGGGTTGCCAAATATTTAAAATACATGTAACACTTCTTATAAAACAGATCCTCTTCCTTAAACCCTGGCATTAACAGGTCTCTGTGCAAACCTGATGAGAGGGTTTACAATGTTTGTGTTTGGCATGAGTCTGGCAAGGAGAAGGAGTTTTGGTGAATTTTAACTCTCAAGCCAGCTACAGGCAGACCTATAACATTTTTATTGGAATACAGCTGTCTGAGATAAACAGCATTGGCTATAATTAAGGAAATGCAGTTCTCGTTATTGTACCACCAGTATTTTCTCTGTATTGTAAAACCTAAATATGTGATAGACCACCTCCAAATGTAGGCATTCAAAGTCATAGTCTGAGCAAATATCCACTGTAAAATACATGCTTTTGTGTTCTCTCTCTAAAGATCCTTTGAGGTCGACCCCCTTAATCCCCAGCCAGCCAAACAATACATTTTTTGTTTTGTCTGTTTGTTGTTATTTCTATGCCTTCTGTTGTCAGTCATGGTCATGGTTCTTTTTTGGCTATGTGCCTCCCTTTTATTCTTTCTTTTTAAACATGTAAGCATTGGAATGGGAACTGTTTCCGTGTCTGTACGCCTGAACAGCTCCTGGGGAAGCAAGTGAACAAGTGAAAGGGGATGCTAAAGAGTGTAAGCGCAGTTCCTATATCAGTTCTCTCTTTGACATACCATATACTATAGTATCAACTTATTTGTAGTTGTGCATTGTGGTCGGGATTCATATATGTTGTGTCTTGCTATACTCTGAATGTGTTTCATCCTTGTGCCTTAGTAGGCTTGTGCAGTAGATGCCTGTGGATAAGGACACATCATCATACGTTTGAAATTAATTGTGTTTAAAAACCGTATTGGACTGGTCTTAAAGAGATTCATTCCAGTACGGTATGAGAATTTCAGAAGTGGATGTGTAGTGTGTGTTTCGATCTGGCTTAGTGGTTTGATGTCGTTTATGCTTTTGATATGGGTAACACTCTGTGTTCTTAGTTGATGGATTTCAATATTTGTAGTCAGAAGTGTAGTTTGTTGGACCCTACAGTAAATAAGAACCTGACTTCCAAGCACCTTCTACAAAGAGCGACACATACAAGCTCACAACCTACTAAAGAGAAGAGGGCATTAACCAAACTAACAAGTACGAGAATTGCAAAACTAAACAAGTCATTGCTTAATTGCAACTCCTAACAAGCCATTGCTTAAAGGTCAGCCACAGATTGTGTTTTACAGCAAGATGTCAGACACTTGCCTTTACTGCTTATCACGTTGGATCCTTACCAAAAAAACTTTAATATGCTTTCAGTATGCTTTTCCATTGCCTTCAGCATTTCTATTGGATAGTAAATGGTTATTCCGGCTGAAGCATTTTAGTAAATGGCATGTCGCTGTATCTGGCCTGTAATATTTAAAGGAAGGCTGCTGGGCCTTGGAATTTGTTTCCTGTTTGTAGACATTGTGTGAGTCACATCAGCGTGCCGACTCGCCTCTCTCTTTACAACTTGGAGCCAACACGAAACAAGCCACAGCATGTTTTCATCGGGACTTTAAATTAGCAGTGACGTAACCAGCTAGTTTATTTCAGGTTGTGATAGCTTCACGCCCATGCATCCTCTCTGTGTTTATATACGGTGGCCTTACACTTTTCAAACCAGTGACAACTTTGCATCCAGACGCATCTGCCTGTGAACCACTGTTATGCAGAATGGACGACTCAGACTGCACATTAGGATCACTTGCAGTATTCAGCCTCATGGATGGAATGTGTTCAGTAAGCAGTGAACTTTACCACTTATGCTCACTCGTCACTTACTTCATTGGGACAAGATACGCTTCAAAACTGTAACTGAACGACACAGTGATTTAAAGAGTATGCCAAAGCTGGGACAGCTGTTAATAAACAAGCCATAAAGCACAAAAAAATAATAACAACAATTTATTGGCCTATTTAAATGATATTATTATTATTATTATTATTATTATTATTATTATTATTATTATTATTATTATTAGTCTGCAAAAATGAACCTGGCTGGGGATTCATAAATATAATGTGGCTCTGAAAAGTTTACATTAACATTGGAACAGTGAAATAAATTGTACTATGTGGTGATTTATATATTTTATAATTTGACATCCGTACTTCAGCAGTATAATGCAGTTTAACAGTCATCTGATTGTACTGCTTACTGTATGGATTGTGCAATATTCTGAGCCATCTCAAAGGGGAGGCAGGAATGACTGTTGTTTGGGTGAACATGAAACGCTACAGCCTTTCCCTTTAAAAAATACTTGGCTGTCTGGCAGGGAGAGAGGAGGGTAAGGAGGGGTGCTGTTGGCACTGGCCTCTGAGGGAGAGCCTGCGGGATTAAATATCTCACGACTAGTGAGAGGGGATGAGAGCATGGTTAAAAATAGGGAAACCGTCATCTCGGTTGGTCACTGTGGCAGAGAGTGTGACTATGAGTCTGATGTACAGATACTGTATCTGCTGTGAAACTGCAAGCAGAGTGCCTATAAGTGTACTGGTAATTGTGCAAAAAAAATCATTATTGGATAACAGGAAAAAGGGTCTGTTTGATCTGGCCTTTCACTAGCGAGCAGTTTGGGCTCTTTTTGGCTTGCTGTTTATTTTTGGATGCTTGCACCCAAAGGATGCTACATAAATGAGATTGGTGTCGTATGGTGCTAAAGTGTGCAAAGTAGCTTATGTGGTCAAAAGTGTAAAGCTTGTAAATGGTTGGAAAGTGCAAATCTGCCATACACTTGTTGGGGGGAAAAGTATGTCAACACCTTACTGCCCACAGCCCACAACCTTTGGTTTTAGGAACAGTGTGACTGGAAAGATGCAGGTCACCCTTTAGACTGCAGTCTTTTTTTGTACTTGATACCACTGGTTAGACCTGTTTCTCCTGATCTTGCTCCGAGTTGAATCAGTCACTGTGTGCAGCCTGTTCCTATTAATAAAAAAAGCTACAAAAAAAAAGAGGTTGACCCTGCATTGTAAATGATGTACAGTTTAACCTTCAGACTGCTCCTGCTGTGGAAATATCCATCCAGTATATATCCCTAGGTAGAAACGATTCTAATGGAAAAGGTAAATAAATTATAAATAACATGCAGAGTGATGCAAATCCAATATATTGCAGGTAATTTGTGATTTTAGTCAGAGCCATAAACTACAGTACCTCAGGATACACGTCAGGGGGGGGTTTCTTGTCCGCATGGCCAGTTGGAGTATTTTATAGTACTGGGGGATTCCCTCTGAAATACATCAAAATAAGTGGTTGATGCAAACCAGGGCATTCCCTGAGACTGGTGCAGTCCATCTATGGCTTACCCTGGCAGAGTGCAGGATCATGAAATCAGTATCGGAGTGTATTAAATGAATTTAAATGATACTTGTGAAAACAGTGCAGTCATATGTGTTATAACAGGTAATAGCCGCAGTATTAAACTAAGTCTTCCCTCCCTCTTTCAGTTGCATAATAGGTCTGGATAAAACCCAGACCCTGTAGATTGTGTTGGGAGACAGTGCTCTGAAAGACAACACCCCTTATTTTGTTTATTTGAATGCTACATTCTGCCAGAATGTATTGGGTTCAGTTAACTACCATGAGGTAATCAAGTAAGTAACTACATTGTTCATTCTGCAGCCCAAACACCAGCAACTAATCACAAATGATAAACACACAGTAGGACCATCTTACCTTGCTTATTGGCTGTTGATAACACCTCAACAACAACTTTAGCTTAATCTCTGTTTGTGTGTTGGAGACCTGTGGGATGCTTGCTTTCAATCAATTTCATCTTTTTAGCACACTGAAATTAAAAAAGAAAAAAAAAAAAGGGACTGAATATGGCTACTTAAAAAATGGTGACTGCGTATTCAATGTGCCTGTTGCCATTTGCTTGTATTGAAAAAAATGAACTGTTAAACGTTACTATAAAAGGTACATGATTTAATCAAGTGAGAAGTTATTAAACATAGATAGCAAAATCCCAGGTGCCCGTGGTACTCTGCTTCAGGTTCTGCCATACTTTGATGCAGGGGGAGAGTAGCGTAGCATATTTGTGGTGCCAAAGTGAAGTCCTCATTAGCTGATTCTATTGCAGTTGTACCAGTGCAACATCAGTGTGTAAAGTCTCTACTGCAGGCGTCCATGTGGTCTGGTTGGTGTGCAGTTTGTGGAGCGTGTCTTGTGTGGAGACTCGGGAATGAACACGTAGTGGTTCTTGGCATAAAGGGAGCTCTCTGCAGCTGAAGGATTAGGCATGCCTTTGATCTGCCTGCCCAAGGAATAAAACACTGGACTAATTCCTGACAAATGGCAGAGGATGTAATTGCCTTACTACTAGATTGATATTTTATGTCTCGTTTTGAGATATACAGGCCAGGTTCAGGGTTATGTTTCTGAAGTATTGTGGCCTCTTCTTCAGCCGTGCAGAGTAGTCCAAAAATGGTTTGGAACATGAAATAAAAATTACATTAAATGTATTTCATTGCATACCACATTTTCTAGGTGAATAAAAGCAGCTTGCTGTGTAGTTATTCATTTACGTTCAGATGATACGTACTGTCTTATATTCCTTTATGATTGCTAACGTGAAATGATAACCTGAAATATCACTTGAGAAGGCAACAGCTGGTCATTTTACAGTTGTGATGCTTTTGTGTTGAATGGTTTAGGACTCATGACATAACCTACTCTGCACATTGTGGCTAATGATGTTTTGTTGCCACAATCCAGTTAAATGATGAGAGGAAGAGAAGCAGCGTAGAATGAGGTGGCAGGAATAACGGACGCACCAGGAATTACTTTGCGGTTCACTAAAGGGCTAGCAACAGATCTGCATTTGTTATATGACTGTTGAGCCTCAGGAGTATTTTCCAAATGTAGTCAGTTCCTGTTTTTTCAATTCCAATTCCTTCTAAAGTATTGGAATTGATATTTTTAGACATTAATAGTGAAGTCACCTGAAGCCAATTTAATTGTCTAACAGTGACTTAAGTGCAAGTAATTTGTTGCCACTGTTAGAAGCTCATTTTAACAGAATACTGCTAATTGCAATTTTGATCAGTGATGTGTTGGAATTGATTAAACGCGAATGGGAATGCAGTTGTCATTGTGGCTTGCACTGTACTGTACATTGCTGCTTTTAGTGAGACAAAGCATGCGTTGTTCAGCGTGGTGCTGGCCCTGGGGACTAAACAAAAGAATGAACCGCAGGCTGGAGTTGCCGGCTCTGTTAACAAGAAGACATTGTTAACTTGCTGTAAACATGTTTAACCGTTATTGCTGATGTCCTGTTTCAGGGGAGCGTTGTAATTGAAGGAATATGCTCCCCTTGGGTTGGTTCCCTCGCAGCCCCTCCGGTGCATGTGTTCTGTGTTAGAGATGAAAGGGCTTCATGGCAGGCGCCTCAACCTGAGTGGGCTGCTGCATTCCTGACTGACACACTGAATCATTGACAAGGGCACCTATCATCTGCTGGTTTCTCACCACTTTACAGCAGATTTTTATCCGCTGCTTACAGACTGCTGTTAGGTTTGCAAATAGGAATCCTGTTGTATGCTGTCCAGTCTAGGAGTGTTCGTATTTTGCATTTTGTGCTCTTGGTTGCAGTTCATCTGTATGCTGTAAAGCACCAACAGTCCTACATCTAAAACCAGCTGCGGTGGCATCAGCCTGTGTGGCAGATACAGTAGGTTGGCTTGGTGACCTGCTAGTCCTGTGGGTAGCCCACTCACTGTGTTCCCCACAAAACAAAAATGCTAACTGTCTTTTTTTTTTGCAATGCGGTGCACGTCACTGCATGTGAGCGGAGTGGAGCAGATTTATGATCCATAAACGATGCAGCTTTTGCGATGCTCTGACAATATTGTGCAGTCTATGAAATCGCCCCGAATAATTAAAGTTAACAAAATAATCAATAATATCCAATTTGGACAGTAAGCCATTGTGTGCTTGTATATGAACCATGTTAATTGCAAATTTCACAAAGCTTATACAATTAAAAACATCTTTAACCACATGGTATGTGCAAGAGGGTCATTGCGTGTTAGTATCCCAAGCTGAAATACGATCCCATTAAATTACTTTTTCATATAGATGAAGTCGTGACATGTTCAGCTTGGGTTTGTCTTGCAAATGATCCCATCGAGGTGCAGAAGATTCACTTTACCCAAAGCGTTTTCATCACTTCATGTAAAAGTGAGATTAAATTATTCTCCAGGGGAAAAAAAAAACATTATTGCTGTAATAAATATTTAGCAGACCTTTTTTTTTTTTTTTTCTAAATGTGAATGTGTCGATTATAGTTGTCAAATGTATTTTTGTTGCTTACAGTTGCTTAATGTCTAAAAATAATCCTAGAAGTTTAGTTGAGGTCTGTCTGATAGGTGCACGTCCTGCCTACCTGTACATCTCTTCACACAGCCCACATCAGGGCTCATATCTGGGCTTACCCTGCCTAGCTTCTGAGATAATCACAATCAAAAGGGAAATATCCCGGCTTTGCCCTTTGCAAGTAGTAAAGTTCACATCTCCCCCAGACTCAAACCAATGTATTATACTCTCCGAGATATTGCATTGCAAATATAAGCTGTAGACATGAATTACTGCGTTATACAGAAGCATACCACAGAGACCAGTCCTTGGTTTATAATAATGCCCTTTGTTAAAGTGGCCCATGCTGATATCATGCTGGAAACTATTTAAACAGAGATTACATATTGTTTAGGCACAATGTTAACAAGTCTGTGTTAGCTCGCTCACTGTAACAGGATGCCGTCTGACTTCCTACAGACAAGCAGCCGTTTGTTAGCTGTTAAAAGATGCATCTGAAAACCACTCGGCAGAACTTCAGTCAAACCCAGTCCGGAAAAGATGTCTTGTTCTTTGTTTTCTCCAATAGAACCACTCAGTATCGCATATAATAAACCAATTACCTAGTTAAGCAATATAAACAGCTGCAGTAATGCATTTAATTATTGAATTAGACTATAATTATGTTAAATTTATAGTATACATACTCTGTTAACTCAATTTATTTGTCCCAAGTTGAATGCCCATTACCACAGATGAATTTTTTTTCGAATGTGAAAGTTCAAAGTGCAGATCATCAATCCTGACGTGTAGAAGCCGTATCAGGGTAGGGGGCGAATTCTTTACTCGTTGCTTTTTTTTTTTTTTTTTTTTTCTCCCAGCAACTCCCAGAATAGTTCCATGTGAAGCTTTCGTCTAATACCATAGTTTTTTTCGCGTATCATGCAGGTCCCCTCCTGAACACCTGAACCGTCTCCCTGTCCGATCCAGTGCATTGTGGGTAGGTGATGACTGATGGCTGTGTACCAGACATGGCAGACAGAGAGCAAGAGATATGGGCCACAGCACAGCAGAGAAACGCCAAGATGGAAGATCAGTAAAATCATATAAATAGGGCTTCTGATTTTCGGTTTTAACCGATTTTAAGAAAAATGGTAAAACACTGCCTTACAAAAAAAAAAAAATGAAATCGGTGCATATCCAGTAAGCACAGGGGGTTACCCTCATTTCAGATTTAGTGACCTCGAGAGCGATGAGCCAGATGCATGCTGTGCTTTTCTTTACATATCTGCTCCTTGTTTAAGACTGCACTCACTTTAGCCACTACTGCCATGATATTAAGTCAGTTCTTAACAAAATCTCCCTTTTGAGAAGTCAGCTCTGCATCGTTACTCGAAAACCTGACAGAAAAGCATGGGATCATCATGGGACTTTTTTTTTTTTCTCAAAAAGAACAGAACTTAAGTTCTGGGACTTTCTTCTGCTGTTCATTTTCTTTTTGCTCATTTTGTGCAGGGTCTTCAGCTTTCAGTTCTCGTGGTTTTGTAATACAGTGAGGTATTGTAGCTCAGTTGGTACAAGTTCAGACCCCAATTGGGGAACGTAAACTTACACAAATTATTAATTTGAGTTCATTTGAGGGTGGATTTTTATGGTTTAGCACATTGTGACTGTTGAGCTGGCTATACATAAGAAACAGTCTTGAAGCCCATGTGTTAAACCTGGACAAAGAAAATAAAACCGAATCAATATGGGTCAGAATAACGGACAAAAATTCAAAAGGCATAATAATAGGAGCATGCTATAGACCGCCAGATTCGGACGGTGAGCACAATAATCTGTTATACAATGACATTAGAAATGCGTGTAGCAAAGGAGAAGCCATACTAATGGGGGATTTCAACTTCCCCCAAATAAAATGGGAAAACCCGGTGGGTAGCGCGAAGGATGAAATAGAAATGGTGGAAATGACAAATGAATGCTTCCTAACACAATTTGTCAAGGCACCCACTAGAGGGGAGGCATGCCTTGATTTAGTCTTTTCAAATAACGAAGATAGAATAACTAAAACAGAGGTCAGAGAACCACTGGCAAACTCAGACCACAACATGGTCTCATTTGAAGTGTTTTTTAAATCCCCAAAAGTAAAGACTAAAGCTAAGGTTTACAATTTTAGAAAAGCAAACTATGAAGGCATGAAACAGAGACTAACAGAAGTAGATTGGAGTAAAATAGAGAAAACACCCACAGAAGAAGGATGGTTGTTCTTCAAAAACGTAGTACTAGAGGCGCAAAACAATTATATCCCTAAAGTAGACAAATCTAAATGTAAAACTAAATTGCCAAAATGGTTTAATAGATCAATTAAAAAAAATATTCAGCGAAAAAAGGCACTTTACAGAGCATTAAAAAAGGACCAAAAAGAAAGTACACAGAAAGAGTACACAGAACTGCAAATGCAAGTCAAAAAGGAAGTTAGAAAGGCCAAGAGAGAAATAGAAATGAACATTGCTAAGGGAGCTAAAACCAATTCCAAAATGTTTTTCCAATATTACAACAGCAAGAGAACATTCAAAGAGGAGATTAAATGTTTAAGAGATACAAATGGCAAAATCGTAGAGGAAGAAAAAAAAATAGCAAATATGTTAAATGATTACTTTTCACAAGTTTTTACAAAGGAAGATACTGACAACATGCCCCACATGTCATCCAGTTCCTATCCAGTTTTAAATAACTTTAGCATAACTGAGGCAGAAGTGTTAAAGGGACTAGGAGCTCTTAAAATAAACAAATCCCCTGGGCCGGATGAGATCCTCCCAGTAGTACTCAAAGAAATGAAAGAAGTAATTTACAAACCGCTAACCAAGATCATGCAGCAGTCTCTTGACACAGGGGTGGTACCGACAGACTGGAAAATTGCAAACGTAATACCGATCCACAAAAAGGGAAACAAAACTGAACCAGGTAACTACAGACCAGTAAGCCTGACTTCTATTATATGCAAACTTATGGAAACTATAATAAGATCCAAAATGGAAAATTACCTATATGGTAACAGGGTCCTGGGAGACAGTCAACATGGTTTTAGGAAAGGGAGATCGTGTCTGACTAACTTGCTTGATTTTTTTGAGGATGCAACATCGATAATGGATAATTGCAAAGCATATGACATGGTTTATTTAGATTTCCAGAAAGCTTTTGACAAAGTCCCGCACAAAAGATTAATTCTCAAACTGAATGCAGTTGGGATTCAAGGAAACACATGTACATGGATTAGGGAGTGGTTAACATGTAGAAAACAGAAAGTACTGATTAGAGGAAAAACCTCAGAATGGAGTGTGGTAACCAGCGGTGTACCACAGGGATCAGTATTAGGTCCTCTGCTATTCCTAATCTACATTAATGATTTAGATTCTGGTATAGTAAGCAAACTTGTTAAATTTGCAGACGACACAAAAAGTAGGAGGAGTGGCAAACACTGTTGCAGCAGCAAAGGTCATTCAAAATGATCTAGACAAGATTCAGAACTGGGCAGACACATGGCAAATGACATTTAATAGAGAAAAGTGTAAGGTACTGCATGCAGGAAATAAAAATGTACATTATAAATATCATATGGGAGATATTGAAATTGGAGAAGGAATCTATGAAAAAGACCTAGGAGTTTTTGTTGACTCAGAAATGTCTTCATCTAGACAATGTGGGGAAGCTATAAAAAAGGCTAACTAGATGCTCGGATACATTGTGAAAAGTGTTGAATTTAAATCAAGGGAAGTAATGTTAAAACTGTACAATGCACTAGTAAGACCTCATCTTGAATATTGTGTGCAGTTCTGGTCACCTCGCTATAAAAAAGATATTGCTGCTCTAGAAAGAGTGCAAAGAAGAGCAACCAGAATTATTCCGGGCTTAAAAGGCATGTCATATGCAGACAGGCTAAAATAATTGAATCTGTTCAGTCTTGAACAAAGAAGACTACGTGGCGACCTATTTCAAGCATTCAAAATTCTAAAAGGTATTGACAGTGTCGACCCAAGGGACTTTTTCAGCCTGAAAAAAGAAACAAGGACCAGGGGTCACAAATGGAGTTTAGAAAAAGGGGCATTCAGAACAGAAAATAGGAGACACTTTTTTACACAGAGAATTGTGAGGGTCTGGAATCAACTCCCCAGTAATGTTGTTGAAGCTGACACCCTGGGATCCTTCAAGAAGCTGCTTGATGAGATTTTGGGATCAATAAGCTACTAACAACCAAACGAGCAAGATGGGCCGAATGGCCTCCTCTCGTTTGTAAACTTTCTTATGTTCTTATGCAAGAATGGGAAGTTGCAATATGTGTTTTTTTTTTTTTTTTTACTTGTGATGAAAATAGTAAGTGAGATGGAACTGATATTGAAACTCATTCATTGATGTCATACACAATGTGTGACATTCAGACTAAAATAAGTAGGTCTAAACATTGTGGAAAACCTTGTGTAGCCCCCAACCATTGAAACGATTTGGCGCTTAAATACAATGTAATCCCGTCCAAAAATCACAACTTTTAATGAGATGATTTAAAGTATCATCTGTGTGTGGTTTTTGAACTGCTTTTTCTTTCTTGCCCTGTACAGATTAATGTTAATTGTGGTCTTTTAAATCTTATAATGATGGCTTTCCAGTTCTGAAATTGAATCCAGAGACAGATTCTAGAGACTTGTAAAGACTCATCGTGAGGATTTCCTAATACAACTTAGCAGTTTGAGAGATCTTGTTGCATTATTTGATTTCTGTAATGTGTTCCCTTTGAGCCTGACAGCTCATTACAAGCGGTCTCACCAAGTGTCTGCAGCAAAGATAAAATACACAGCGATCCCAATCTGTCAGAGAGGAGAGAAGGGCTTGTCAGAGTAAGAGGAGAGAATTGCTTGTCTCTTTGTTGTTTATTTTTTTGCTTGCGGCTTTTACGAAGAAGCCAACCCGGAAAACCAAAAAAAATCCAAGGTGTTTTAAATGGAAAATGCACATCATAGGAAATTCCCAGGGTGCTCATACAGGTTCAGTAATACAATGTTCACGAAACTAAAAACACACTGCCACTTAATACTGTAGCAGTCTGTTTGCAGGTCCCTTAAAACATGACATGATCATACCTACAACAAACATACTGTAAATACATCCCTTATAAAAGTTTACCACGGTAATTTTGGAGGCTTTCCCATGGTTGTCCCACTGTTATACTATGCATTTACTATATTTTACCTCTCTTTGTTTTTTGTATGGTGCTTTACTACACTTTGCTTTTACTATAGTAATCTTTTATAAGGGATAAATAAGCATGTTCATTTTTTTTTTTTTTTTTTTTTTACTTTCCAAGCAGTAAAGGAATTTAGGTCGACTGAGTTTCAATAACCCACAATGCAGTTTATAAACCTGCTTTATTCTGTTTATATGCAAGCATGTCAAAAATCAGACCCAATATTGATAAAACTCTTTTGACAAAGAGAAAAACATTTCTGTTTTTTTTTTTTTTTTTAAAAAAGGAAGTGCCATTTAACAAAACCTTTGTATTTTCGGAACAATGAGCATAAGATGAAAGGTATAAAAAAAGGCGGAGGGGGGGTATCATTTTAAGAATAAGGGCCCTTTGATACCTCTACAGTGGGTGGCAACATGATCTTTGCCTTTCACTCTTCTGTTTTGACATGCTAGGTCAATATCTGGTGCATCCTTCCCGTGCTGTTCTGCTAAAGTAATCCACGCCAAGCCACTGCAGACACAGGCTGCAGGGAGCGGTGGGAATATGAAACACTCAAGCCACGGCAGAGGAGACGTCACAGGCACAGGCTGTGACCCTGCAATTTCACTGAGGTTTCGCTATAATCCACCCAAATCCCGATATCCTGAGCTCCCTTCCAGACTGCTTGGATCGCTGGGAGCAGGAAAGTTAGTCTGTTCTGCTGTGGCCTGTGCCTGCTTGCCCACAATTAGTCTAATTTTTGTTTTCCTTACTCCCTGTTGGGAGCACACAGTCCTTCTTTAAATGGGGACAAATCGCTGTAGCTGTGTTTCAAATTGACTGAACCGTAGCTGCAGAAAATAGCTAACTACAGGACAGTGCTGTTATTGAGTTGTTTAAGTCTTACCTGTTTATTTACAGGACGTTTGTATCTGAACTACACTTGCAATACAGTATATTGCCATCGTTTGTCTTCATGGAGTGCTCATGATTCACTGCAGTAAAATGCTGTTTTCCATATTCGTTCTGAAAGGCAGTGGTTTTACAATGTAATAATTTACCAGTGACATTTATAAGGAAGGATAGTTGCACATTTTTTAGCTGTGTATTTTTAACTGAGTATGAAGCCATTGATTTTCAGTTTAACAACCAAAAAATCTGTTTAATCGTCTGGCAACTTTCCCTGATGAAAACAAAAGAGCCAGTATATGAAAACACACATTGTGGGTACAAAATGAAGCAGCACCACGCAGCACTGCATGCAGTTATTGTACCTTGGAAAGTGGCCATTGTCAAATTTTTATATTTAGAAACAGTCAGCAAAAAAGAGGTCCTTCAAATTTTGAGATGACCTTGAATTTACGACGCAGCCAAAGTTACCTACCCTCAATTTGAGTAAAAAATAAAACTTCAAATAAAGGTGAATTTACAGATACAACCTCAATTACGCATATAAGAAAACGACATATGCAGACATCTGGTGTTTCACATTACAATTATCCGCTGCTTCTCATTTCCAGTAGTGATTGCTCGCACCTGTTTTTTTTTCCCTTTTTGTGAACTGTGGTAGTGCTTGGCATGTTGAAAAATATGGGGTCTGATCAGTATTTCTGATCTATCCAAGCTGGTACTATTAGAACTGAGCCTAATAACGAAATGCTGAAATTATAAAATCTTTTCTTTTGAATTGCTCAGGAAGCTAATAACGTTAATGGCGCTTCTTTGAAAAGGGCTGCCTGTGTGTCATGGGTGATTCAAGATCGGGTAGTGATGCCTTTATTCGTCTTTTCTCGGCAGCCAGTCACGTTGCTGTTTGTGTACTCGGTTATTCAAGTCTTTTGTTGGTGATTTTGATTAAGCATGCAAGGGCATTAACAGGAGCTGGCAAAATACAAGTGAGGTTGCATTAATTGAATTGGATCAGTAGAAGCCACAAAAACTGTTTTAATTTCTGAACTCAAGCAATCTCACCCACATCAAAGCAGCAACTTAAGAAGAAAATAGAAAAATATAATGGTCTATCACGCCTGAATTGTGTGTATTGTGTATATAAAACCATATATATGTGTGTGTGTGTGTGTGTGTGTGTGTGTGTATATATATATATATATATATATATATATATATATATATATATATATATATATATATATATATATATATATATATATATATATAAACCATTTGCGACTCAGCGTGGTGAAATTTGTTTAGTCTATAGACTGATTAATCAGCCACATTCCTTTTTTTTGACCTCCGAACACAGGGTTGGAGAAGGTTGGAACTGTTCGTTTTTTCTCCAGCTTCACAACTGTACTGATGCCAAAAACACATTAAAAAAAAAATAACAAAAGGAACCCATTTTGTCAGCTAAAAAGGACCTGTCCTCCCCACTGTGTGCCTTTGTTCCTCCCTCGCAGGCTAAGCCAGCTTTACTGAGTTTGGAACGCTGGACAAAAAAAGGTCGGCCTGCGTGCATAACAACACTCCTGTCATTTCTGCAGTCGCTTTCCCTTTCTATATATGTCACAGATTACATCAAGGCATTGACATCCCAGTCCTAGAAAACCTGCTGGAATGACATGCTGTCACAGCCAGGGTGTCATTATTCACATGGACCTCCGAATGGCTCGAGGCTGGCTGCTGCTGTCTTTGGCACAAAAACTTTCTAAACAGAATTGCGAGACATAGGCCACCAGCAGCTCCCAGTGCAAAACATGTGCACTGTCATAGTCTAAAGATTGGTGGTCAGCAGGCAGTCCTAAAATCAATTTCACTTGCTTCCCTGAGCCAGGAAGAATCAGAGGGTGTGACCAAAATCCAAGACATTGACCAGTTTAAAAAATAGCTTAACATGTACAATGACTTATTTCACTAAAAGGTTTCTTGTTGTATTATTATTGTAATAGTGGTTTGGAAAGGAGAATGTTTACTCGTCCTCTAGACGTTGCTCATTTGTGTGTCGAGGTGAAAAGTTGTGTCACATCTCATCACATAGTTTTTCATTGCTGTTAAACACTTTTGACTGTTCTCGTTCCAGTTTATCATTGTCTTCCAAAAAGCGACCTTTGCTTCTGGTGGATGAATAGCTTTTCATATTTTACTGCTTGTGTTCAATGGGGGGATCTGGTTGTAAAGTACATGGAGATTAGTAAGGATTACATGGCGAATGCAGGGGTGGAAATGAGACTCCCAATGCGTAGCAGTTTAATCCGTTCCTGGTTTTACTGTGAGTTTAATAAGACACACCTGAGTTTGTTACCTATACAACAGGGCTTATCAAGCACATATTAGAACCTGGAGCGGAGTCTTATTTCCATCCCTGCAAGTGTTCTGTTCTGTTCTATAGACCCATGCTACTGTGTGCTTGCTAACAGCCTTATCTGCCATCCCTAACAAATGTGGTATTTTTAATCCCTCCAGCTGGACGGAACAGAGAGCCGCAGTGAGCATGGCTGAGCCACGACGGGACAGCACCAGTAGCCTGCAGAGGAAGAAGCCCCCGTGGCTCAAACTGGACATTCCCACCGCCCATGCCTCTCTCGAGGAGCCCACCTTTGTTCAGGTAACCCAGGGGCTGTCAATCACACGGATGACTTGTTATTCCACTCTCACACTCATTTGCAGATTGTGAGTGAGTCATTTGTCTTGGTGATAATTAAGAATCAGACAAAGTAACCTTATGATACATCTAAATGTCAATGTAATTTAAGCATCTGAAGATCAATGCAATACTTCAAGTAACCAGACTACTGTAAGCATTACTGCTTTTGAAATGATACGTTTTTAACTATAAACTGTGTTCACTTTAATGCACGGATGAATAGTTCCCTGTGAGATAATCGTTCTTGTTATAAAACAAAGTAAATTAATTAGAGTACTCTGCCAATAACTATTGTCAGGTCCATACTGCCCATCAGCCCTCTACTCTAAAGCACCTTGAGCAAGCTGTCAAGGCTGTACAGCTTATCAATCCTCATTTAAAGCCACACTCATCTCTAACCACCAATGTCTTCCAGTCCCCACGCTCCAAGCTGTTTACAAGTCTCTCGGCTGTGACCACAAGAGCACAATGTTCATTAGTCTGTGAGCTGTGAGCAGTGAGCAATAGGCAATACCACCTCCATCCGTTTCCATACTGGATTCTCAGTGCTTGTTACTGTTTCCATGGCAGCCCTTCAAGCGGCAAGGCTTCTTGAGGAGTATCAGCATGCCTGCCGAAAACACACACCTGCATTCCCCCCCCAACGAGACCCGGCGACCCCCCCTCCAACGACAGACCTCGATCACACAGAACATCAAAAGGTAAGACTCGCTCCCCCCCCGGCAGTTAAGAAAAAGCTCCTAGAGTTCTGAAACTCCAAAGCTTGATGCTGCTGTATATTCTACATCCTCTACAGAAGAAACCAAGCAGACAGAGCCGAAAACGGCAGATGTTATGAATTATTCTCTTAGAACCAAACAATGCACAATCGCTGATGGCATAGTATGCAAGTATATGCTATGATGTGTAGGGTCTGTGTTGAGGAGGCTCGTCCACGTATGAAATGCTTCTGCTCCCGTTTTACCCAAATAGGTGTTTTTCTGTGCGATAGTTTGACATGGAATATGTATCCTTTTACCACAAGGGGGCGTTCATGTCAAACATGCAAGATAGGTACAGTATTTTGATGTTTCAAAAGCAGAAGTGTTTATTTCTGTGTAGTTTACAAAAATCTATTTATTTGCCCCAGTGATGGAGCTGGAGAACAAACATTGATGTTAAGATAGTCTTTTGAAAGTAATTTTATTTTTCATTGTATTTCCGTACAGTCAGTTAGCACCAGTATATTGTGAATTTTCCACTAACCCCAAAGCCTGTGCAGACTTCAGAAATGTTATAATTATATAAAACCAGAGGGTTTCATCAATTTTTAAAATGTATTTATTTATTTATGTATTTATTTATTTATTTATGTATTACATTTAAATGTTAATGTTTAACAGTTACAAATTTTATTTAGTGTAAAACAGAAGACCTAAAGCATAATGGACTGAGGTATCTGTGTTTTAAAATAGAGAACTTGGTTGCAAAGTCATTTGTAATGCCATCACATTGAAAACTAAAAGGTTAACCCAGAGCGGCTGCCCTCACTGCTCTCACTGTGATTCTGTTTCTCATTCACTGCCTGCTAAACCTCTCCTCCTTTACTACCGCTGCACTCTCTCTACCACATGGCAATGTCTCAATTCTTCTCTCTCTCTCTCTCTCTCTCTCTTTCTCTCTCTCAATCTCTCGCTCCTTCTTGTCTTTCCTCCCTGTCCTCTGCATTGCCCTTGTCCAGCAGCAAGAGGGTGCACTTTGAGAGAATAAACACTGTGCCCATAAAGGGACAACGTGCCGCCCGGAGGCCCATGAGGAAGCCACAGTCTCTTTCCAAACTCTTCCTAAGGTACCTGCTCCACAGTGGAGCCTGCATGGCACCGCGTACACGCTCTAACCACGAAGCCCACCTGCCTTTCTTTCTCACGAGCATTACAACCAAGTTACAGTGTAATCGTCTTGCCTAAGTATGTATAAGCAGTGTTCCTGTGGGCACTGTATGCAGTACAGTAATACAAATAAGCCTCCAATTGCATTGTGGTTTAAGACATTTACTATTTTCGTCTCTACAGTTTCTATGAACTCAAAAACCATGTCTAATTCAGCTCATGGTGAAATGTGGAATTGCACAAACCGCTATATTTTGGAAGTCTTTGAATCGTTATTCATGAACTGATTTGGCTTCACCCATTTAGTCCAGTAAGTTTTACGGGAACCCTCTGCAGCCTGGAAGGTCAGTCCTTTTGAAAACTGCAAGCACTTTTAAAAGCTGTCTTTTAAGGCTTGCTGTGAAACCTGTCAAAGTCCTTCTCAGTCTGTGTTATTGCAGGGTGTTGAATGGAATCAGAGCCGTACTTACTGTATGTCAGCCTGGGTAAAGTGTACTGCAGTAATTCAGTGAGAACCCGTCTTGATTCAGATCGCACAAGCCAGGGGGATGCTACACTAAGTGAGCAACGAGGGCGTTCCATTGCAGAAGAATGTTCTGAGGAAACTGAAACATGTTTCAGGCAATCCAGAAACCATGTCTCATATCTGTGCTGTTTACTGTATGTCAGGACATGTGGGGATCAAGAAATAAATGTGAATACTGTACAGTGATGCATTCCAATGTTGTTGTTTTAAACGTGACTTTGACTTGTTCAAATACTCCTACAGTGTTGCATATCAGGCTTTGATACTAAAAATAAATGTATATACAGTATATATACATTATACAAGAAACCCCAATATAGATATAATATTCTAGACAAGGGGAAAATTGTGTTCGACATTTGCTGATTTAAAGCAAAGCATATTTTGTAGAGGCTATAAAAGGTGAGTTAAGGATATATATCGGACACCCAGCAGATGTTCATTTTCATGGCCCAAAGCAAGGGCAAGGTCAGGTGTTATGTTCAGTGCTATTAAATAGTTGCAAGTTTTCCAGCTATCCAGTTATTGAGCTGTCCATCATTCTGGGGGTGTGGTGAGAAGGCAGCCCAGGTGAGACTCCAGGAAACCTGCAAGGCGGATATCATGTTACATTAGTTTTGTGACTTGATTTGCACCTGCACATGACCATGGTCTCACATGCTTCCCTCCCACTGTCTGGTTATTGCACTCTACAGTGAGAACATGCCCTGGCATGCAGGCAGGCTGTCCTGTTTCCTGAATGAGCACAGCATGCAGCACTTCACTTCCTCTTGGCTTAGAAAGAAAAAAACATAAGCTGTCTTATTTTAAGAAATCTCAGTTTATCGATAGGTGCTTTGCAGTGGGTCAGCTTGGGGTTACTTGCTGGGAAATCTTTGGCACTGAGCTCCAAAATGGGAGTGACCTGCATGCAGGGACTGGATAACTGACCACTTCTCGGAGCCACCTCTGGAATGCCGCAGAGAAGAAGACACTGACTCATGGATGTAGCCCTGCCTTCAGCTCCTGAACGAAAGGCTCTTGTAGCGTTTTAGCTGGCACCAGGCTAACACTTTAGAGAAAGGAGAGACGCAGAACGAAGAAAGAGCGCTATCTTTTCAAGATCAATAGCGTGTGTGATGACCATTTGAATCCTAAGTGGTGGTACCAGACTTTAGGGTCATTTTTATAATATCCGAAGCCGATAAGGATTACCTTTTTGTGGGATTATTTATGGGAAGTGATGACCAGGGTCCACCATCCCCCTGGCATCAAGGGTCCAATCTCTTTTTGGTAGCATGGGCATATCTATTGCCCCAGTGCTGGAACTATGTCCAGCATAACCAACTGGGAGGATCTGGATAGGTAAAGCCATTCATTTTTTCTGCTAATCTGACATTTATACACATGTATACACAGTGAAGATAGAGCAAACAACATCAGTCTGTTGTAAAGGTCGTATCATTGCAGCTAACTGAGAGGAGGGAAGCATAAAAGGTTGTAGCTAATTATAAAGCGTAAAAGGTTGTAGCTTTTTTTTTTGTAAATTTATTTTGGTTGCTTTTCATTTATGAAATTGTATTCTTGCATGTTTTTTGTGGTTGCTTTGAGATTTCCTATTTGATTGGGATCTTTTTTTTTTTTTTTGGTTTATATACAGTAGATCATTTACATCTTGTACTGTGTAAAAACGTTGAATGACTGGGGTTTGCCTAGAAAGCTTTGTGTTTTGGAAGACGAATAGCCCTAGGTAATCAGGTCAGGCAGTGAACAACATTTTCAATTTAGTGTCTGTTGAGGGAGAGCTTGGTAAAATCTGTGTGATACCAGGACGTGGAGACTGAACTACACCTAGCTGGACTGGAGAGGTAATACTGCTGAAAATTGAATAATCTATTATATCAAGAAACATTGTATATTAATATCCTGCACAGGATATGTAATTTATTAGAATACTGGGATTGTTATCTCTTGAAATTGTGTGCAGAAGAAATTAATTATTTTTATAATTAGAGCCATAAACAGTACTGCTATGAAGTGACTCGCACCCTTGAAGTGGTTAGAAAACATACTCCTTCTTGCAGTTTCCTGGAGTAAATAAACAGGCAAGTGTGTTCTACCCACCCCAGCCATTTAGTTAAACTTTGTCCTCAGTCCGAATGAAGCCATGCAGCAGGGTGGGACAGCTGGGAAGAGAGGAATGTCGCTCTCTGATGAAAGTGTTGAGATGTACTTAGTGGTCCATTTGTATGTAGTATGCTATTATTAAAAACACAAGAGAGCTGGTTACAGATACGTAATGGAAACAGATTTGCGCTTAAACCTGCTATGAGGCTGGTAAGATACTGTCTCATTGTGGCTAATCTTACTGATCTTGAGATCTTAAGATTTTTATGACCATCCAGTTCTCTACGTACAATAGTCTTTTGTTGGAAGCTTTTACCTCTGGCTGGGAGCAAGAATGATGTAATTGTAGCACAGTACCAGGATAAGTGAAGTAAATTATTATATTTTAATAATAAAGTTAATACCTTTTTATGTTGGCTGTCACTGGTACTCTTAAGAGTATCATAAAAAAAGGGGACTCACTTCATGGTGAACGTTGCCTTGAATCCCAAAGTTTTATCATCAACCCTTAAACGCCTCTAGCTCTGCGGATGTGTGGACGCACTGTATAGTTTGCAGACAGATTTGTACTTGTGCTGTTAACAGGAGCCTGAGTTCTCCACTGTAAACATTCTCAGCATCCTCCTGCTACCCTCCCCCTTATATACACAACTCATCAACCGCTCAGCATACATCCGTGACTCCTTTTCAGTGGAGTCCTGCGTTTAAATCAAACAGAACAGAAAGAACAGAGCCCATTGATTTTAATATCTGTAATTTTCAATATGTTCTTGTATGGGCTGCTTGTTAATGCTTGTTAATGCTTTTTTAATGCTTGTCCGATTTAAGCCTGCAATGCTGAAATACTGTTTTAACTGTGTGTCCTCAGAGTAGCAGGGTTTGTTAGTTTATCATAGCAATTAAGGCCTTGTTTAGTGGAATGTGAGCTTCATATTGACTTCTGCTGCCTCTAGAGTTTGTACTAAATACCAAGGATGTGTATACTATTACCAATGCACTTAGCCACTAGTATGGAGTCATTTTTTACTTTGATCTGCAGCAATGCAATTTGATATGAAAAGGTTGTATAATATTGTATTAAACTATTAGATTTTTCTCTGATAAGACCAGCAGCTTTAAAATCAGAAGGTATGTTATTATTTAATATATACCTGCAATTATTTCCAGTGGTTGGCCTGGTCAGATTATTCAAGTTACTTGGTCATTTAATTTAGGTTGGCAACAAGACCCTGGGATTTTGTTATGGTAGGGATCACAGGTTACCATTGGAACCTACTGTATTGGTAATACAAAAATGAGTATTTCTTCAATCTCTGTGTATCAGGGGCACGGCGGACTGGTTCGGGGTCAGTAAGGACAGCGATGCCACTCAGAAATGGCAACGGAAGAGCCTGCGGCACTGCAGCCAACGCTACGGGAAGCTGAAGCCTCAGGTGATCCGGGAGATGGACCTTCCCAGCCAGGACAACATCTCACTGACCAGCACCGAGACCCCGCCCCCTCTCTACGTGCCCACCTCCCAGCATGGCATGCAGAAGGTAGGCAGCGCCCCTGGCTAGGATGTGCTGGAGCAACAACGCTTTGTTATTGGATGATAATAGTGTCAGCCAGGCAGCTAGGAGCATGGATAATAAGTTGATAATATTTGACTGTTTTTAAGGATCAAATACTTTTGCAGGTACTTAATTTAGCATTAAGGCATGACACGGGCTGTTGTTAAGGTAACATAATCTCACCCCTAGAAGGCATTGTGGGGCTCAGCTAAAAAGAATAGAGACATCAATATTAACATGCATAAACTTGCAACCGAGTTTTAGGAAATACTATTTTGATTTAAAACATTCTTTTTGAAGTCGTTGGCGTAGGCAGTGTTTACTTGCTAGCTATTTACTGTGCATGACAGTAGCTTTAATTCGCAGTTCTCGCACTTGTTTGATTTTCAGATCGTCGACCCCCTGGCGCGAGGGAGGGCATTCCGCATGGTGGAGGAGATTGACGGGTACAGCGTGCCTCACACCCCCATCACCCCCGGCGCCACCTCCCTCTGCTCCTTCACTAGCTCCCGATCTGGCTTCAACCGCGTCCCTCTGCGACGCAAACGAGAGTCTGTCGCCAGGATGAGTTTCCGCGCTGCCGCTGCGCTGGTCAAGGTGAGGAACGTGGGACTAATAGAGCTGCTTCGCTGTTAAACTACTCCAGCTAGCTTTTTCTAAAAACCTGAATTAATCAGTCAGGTCAGCATCAAAGTGCTGCATTTCATATGCAAGAAGACTATTCTTACCAGTATACTGTTGTGCCACTGCACACATTTTCCTGAAAATAACCCACCAACTTTTTATATCTATATTCAACAGAACCTGGGTATCTGGTAGAACTTGGCTTGGTTCCAACAGCAGTGCATAATCAGTCAATCAATCAATCTTTATTTAATATAGCGCCTTTCACAGTACATTGCCACAAAGTGCTTTGCATGAACAAAACAGTATAGTGTACAGCTATAAAAGGAGTAACAGTAAGATATACAAAGCAGAGAATGCGATAAAAGCAGTATATACAGTAAAACAGTCAAAACATAAAACAGTAAAACAAAAAAAAAACTTTAGTTATCGCATTATTACCTTAGTAGAGCCTTTTAGCTGGTGCAACCAGCACTGGTCTGTTCTTCAGTAACTTTGTAAGTTCTTTCAGGAATTTTAGAACTTTGTGATGACATAGGTGTTCCAGCATATTTATTTCTTTAAAAAAAAAAAAAAAAAAAATGTATTCTGTTTTACATGTCAGTTGTCATAAATGAGACAAGGATTCGGTTAAAATACTAAGTATATTAGTTTGTACATTTAAGCTATAGAGTATGAGAAAATGAGTAGATTTTAATTCCTCAATATAAAGTGATAGTTCCAAAGTTTTATTGGTAGGTACTGGGTTTATGGTTTGCTAAGCGAAGCTCAGGTAAAGCTGTGGTGGAGGTGTCGTTTTTTAGAAGCCATCACTGAGCTCACTCAACCTGTTGCAGGGCCGCTCATCCAAGGAGAGCACTCTGCGACGGGCACAGCGACGCAGCTTCACCCCCGCCAGCTTCCTGGAGGACGACACCGTGGACTTCCCCGACGAGCTCGACACTTCTTTCTTTGCTCGGGTGAGGCGCCATTTTCAAATCAAAGATGCTGCAATTAAACTGCCAGATTTAGAAAAAATTTGCATAGGTTGTAGCAATGTGCTACATTTTTTGCATTTTTATTAGACCCCAGGCAACACATTAAATTATTCAACTCGCCACAAATCGGTATTATGAATGTTGAAAACTTTTGTTGTACCTCAATATACGTAATCAAGTAATAAAACAAAGGGGCTTATTTAGTTTTCTTGACTACATTGCTAGAGGCTCATCTCAAATGGAACAACTATTCAGGAAAAAAAGCATAAGACTAAAGCTAGCTTATAGATTTTTTTAACTTCTGACCAGTAAGAAAAACTTTCTTTATCTTCAGTTTCCACTCCTCCTCTGAAGAAGAGACCTTCGTAGTCTCAAAAGCTAGTGTGTTCAGCTGATCCTAATAAATAAAAGGTACCAACAAATAAATACATGTTGTACCATGCATTTTGTAAAATATTCAGTAAATGCACAATTATAAGAGAAACAGATTATGCCGTTTTATAGATTAATTCAAATAAGTTAAATATAAAATATATTTATTTATTCATTTTAATTTGTACATGCACATATGTATTGACCCTTCTGATAGGATGTGTTTCTTAAAAAAGCAGGTGTAATGTCACAAGGTGTGCAAAGGACCAGAGCGACATCGCTGTTATTTCTTATGCAACACTGATATCTTGTGGCAGTGTTTTATTTAACAGTTTAGCTCCCCACTGGTCTTACTGCTCAAGTCTTTACATCACTGAATAGTGACAGCAGGGGTGCACATTTTATCTCGCCACTAGTTTGTATCGTCGTCGAGCAAAGTATTCAAAATCACAGCTTTGTTTTTAGCAACGCCAATGTGGGACGTGCAGAAAACAGACAACAAAACAAAGGGGACTAATATGATCCCTAAATCTAGGGAGATGCTTGTTGTTCTTGTAACCTCCTCTCTCTTTTGGTCCAGGATGGTGCGTTGCACGAGGAGATGTCCACTTACCCTGACGAAGTGTTCGAGTCACCCTCTGAGGCGGCCATCAAAGAGGCAGAGGCAAGCAAGGCCCTAGATGAGACCGACCTCACCGGCAGTGCCTTGGACAAGAACGAACTTGAAAAGAGCCACCTGTTGCTGTGAGTATGGTGGATGTGCATGCCTGTTGTGGGACGGTCGCACAAAAATGTGCTAAACAGATTCAACCTAGTTCTCATATTACTTCTCAGTTCAGTTAGTAGGTTAAACACGTGCTGGAAATACTGAAAACTATACGGGACACTTCTCCGCCAGTACTGGAGGTGATGTACAAGTACAAGTGCTGTACAGTATTTCCAGTGGTGCTGAAAGTCAAGCTGATTTTTGGCCCTGCAACGTTTTTTCTTGCCATGCCCCATCTTGTTGCATTGATAATGAGCTGGTTTCCTCACATCTTTACAGACTGAATGAGTAAGCTAGAGTAACAAGTCCCCTGCACTTCTGGAATTTGATTTCCATGTGAATATACAGCATTTGTATACAATTTGTTTATTAATCAGTAGTAATTTATTTATAACAGAAGAAGCCCTATAAAGATGCTTTGTAGATAACCCTCACCTGTTTCAGGCCACTGGAGCGAGGCTGGCGCAAGGGGAAGGAGGGCCCGCTGGTGCAGCCGAAGGTCCGGTTACGGCAGGAGGTGGTGAGCGTGAGTGGGCAGAGGCGGGGCCAGAGGATCTCCGTGCCCGTCAAGAAGCTGTTTGCCAAAGAGAAAAGGCCATACGGGCTGGGCATAGTAGGCAAGCTGACCAACCGCACATACCGCAAGCGCATCGACAGCTATGTCAAGAGACAAATAGAGGACATGGATGACCACAGGTGAGACGCCGGAGGGAGGCTGTGCTTTTTAACAGGGGTGTTTGGGGAGTTGAAATGTATTCATCTGGAATTTTGTCTCCTAGATTAAATGTGCTCTTTGTTTCTCTCTTGGCACGCCCCTCACATTTTTAGCTAGTGTAAACATACCAGTATGTACTGCCTGTAATGAGTCCCTCCTCACTGCATGGTGTGAGCCTTCTCCTTCCCTGAATCCTACTGACAAATGACAGTGCAGTGCGGTCCAGTGTTCTCCTCTAAATATATGCATCACACAACCAAACCTAGACCGATCACTGGCTGAATTCAAGAGAGGGGTGTTTAACTGGAAGATAATGAATCTTATAAAATCCCAAATGAGATTTAATAAAAATAAAAAGGGGTATAGTGCATATTGTGGTTAAATAACATTTATTGTACAGTGCTCAATATCTGTGAATTCCATTGTAGGGGAAGCAAGTCATACATAATTAACACATTCCTTTTGATCACTATTATCAGATAAGGTTTTCTTGAAACAAACCAGTTCCTGTCTACTTTCATATAATAATTTATTGATGTTTAACCCGTCCTCGTTCTTTCAGATTGATTTAAAGACATGCGAGTTATCTAAGCATGCCTGCTTGTCTCATAGGAGGCCCGGACTCAAGAACTGGGGGTATCTTGTAGAACTTACTTTGTAGAATATCTGGTTTATCAACATGTTTGTGTTTTCTCACTTCCAGACCGTTTTTCACATACTGGATAACCTTCGTCCACTTGCTAATCACAATCCTGGCGGTGTCTATCTATGGATTTGTACCTGTGGGATTTTCACAGAATGAGAAAGTAGATTCTGTAAGTAAAGCTAATTCTATATTTTATTTTTAATATAGCTTTTTACAGTTGGCAGCATTTCACTGTATCTTCAGTCCCACGGAGGAAAAAAAATTGAATCTTACGGCTAAAATTTTGTTTTCCTCTGTTTTGTCAGGTTTTAAGAAATAAAGGTGTTTATGAAAATGTTAAATATGTATATCAGGAAAACTTCTGGATTGGACCAAGTTCGGTAAGTTATAAAAATCATATTTTTAATTTTAAGATTATAAAAATGACCCTGTACTGGGCAGTTAAGTTTATACTGGGCATTGCACGTTTTTCTTTCTAAATATTTTTAACAAAATGAAAAAAAGGCTGCGTAACCGTCTGATTAAAAAAAACAAAACAAAAAAACCCAAAACAAAATATATATATAATTAAATGGTTGAGTTGACCGGGAATTGACAGCAGTTCCTCCCCTGTCCTGCAGGAGGCGCTCATCCACCTGGGTGCAAAGTTCTCCCCCTGCATGAGGCAGGACCAGCAGGTGCACCGGCTCATCCAAAAGAAAAGAGAGCAGGAGAAGCACTCTGCCTGCTGCGTGCGGAACGACCGCTCCGGCTGCGTACAGACCTCCGAGGAGGAGTGTTCAGTAAGTGCTCACAGATATCCTGCACTGCAGACATGCACAGTATTCGCTTTTGAATCTAATCTTTCCAAATAATTCTAGGGTCATAGTGGGGGGCAAACATAAGCAGTACTTGAAATAATACTTGAAAAACTTAGCCATTTTATTTATTTATTTGATCTGCTCAGATGTAACTACTTATATATTAATCACATTTCTCCGACTCAAGTGCATTTGACCATTAAAAGCAAGGAAGGTGGTTGCTGTTGCCTAAACATGTTTGTTTCAAACAATGTAAAAGCCAGGATTGCATTTCTAGTTCAGGTTACACATTTCGGTCCCCCTTAATCCTGGATTTTGATACTTTACCACCAGCCTATTGATTCAAAGTGCTTTTAATGGGAAAGTAGCATCAGAGTTTTCTTTCTGCTTTTCATGTCTTATAAACAGCATGTCCCCTGCCATCACTCTGTAATCACTGTTGTTTTTCTCTTTTACTTTCCTCTAGTCCACACTGGCAGTGTGGGTGAAATGGCCCCAGCACCCCAGCTCCCCAGTGCTGGCTAATAAAAGCTCAAGACAGTTTGGGTCTGTCTGTCACCAAGATCCCAGGTAAGCAAAGTACAGCATGCATAACTGCTGTATACAGTCTTGATACATTTCTATGGGCATTCATTGCAATGCAGTAACAGATCCCAAAATGAAGATTGGTGATTTAAAATGAACAGAAAAAATAAAGAAAATATTTCTTATTTTCCATGATATGATGACCATAAAACTCTCCATAATAAATGTAAAATACAATGTTAGCCATGCTGAGTGTGCATTGAGACTGGCAGGTGAATTGGAAAGCATTTTGTATTTCGATACCTAAAATGTCATGATCCACAGTTACTTTGCTGCTTGACGCTCTGCTGATTCATGTTGATGCAGGTTTTGCGAGGAACCTGCCTCTGTGTCTCCTCACGAGTGGCCCGATGACATCACTGAATGGCCTGTAAGTTCTAAAGAGCCCAAGATTTTGTGCCTCCATTGCCTAGTCGCAATGGGGGAGCAATCTAGGTTCTAGATGATAGTTTAGGATACAGGAGATATGGAAATCTCTGTTCAGCCGCTAACTCTGGAGCGGAGGAAATTAACCTCATTCTCCATCACTGTACAAGCTTCAGATTATTCTGATAGATCTCCGCTATTTACCTGGTGTTCAAGATATACTGTAGATAAAGGCTAGAGTTGATGTTGTCTGCAGATCTTGCACAGACAGCTAATTTGTTTGTTAGGTTCAGTAATATAGTATAGCCTGAATATCAACATGTGTATTGTTTTATTTAAAAATTAAACTACTTAATTCAAATCGTCTCACTGGAGACAGCAACAACAACATAGTTATTTGTGAAAACGACTGTCGGTAATGGCATAAAAAGTGATCTCCCTTTTTCTTCCCTCTCTCTCATGTAACCAAGGTCTGCACCAAACAAAGTGAAGTGAAGCAGACCAACCTCCCCCACATAGACTGTGTCTTAACAGGCAGACCGTGCTGCATTGGAACCAAGGGAAGGTGAGATGAACCAGCAGTGCAGCTCTGCATTTGGGTGATCTTCAAACGTGGTTAAAGATCCACTGCTGACCTGCATGTATTAAAACACAGCCTTGGTATATGCAAGGCCATCTCAGGTTATTATGGGGGGCAGGGAAAACTAAACCTATGATCATTTTTAAAAGGGTCCCAAGATGTCTTTTACATGGGCTGTATATCTTAAATGATGAGTTAACGGCATTTCTTTTTTTTCTTTATCTTTTAGATGTGAAATCACATCCAGAGAGTATTGTGATTTTATGAATGGGCATTTTCATGATACTGCCACCCTCTGCTCACAGGTAAATGTATCACTGTGTTTACAGTAGGATGTTAGGGTGCTGGGCGATGATAATTCTACGTTGGGGAGTGCTTGTGTTCAGGTCACAGGCCCTGTTGTGCAGTGAGTTAAGAGGTGTTTGGTTACGCTTGGAGATCAGAAATAGGATTATGTTGAGAGCTTTTTGTATTCATCCCTTCCAAATTGCATGATTCCTAAAACACCACTATTGAGCCAGTAACACTCTTCAGATCACCTGGTGTCCAGCGGTGTATTATAGGACTGACCGTGCTTACCTTTGACACGCGAGTGGAGCCTAGAGCACAGTGCAAGGTGGTGTGGCTGCTAGATAAAAAAAAAAAAAAGTGTTTTAAACAGATCAGACGTTCATGTACAGTAGGGTCAGGGGCTTAAAGGTGCTTTCTGTTTAGAATCCAGACATTGCGGATTTGATTCAGCATGTAGGCAATGAATCATTGCCACTTACAAACTGAAATGAAACAGTGGCAAGTGTGTAATGTTAACTGAGTTTGACAGTGAACTTCTGTTAATTGGCTTAACCCATCTCACTGGTACAAGAGCAGAGCAGCAATGCAGCTGACAATCCCAGTCCACTTCAGCAGCATGCCAGTCACGTTCTGCTTATAATCCATCGTCATGCCAATCTTATTCCATGTCCCAGGCGCCGATAAAAACTGTGTCTTTTATTATATAACTCCTAATTTTATTGTTGCTGATTGACATGCCAAATAACAAGGGACTAAAAAGTGAAAACCAGTTTCATTTTTACTTTGATTGCTGGTCTCTCTGTGGTGAGCAATCGAGATCTTACTATGTTGTTTCGTTGCAGGTACACTGTATGGATGACGTGTGCGGATTACTTCCCTTTCTAAACCCAGAGGTTCCTGATCAGTTTTACAGGCTGTGGTTGTCTCTCTTCCTCCATGCTGGGTAAGGGTGTGTTCCAGCCTAGGACTACCTGTTCCAGCCATGCACACTGACTCGCCTCTATTGAGTCATTTTCTACTGAAGTCATTTTGAAAACAGTTTTACATCAGTCAAATTAGTATTTGTGAACAGCGTCAGTTCTTTAAAACTAGTATAAATAATCGAAAAAGCTGTGGTTTCATAATGCTTCACACATGTCGAAAATCATAGGTAATAACAGCATTTAGCAAGACTCTCCTATGGGGATCAAACAATGCTGTAAGGATACGTCTTATCAGGTTTTAAGTGCAATTATCAATGGACATGTGCTTTGAAATGCTTGTTACATGCTGTAGACAATATGGGTCATGGTGACCTTCTTTTTCATGGTTTATTTTCTTGTTCTGTGTGTGCGTGTGTGTGTGTGTGTATATATATATATATATATATAATTATATATATATATCTATATATATTAATCGGTGTCAGTGCTTGGAAATTCTGACCTGTGATTGGTTAAAACCTCATCATCAAGCCACTGGGCAATAGTCTCCGCCTGTCATGTGATTGGTTCACATCACTGTCAGCCCCACCCATTTTCAAAGGAACACCCTCCATCTCCACTCCTAAATAACAGTATAAAATAGCTGAATGAAAAAATTGCTGAACATCGATTTTGTGATCTAACAAAAAATGATTTGCAAAATATACTACAAAAGAAAGAAAAATACTTGCGATGTGAACTTCAGAAGCATTATTTCAATGTTATTTATTTATGTTACTTAGTTATTTACTTATGCTGTATCAGCAATATTTAAACTAAATATCGTAAAGCCATAAATATTTTGTGACCAAACACTCATAAAACCTATTTTGTGGCACTGGTAGTAGTGTATTACTTCATAATATATACAGCACTAATATGTTCGTGCCGAAAATGTTTACATTTATGGCTTTACAGTATTTAAAGTCATATTTACTATCCAACCTTGCCTCTCATTATTTTGATATTTTATGCTGTACTATTTTATAATATTTTGATCATATATTAATTATGTATTACAGACTCTGTTAATAGTGGAAAATTAAATGCCCCTCGGGAAGACTATTATTACCCCCAGGGTGCAATGGTCTCAGTCTGTCGGTAACAGTAGTCCTCCTGAGGAAGTTAGCAACAGTCACTAGTGAAAGCACATGTTTTCTTGTAAATAGAACAGTGTTCTGTAAAGCATTATAGAAACATTCAGGTGTCCACAAAAGGCTTTGGGACAGGGGCTGGAGGTCCTCATGTCCATAAGTTGCAGCAGGGATGTGGTAATGACCTAGTGTCTGGCGAGACTTGTTTAGTAGAACGCGGAGCGGATTGCTGAGCTGTCTGGCACATGCCCTGCACATATACATAGCATACAACCTGCTTAATCACTTGTAATTCACAGTGCCCAAGATAAGCCTCTTTGATTTCAAAGTGATTAATCCTGGTCTAGTCAAACACACTCTCTTCCAGAAGTGCAGTTTACTCTCCATTTTCTTCTTGGTGATTTTTTATGATGATTGCAATGTACCTTCTTTATTATTAAGCCTTCAGTTCCAATGTGGTTACTATGGCAATAACAGGTCCAGTTAAAAATGATCTACTGGGCAGTTGTTTAAACCAAGGATTTGAGCTGGAGGGAAACAAGTGAGCCTGTGATTCTCAGCACTGTTAGATTTCTATTCACTGTTTGGGAAATTCCAGAAAGTTTTCCTGCAGGAGCTTGCATTGAGGGTGTTCCTCTGTGCCCTCTCCTTGCAGGATCCTGCACTGCCTGGTGTCAGTGTGTTTCCAGATGACCATCCTGCGGGACTTGGAGAAGCTGGCGGGCTGGCTGCGAATCTCCATCATCTACATCCTGAGCGGGATCACCGGGAACCTGGCCAGCGCCATCTTCCTGCCCTACAGAGCCGAGGTACAGCAGACCACACAGCCCTGGCACGAGTAATGTATCATACCCTCCTCCGCAGACACTTCAAACACACTGGGGCGTATTCAATTGAACATTATATAATACATGTTTACATGGCAGTGATGCTTCTATTCATACTTTTTAGATCAATTCAGTATCAATTGAAAATACTACCCTACTTCAGTAAGGGGTTCCTCTCTACAAACGTTTTTGCAGTCCTCCAGTAGTATTAGTAGGGTAATGATTTTCAGGATGCTATGTAGTGGCATTAAAAACCATCACTGTTATTGGGTGTTCAGCAGTATCCAAATGCCTACCCAAAAACTCCTTTTTAACAGTTTCCTAAGGTACAAAAAAATAAACACCAGAACTAAACCCTTGCTTGTACAGGTCTCTAAGGTGCTGCCCTGTGTGTTGTGTTTCCAGGTGGGTCCGGCAGGGTCTCAGTTTGGGATCCTGGCCTGTCTCTTCGTGGAGTTGTTTCAGAGCTGGCAGATCCTGGCACGGCCGTGGCGGGCCTTCTTCAAGCTGTTGGGCGTGGTGCTGTTCCTCTTCGCCTTCGGGATGCTGCCCTGGATCGACAACTTCGCCCACATCTCGGGCTTCATCTCAGGCCTCTTCCTGTCCTTCTCTTTCCTGCCCTACATCAGCTTCGGCCGGCTTGACATGTACCGGAAGCGCTGCCAGATCATCGTCTTCCTGCTGGTGTTCCTGGGGCTCTTCGCTGGCCTCGTTGTGCTCTTCTACGTCTACCCAATCACGTGCGAGTGGTGTGAGTACCTCACCTGTATCCCCTTCACGGACAAGTTCTGCGAGAAATACGACCTCAACGCACACCTCCACTGAGCACCTTGCTATCCTGGACAAAACCAATGTGCTTTTTTTTTTCGTTTTACAGAAAGTGGCATCTACAGTCTTGCCCTTTTCCTGTTTAAAAAAAAAAAAAAAAAATGCCCTCACATGCTGATGCCAAAATCCTAATTAGGGGCCTCCCAGACAGGAAATGAGGTCACTTATCATTTCTTTTTCTACCTTCCGTGAACAAGAAGTAATTTGTGTGCAACCCCTTCCTTCTCAACTGATCTTCAGAAGATATGGATGTTTTCTTATTTGTATTCGGAATCCTCTCTACACATAACTATATAAATGCATTTCCCCATGTTCTTTTTAAAGCACTTGACAGACCAGGATTGGCCTTTTTCCTCACATCATAGAGACTTGAACTCTTACCAGGAAAGAAATACCAAACAACCCTTTGGTGCCTTCTTGATATCTATTGTACCAACTACTGCCATGTTTTTATTACACTAGATTAAGCACTAAAATGTTAATCATCGTTGATTACTACTACAAAAAGGAGATGAAAGAATAGGTAGTGTTTTAGCTACCACTTACCTGTACTTGAGAATACAGTGAAAGAAATGTGAACTGCCTCCCCCAGTCTCTTATTTCACATCCCTTTGTTTCTTTAATTTACACAGCCCTGACAGAAACCCCACCCTCCCCTTTGGTCCTGTGTTGATTGGTTAACCAATGTTTATGATGTCATCCTATGATGACCATAAAACATGCTTTGCAGTCTAACAATATATGTATAACCATATAATGCCACAGAGAGGATAATAAGGCTGAAGACAACTCTAGCTTTATCAACTTTTATTTATTAATCAATGCAAGTGTAAATATAGCAAAACATGTAAAAATTAGAACCAATGTCACAGTCAGTTCATCCATTATAGTCCACATCCCAATCTGTTTGAGGCGTAAGCACTAGTCATATACTGTACAGTACGCGGATGCAGTCAGATATATAACAGATATATTGCTACAATGTATTGTACTTGTATAGCAGTTATCCTGCAGTTTTCTTTAGTGTTGGGGAATGGATTGCGCTCCCCAATTGACCCACAAAAACGAGAGAGAGAGAGAGAGAGAGAAAAAGTGAGAGAGATGAACTTGGCGTTGAGGACTACGTATCGCTACTGATAAACTGATTATTTTGGCTTAAAGTATGCAAGCTGTGCACACGCCATTTAAAAGTGCAATTGTTTATTGTTCCGCTATATTGTTATAAAATGTGTGTTTTTTTTTTTAATATATATATATATTTAAAAACGAAAAGAAAATACTTTGAAACCAATCAATAATGTTAATCTACTCAAATATTTATTTCTTTATTAATTAATGAATTAATTTTTTGGGGGGAGTGGGGGGTTCAGTTAACGAAAATGGCCAACAAAGAAGATAAACATTTTCCTTAACAAAATAGTAACAGGAACGTGAAAATGTTTTTAAACTAAAAAAAAATAAACATGAAAAAACAAATAGTTTGAGTTGTATTGATATCGGTTCATGAAAAGACTATATAAATAGCACAGCAAAAGCTGTAGGGACTTCCTGCTATGTGGTACTTTGCACTGTCAAAAAAGAGAACTGAAATTTTGTTTTTTTTTCTTTTTTTTCTGTATGCAGTAACTCTTCGTGAACCCCCCCCCCCCCCCCAAAAAAAAAATCTTTAAACTAAAAAGGTACTGAAACTGAGTAAAAAAATCTAAAACAAATATATCTTTCTGAATTTAGTTTACTAAAACTAAATAATTTAAAACGAAATAGAAACAGCTTAATATTCTTACGAACTAAATAAAAACTGAAAAATGCTGCAACTGAAAAAAACACTGATTAAAACTCTTAAAATGTATAATCCTTGCTACTTTAAGAAGATGACAACGGTGGTAGTAAATACATTGTCATATTACAGTAAGTACCTGCATACATTTCAATGGTCATTTATGGAATGGAATTTAAAAACACCACTAACTGCACTCCTTTAAGAGACCCTTACCTTCTCTCTCCATCTCAAAGACACTGAAGGCATCCTGAGGGGTGAGGTTCCTGAACTCGCTGGCTGGGAGGGGGTGTCTGCGCTGGCAGCTCTGGCTAGGCCTGCACATTGTGGGCTTCAGGAAGAAGGATTTGAGAAAGGGAGTTATTCACCTGCTGCTGGGCCATCGTGAGACTCCGAGTGACCCAGTGTGGAGAGAATGCTCTGATCGAGTGGCTGGCGCACAATACTACGTGGGGCTCTGAGTTGGTAGCCAGACTAGCATTCTACTCAAAGGGACAACACTGCCCAGTTTATTACCGAGAGAGCATCGGCTAAGTAAATTAGCCAGTTAGCATAATCTCTTGATCGTGCAAACACACACACACACACAGACAATCTCTTTCCATCTCACCAGCTGTTACCTGTTTTTTTTTCTATCATCCTCTTTAATTATCTATTGTCTATAATTTACTCATTTTTCTTTATTAATTGTTCCTCCTCTTCCAAGGTTTTGTCTTCATGGAAGAGTTTTTTTTACAAGTGGTTTACATAATATCCACCTTTGCACCTTCCTGACCTTTTGTTTGGGCATGTGAAAAACCTGGTAAATTGTAGGAATGACATGAGGTTTGATTTACCAGCAGCAGTAACAAATCAGTATGAGGTGTACATCTTCCAACGGTCATGTTGCAAACTGTGTGGGAAGTTGGCGCAACCTAGTGGCAAGAGGTAGAACATACCCCAGTCAAGATAAGAAGTTTAGGTCAGGTGCTGGTGGTTGAGCTCTTCTCTTGACTCACGTGTTGGCAACTCAGGGTCCCAAGGCAGGAAGCTTGTGGATAGTGGTTGTCTTCATGCAACTGGACTGCTTCCTCTGAGACCTCGGATTACACCCTCTCTTTGGGACAGACCTTTACAAATTGAGTAAATAAAGGGATAAAACAAATATAGAGCCATAGCTAAAATACAACATCCCCTTCCGTTAACACCCATGTGAAATATTTCTTAATTTTGGTAAAACTATTTGCATATTTTACATTTTTTTAATTTAAACCAATATAATTCTGACATTTTAGATCCTCTAAAAATCATTGCCACAGTATTCACCATTCTTTCATATGGAATGTTCTCTATACATATTTGGTGCCCTGATCATGTTTGAGCACCCCCTGTACTGCACAGGAGAGCTTGTGCCATCACGACAGAGTTGACAGCAGCTGATGAAGGCTCAGTGCCCACGAGGGCAATCTGGGTTTAGGATTACTACTGTTTAAGAGCCACCTGGAGAGCAAGCACAGATTAGTGAAGCTTGCTCTCACAACACTCAAGCAGGTTAGTTAGTTGGTTAAAATGACAAAGCTACCAACTGTACAAGTGCAACCCAAAGCCTTGCGTATACCAAGTCCTAGATATAAGCTCTAAGTAATTTAGGTTGTCCTACTGAAATGATGTGCACTGTATGTGTTTGTATGTGTACGCTACCCTCAAGCAAGTATTGCTTTTATATGAGCCTCTGTCCCCTAAAAAGGACTGCAAAAGTGAAGTGTATTGGAATTTTGCCAGGACATCAGGATTAACAACCTTGATCTTTATTGAAAGGATGCTATTGCAACTTTTAGGACATCCACTCCAAATTAGGAATACCAATAAAATGTTAAAATTTGATTCACCCAATACTATCACATTTATATAGGTTCTGACAGTGCAATATATTTGGTGCATGGTATAATTGTCCAGAAGATAGACAAAACCTCAGTTTCATGTTGTGTGTTTCATACATTTGCTATTGGCTGTTAGAGCTATTCACATAGATCACACATTACACAAATGAACCCCTGGACCTAGATAGACATAGCGACTATAACCTGCTTTTATATTTCATACACACTACCCATCCATCCAACACCCTGTGTTGCAATAATTGTAGTGTCATGTACAGCGCTGAATTGTAATAGCTTCTGTGAAACTGATTTGCAAACAAAAAACATATTTAAAATGGATATGTTCTTTTAAACCTTACCAACACAGTCGTAAAATATACTATGGAACTTATCTGATGTATTTCTGGAACGAGTTTCTGTCCATTAGTATGAATAGCTTCTATAATCAACAGTACAGTATTAATTACTGCACAACAGCAGGCAATAGTGTCCATTTAGGCAAGGGGCAAGGTATCATCAAAATGTGACCAGCAGGTGGCACTGTTGCTCCAATAATGCAGATAGCTGAAAACAAAACAAAGGGCGAGGTAGATAGATGCAAGCTGAACTGCCGGCTGCAGGACATACTGTACACTGTTACAGAAGCATGGAGCAGAGGACAGATTCTCCTGAGGGGCATAAGTCCCCAACATATGTTTCTAGCATTGTTAAATGCAAGCTTGTGTTTGCAGTGTCCCATATATGATTAAGAATTAGATGATCATATTCTCAACTTGAATTATTTTCAGGACTATTCAGAGTATTACGCCACTACTTCTATTGTACAGCTAGTAGTATTAGTATGAGTCACTAGAAGCCCACACACTATAAGAGAATCCCTGATTCCAGCAGGGCTGATTGACTAAACTGAGGCCCAAACACGTTCACCTAACTGTCTAACAAAAGCAACTGCAGTTACAAGGCAATGTATTGGTGCCAACAGCAGGAGTCTCATTAGGCTTCAATGCCAATCCACTCTGAAGTGAATTACAATATGTATAGCAATTATATCCTGATGTATAGCAATTATATAATGAGTTACAAGAACACAACTCTATAAAACACAGAAGAACAATGAACAATTTACATCATACCTGTTTGTTTGTTTTTTAGAGGAATAGAGGAAGAGGAATCAAGGTGCACACAACCTTACTTTAATGTCAGTATCGCTGATGGAAAGTCAAGGCCTTTCCTTTCTGGCTCATCACCTGCTTCATTTCTCCAGATAGATTTCAATGCCCGCGGCGACTACAGCAAGATCTGAAATAATTATCAAAAAGGTACAATTAATCCTTTCCTCTAAAATGACCTTAAGATTTGACTTTATTCAAAGGTGGTTCAATTTTCTCCGTCAGATATTAGAAGGCATTTCAATGCCAATGTGCCTTTAAACCAGGCTGCTTGAGCACCCAGGAAGCATACAAAGAGACCCTGATTGCTTCATGAAATACTGGTGTAGAGTTAGGAAGCCCCAGTGGACAGAACTGGTCTGGTCTGATCTGGTAGGTTTGATAAGTCACACACTGCATGCTGTTGTTCAATGATGCAACAAAAGGGTTAATTCAATTTCCTACGCTGCACTATTGCTAACGTTTGTACAATAGTAACCACTACTGTCAGTTGCATCACTACATATTTGGAACTGTGGGTCCATTGTGGGGTATTGGGACTCTACAACTCCTCCCTCCCCTTTTCCCAGTGCTTGCAGGTCTGTACGTGTTTCCAGCTGGTTTCACCTCATATTCTCTCCTTCAAGATAAATAAAACATGTCTTGATCTTGAGGAGCGCCAGGGGGTCGTGTGTTATGCACACGCATGCGTTTCATTTGTGGAAATGATCTCCAGTTAATAAATACAGGTTTTTAAAAACGGTGATGCAGAATGGTTGGATCTATATTTTTATTCAATAATACCGATACAAAAGAGACTTTTTTTAAATGTGAGCGTCGGGCGTGCTAAAGGTAGGGTGGATTGTTTAGCTGGAACCGATAGATCAGGGAGAATGCCCGTTTTACAGTGTATATTCGATTTAATTAAAACATCTGCAATATGCATAGCATAGGTTGCTTATTAATAGTGAAAGAGGGCTTACCACAATTAAAACCCATTTCATCTATCTTAATTTGCCACTGCAATTGGTAATTAAGAAATAATTGAAGCCGAAACCAAGTACCAAGAATGCCTTTGGGACTCATTATGTTAATTGCCTGTCTACAGGAGGTCAGTCAGCTGATTCACAGATTTTTTTTTTCAATCTCTTAAACAACAGGGCATTGTATTGGAACTGATTTGTAAGAATCAATTGAGGAAATAAAATGGCCTGATTAATACCATCATGATTGCAGTGAGTAATAGTTGTGTGCTTGCTGGCTGTTGCCCTTTTTTTTTTTTACAAACACCCCCTGGTCCCCAGTTAGTTTGCATAACACATAGATTGTACTGCACTGAGTCGAAACACAGAGAAACAAGACTGCCCCATTGCCACCACATTGCTGCTCCTTCTACAAACAGGAGAGATAATGTGGTGTGAAGAGATGCACATCAGAACTCACTGACCTGGATCCAATCAGAGAGAGGAAAGGACCTACTGACCCGCTCAGATTTATCATTAGAAATGCCAATCACTGATTATGAGCCATTTTCATGATGCTGCATTGTAATGAGCTGAGGGTGTAATGGATAACATCTCAGGGGGCAGACTGAAGTGTTGAAGGGGGGGAGAGTGGAATATGTTGGTTTGCTGTAACCCACCCTGCCCATCTTTTTAACCCCTCAAAAAAAGAAACACGGTAAAAACCTCCAGTAAAGTAAAATACACACATACGGACATAGATTTGACAGGAGGTATAACTGCAGTGTACAAACATGAAAATAAAAAATGAAGGTATTTTTGGGATCACACAAAAGGTTTAAATGATTAAAACTTTTTTTTTTTCAGGATGTTTGGAGAAAAAGCTATTCTTCAGCTGTATATAAATATATAGATTGTTTTTTTAATCAGTTAAACTTTTTTGGTACATTCATTTTATTTTTATTTTTTAAATATGTTTTCATATAGAGAGAGAGAGAGAGAGAGAGAGACACACACACACACACACAATGATCTACGACACACTAATGAAAGGACCAGTGATAGTATTTCTAATAAAATTGGTTGATCTCACCCAAGGTCTCTGTAATCTCAAACGCCCCTCAGTCTCTTTACTCATTTCATTTTATGCTGATCATTTCTGTACTTATGCTCTTGTATCACTACAATAAAAAGATGTCAGTCTTTGTTAATTTGGAAATTAGTAATCTAAATCAAAGTTAATATGCCTAATCTTTGTATCCAGCTGGCCTCTACGTTGCCAATGCAGTGTTAATTGTATGCCTGGTTGCATGCACCTATATATATATATATATATATATATATATGCTATTCCCAGTAAAAACGTTTGATCCTGGCATGTTTATTGGTAAATGACGATGGATAAGAAGACTACAGCCACAGAGAGCAGCCTTTAAACGTTACATAGCTCAACACACCTGTTCATGCATGGTACTGCTGCTCTAGTCTGTGTAAAAATCTGCAGTTAAAACATAAAGCAGCAAAATGTAGGTCAACGAGTGACAGGTGAATAAAAACATCAAAACCATCAGAACTGTATTTCAAAATAAATCTGCAACAATAAGTGCACAGCAACAGTCAGGAGTGTGAATGTTAAAAGGCGGTTGGCTGATACATTAATGTTAAGGTACAGAGCGATTCACCAGGATGTCCCCAGGCAGTATCCTATCTTAATGACCCACAAGTGAGTACGCTACCTATCAAGCCACCTGTAACGAAGAAACAGGGGAGTCTTCAAGCCTGCTATTGTTCGCCTGGAATGGGGAAGAAATCCATCATATGAAATTAAAGGCTATTAAGCAATTTCATTCTTCTGTGAATCGGACAAATCGGCTGCTCTAAAAACAAAGCCTACAGCTGACACCAGATCTGCCAGGGGAGGTAACTGAAAATCCCTTCAACACAAAGGAGATGATTAAAACAACAGCGCCCTGCAGGGAATGCACACGGCAGGTTTCTATAGGCAGTCAACAGCTTCGCTATAAAACAGTATCAAAACTACTGAACTACAGGAAATGACTTTGTGACGGTGCCTGGAGGCCACAACGTGTTGCACATCAAGTGGGCTAATGAAAAAAAAAAAGAAAAAAAAAGAAATATACTAGCGCAGTCATAATTAAAGTGTCAAAACTCTGTACTCTAATGAGAGAGAGAATAGAGATATATATATATCTATAATATATATATATTATATATATATATATATATATATATATATATATAGTGTAGCAGGGCAGGGGCCCTGCACATTTTGTTTAAAAAAATTGTTTCCCCGGCGGGGCAGATTATTTTTTTTTGTTTAAATTTAATTGTTTAATTAATTTAATTTTATTATTATTTGATTGAATTATTATTTGTTAATAATTTTGGCAGTTGGCCGCCTTATTGTAAATTGAGGCCAGCTGCCAGGTATAAAAGGAGAGCAGCCAGTGTACTCAGGGCTGCTGCTGTGTGAAGAGCCCGGCTGCGTGTATACTGAGTAAGTGTTTAAAAGTGTTTATATGTCAGCTATATCAGGGAAACATCTTAGCTGTCCTGCATGTTAGTTAGGGACCTGCCTGTTTTTATGCTCTGAGTTTTATTAAGTTTCAGAGCTAAGTTTTTTGTTTGTTTATTTTTGTTTTGTGTAATAAGTGTGCAGAAAGCATTAAAAATTCAAGTTTCGGTTTCTGGGTCACATTATTATAGGGGCACAAACCCAAAATACAGCCATCTTGTTCACTATATATATATATGTTTCCATATTGCTCTGTCAACATCTTGCTTTAAGAGACATGAGTCAGTCTTGGTAATTCTGTATCTAGGTGGTGAGAGGCAGTGATGGAAAAGTCAGGGTTATCTGCCTTTAATAATTTGGCACTAGTAATATTGTGTGTGTTTGTTAGTTCTCTACTAGTGTAAGTTAATGTCAATATTTGAAATGTATTCGGCAGTTGCGGTTGAAAACCCTTATATAAAAATTACATTTTAGAATATTAATAAAATAGTTAATAAATAAATACATTTTAAAAAGTCACGCTGTTTTCCAGTGTACAAATAAAGTGCTGAAAAACTGTCTGTACACAAATAGAAAGCCAGACATAATCAAAAACATGATTTTTTTTAAAGCTGCGACTAGGTTGATAGATTTAGTACAATCAGTGTTTAGGGGGAAAATAGTGGTTCAAAAGGAAGTTTGTGAGGTTTGAGTTTCAGGAGCAATTTGAACCATTAGGTGAACTTTGTGGCAAGTCACCTCAGCCTGAACTTCTCACATAAAATACACCGGCTATGCAGAAAAGGGGAGGATAATAATACATTAAAACACAAACAATGATTTAGTCAGCTTGAGCAAACGTATTGCTCTTAAAGGAAAACACATCTCCTTCCACAGTCTCCCAGCCACGAGCTTGGAATAAATCACAGCTCCCTTTGATACATCAGCTTTCATGGTCTGCATTAATCTTTGCACTGCCAATGGGTTGTGTGATAACTCTAATGTTCCTTATTGTGAGAAGGAATGCTACTCGGTACTGCCTGGTATTTACTTCTACCTTATAATGAGAAGTCAGTGCATGTACAGGCATGCCTCCTCTATAGGTGTGATCAAAACCAGAGGTCAACTACAGCACTTTACTGCCTCAGAGTATTATAAAAATACAATCTAAACAATGAGTAGACCAGCGTTCCAAGAACTGGCAATGCAAATCCCCTGTCCTGTGAATGTATTTGCGTAAAGAAGAAATTATCTTTTAAAACGCCGGCCTTTGGATTCCAAGTCAGAGACGTGAATCGCACCTGCATATCCCCAACAGATAAGCACTAGCAGCGTACCTATCAGGCGTATGAAATCATTTCCACTCTCATGGCCAAGATTGGACATAATAAGAAAATAATACAAGACAAAATATTAATGATAGTATGGCCCAGGTCTCCAAACCGCCTCAATGCAGCCCCACTGTATGATGAACTAATCTTTCCAGGACGCTGCCGGTAAGTGAGGGGGCCCTTTCATGACAAGAGTAGTCGGGTTATTTAATGATCACAAAGCCCAAGACCTAGGTTTTTTTCCAACGGGCGTGTTTCCTGGCTGTAGGATGGACACATGGTAGAGACTAAATATTCCAGTTTACCCTCACAATATACCAGGGGGACAATAATCAACGCCACAAGTGAGGACTCTCTCAATGTCACCCTTAAACACCCTGGAGGTCTGAAATATCCACTAGTAGCACAGCACCCCACACAAACACACAGTCGTATTTATTCCATAGTGTCTCTGACTTGCTTCCTCTTCTAAACAATGTAGTCTGTGATTGTTTGTTCTGCTCTATTTTGCCATTTAGATTCTGGGCACATAACCGTTTCACTTGCTCTTTGACCATACCTTGCAGTTAGAAATGTGCGTTTGAAATATTTAAACAAGATCAAATAAGGAGTCTGCCGGATGTGCTGTTAGCCCCTTTCTCTCAGTCATGTGTGGCTGGCTGAGTGAAGGGTATCATCTGTGTGAAAGAACAGGACCGAGGCTATCAGACACATCGTATCTTTAATAAATCTCACAGTCGGTCACAGTTTCAAATGGATTACTTTTTTTCTTTCATTCTAGAAGCTGTAGTGTCTTCACATCACTGATTCAGATAATTGTTTCATATCCTCGAGCAGGCCTCCCTCTCCTCAACACACACTGAGATAATATAATTAAAATTGAAATCATCACAGGTATCAAATTGACAGGGTTGTGAGGGAATTTTTGTGCGTGTTCAATGCCCAATCATTTGTGTTCCAGGACGCTTTAACCTGAAACCTGCAGTGTGTCGAGATTTCTCAAGCACTCTAGTTATTTGCATTTTACTGCCATTGTTGTCAGTAAATTGTGTTTGACTCTTAACAGAGTGTTTATTATTCAAAATATGTAAGATCTAAACATAATTGGGCCCTGGCTGCTGAAATAAATATTTCTTGAAACAGCTTTAGCCCTGCAGATTTCTTAGTACAGTACAAAAGATTGAGAAATTTTCCAAACTTTAGCAAAGTGCTGCCTTCCACGAGCAAGAAACACCTGAGCTTTAGGACTGAGCTTTACTCAAATCAAACTCTTATGAGGCCAAGCCCCAAACATGTGTTAACATTCGATCCCATGAAAGCTGTCAGGTGATCATGCCAGAGTTTAAGGGATTAACCAGTCTAATTCCGCACTTCCCCCAAACCTGCCTCAGTGGACTCTGTGCACAGCAGTAATAACACTAATAACAAAAAGAAAATCAAGCTGGTCTTTATGCCTTTATAACCTTTATCAAGATCCCCTGCTGACGTTGGCCGAGGAAGGTAGTGGATTATTGCATTCAGATACTGTTAAGATAAGGGACTGCCTGCCTGTGCATGTGTCTGCCAATGTCCGCTTATCTACTGTACTGTTCATACTGAAAACCAAAAAAGATTGATAGAAAATAATCAAAACCCCCATTCCAAGATGGCAAATATTAAGGTTGAGGCATTGGGAATGTGGAAATATTTTTAATGCATGGATTCTTTGATAAGGGAGCTATCCGACTGTAATGAATCTCCTCCTAGCGGCTGATCAGTTAATAACACTGTCATCACCAAAACTGAATACATAAAAGCGTTATTTGTTATGAATAGGGGGTTGCAGCTAAACTATCGGTGACCAGCTTCCCAAATGGAAATTGATTTATTTAAATAAAGCACTTATTTTTTTAAATCCATTTGAAAATGTACCAAGTCCTAATTGATTGCCAGTTGTAAACAGAGAAACTGTTTTAACAGTTTGACCTCTGGAGCGTGGTCTCAGCTTTCAACTGAAGTGTCTTGGCTGAAGGTGAGGAGACAGCCCATACCTGTGGTGAAAGTCCTTCAGATGAGGAGCTCATGTCAAGGTTTGATTTAGGGGTTGAATTGCCCTGGTTTGGCTTCCAGACACAGCCAGCAGCCTCTCTCTCGCTCTCATTAGCTCAAGATCGCTGATGTCCCATGATGTCACTGGGACATGCTCAGTCTTGCCCAACGAACCCTACTGGGAACTGAGCATGCAATGGCTGTCTTTGCTGAGCCACTTAAACAATCAAAAGTCAGAAGGACAAGAAAATTACAGATGTAGGGATTTTTAGGCCAAGCTGCAGGACAAGGTGGTGGCAATCATACACTGTGTACAGAGTGAATCTTATCAGGTAGTAAACAGTATGAACTCCTACAGAGAATGTTAACCCCCCCCCCCCCAAAAAAAAAAAGAAAATGAACATTGTTTTTCAAGAATCATTACTAGCGCCTTTCATAGAGGACCAATGTCACGAAGTGCTTCACAAGATACAAGACTAGGGTGTTTGAACTATGCATCAGCTGCAGAGTCACTTACAATAATGTCTCACCAGAAAGATGTAGCACAAGGAGTAAACTGACTTGCTCAGGGTCTCACAGTGAGTCTGTGGCTGAGCTGGGATTTTGGGATTTGAACAGGGGACCTCCTGGTAATAAGCCTGGTTCCTTAACCACTGGGCCACACAGCCTCCTTCAATAAGGGCTGATGTCAGAGGACGCAGCTGCAGCCTGGCCCAGCCCAGAGTCCATTTTTTTTTTCTTCTGAGACCACTTTAATGAGTAAATGTAAAAAAATATATAGGCGCTGTCTAATCTACTGGGGTTAGAAAAAATAAACCGTAGCAAAGTAGTATTGTCCGACTGTCGATCAAAATAGAAATCTGCAACTCACAGCTAACAGATTGTCTATCTGGATGCGGGACACAGAGCTAGCGCTCTGTTGTTATGGTCATGTGATGAGTGGGGATGGTCTACTTTACAGTCTTGCACCAGGGCCCAGTAAATGTACAATAGTTATCCATTAGCAATACTCTGAATGGGAGGCCATGGACCGCATTAGGAACAGAGTGTTCTACTGGCACAGAGCTCTTTGAGAACAGAGTGTTCTACTGGCAGAGAGCTCTTTGAGAATAGAGTGTTCTACTGGCACAGAGCTCTTTGAGAACAAAGTGTTCTACTGGCACAGAGCTCTCTGAGAACAGTGTTCTACTGGCATGGGCATCAATGGGAAGAGAGTAAATAGAAGAATATTTTGCCATTGCTGCAGGGCACCTCAGTGGAGGATAGAAAGTTTCTCAATTGCACATGCATGGTGTTCATCTCAGCATCATGAACTACTGTTTATACCAGCCAGTTAATCTTTTATGCCTACAGTCCCGTTGCATAGCTTTAGTGCTGGCTGTCCTTTAGTGACCCGACAAGACCAAAGGAATCCACAGCTTCTAGACTCATTATTCTGGGAGCTTCCCATTGTGATGCAAACAGGGTTTTACAAGGAAATGGATGGTCAGTGAGCATCACAAACTGAAGGGGAATAAAAAAGAATGAGGCATCTACAACAGACCACCTTGGAGAACTCTATAGACAACAGGCCTTTAAAAGTCACTCTTTAAATCAACTCTGAACACACTGGGCCCTCAACGCAGGACTCCTACAGAGATGTCTGGTCTGGCTAGAAAGAGCTCAAAAAGGAGCTGCTTCCTATGGACAGGCTTTTATTCGAAGATTGGCATTGTTCAACAGCAACTGAGCATTTCAAGGCATCTTGCAAACCCAGCCTAGAAAGGGGGTAGGCCTTGGCACCCACACCTACACACCACTATGATCAGTGTTCATATTTGACAACACTGTGGCAATGCAATAATTGGAAGGGCTGTGTCCAAACAACATGGATGCGTGCATCTCTAAACAAATGTATTACTGATTACTAGGAATGTCTGTTCAGGGAGGTCTTGTTTACAACTGGACAGAAATATAGACTCATACAATAAACTAAGCTAAAGTATAAAATTGCAGTGCAATCTTGATATTTGGTAATCTGACTTTGAGGCTTATGAAATAGCCTATACAGTGCATTGTACTTTTTCACAATAATATTAAATTCAGTTTGTTTTCAGGGACCAAATGGATAGATTAGGCAGCAAAAGTGTAACACAGACAATCAATGAAATATAAAAGACTAGAGACCCTTTCACACTGGCATGCTCTACCCGTGTCAGAACGTACCTGGCTCAGAAACCAGTGTCATGCGGGTCGGGTACCCGATTTCACAGTGTTTTTGATAAAGCAGGTTTGACCTGGGTGACAGACGCAAGTAAACAACACACTTATCAATGCCCTGGAATCAGCTTGTTACAGATGCTTCCATCCAAGCTTCTCTGGATTGAACTGTCAGCCCAAATGTTGATTAAAGCAAATGTTTCTTCATGCCTGCTGCAATCTGGCTCATGCTGTGTCTCAAGCAGCAAAAATATGTTTAAACAGAATAAACAGAAATGTTCCTTGTGGATGTGAAACCTTCATGCAGGCGTGGCTGTTAGTTATTGTGTTGGCTTATGAACGGCCGTCAAGCATTTTGTCTCGCTCAACCTGGGTCAAAGCGTGCCAACCCACATCCAGAGGTGGGTCGCTTGGACCTGAGTTAAGGTATGTGGTGTCACACTACACAGGATTGTGACCCGGTTAGCCAGGCCCTGGGTCCGGACACGGGTAGGAGTGCCAGTGTGAAAGGGGCTTAACATTTAATTGTCATTCAGTGAATGCAATTAAAGATTAATTCCCCAGCTTGACTATCAAAATGAATGCACAAGCATAAACAAAATACATCCTTACACAGAATATTTTCTTATCTATAAACTGCCATCAAACTAGTTTGTGTTGAATTTGCCTCAGTCTTGTATTATCTAGATAAGCACAAAGCAATGATGTCCTTCAATGTCCTTTAGGTCTGATTGGTATTTGCCTCTCCCCAACCTCCAGGTCACTTCCTTAAAAAAATATAAAAATACTGTCTACTGTAGATTTTTTTCTATTCTACCAGAAACATAGAACCAGTTGAACTGGATTTGAAGTACAGCCTTTACTATTAAGCAAGAAAGTACATTGTGTTATTAAATTTATGTTTCTGACTTGAACCTGAAATACTGAACTCAGACTGCCAGACAGGTTAACTGTTAATGGATAACAAAAATGTCATTATCTTCTGTTCATTATTCCGCTTACAGAAGGAGCACTGTGTTTAATCTTTTAAGCGATTCGTTTTTCAATTCAACTGAAAACTATAGATTTTTAACAGAAAACACAAAACTTCGGATGTCAGAAAAATATAAACTTAAGTTAAAAACTGTGACTTCGTCAGCAGTAGGTAACTTTTTATCTCATGCTTTTTATAATCTTTCTTAAAAACCAAAAATGAATTAGAAATATGCAAAAATATTTAAATCTATCTGCAAAATGAACATAGGCTCTTGGACTTTGACAAAAGTTTTGAATAACATTTATAAAAAGCACATTGGTTTAAATAATGATTAACAAATCTGTATGGAGAACTGGAAACTGACTTAATAAATACTGAACTCCATTTGTCTTTCCAAGACAGTAATCAAGGCTATAGTTCTACCACCTGCAATGCAGTGGCACCCACAGGGTTAAACCAACAGCCAAATTGTAAGTGGTTCTCAATGTGGACTAACTACTCTCCAAACAAATTACTTGGCAGGTAAATCAGTGACAGATTAAAGTCGGTCTTGCCTGTGTGTGCAGCCAGTGAAGAGGGAAATTCAGAGAAAAAGGAGGCAAACACTCCCCAACCCCCCCCCTCTCCCTCCCCCATAGCAGTGCAATCTCCCTCCTTGGTGTGCTGGTAAAAGCTAGCAGTGAGGTAGTCTGGTACAACCCCTTCTTTATTGTCTGCATGCTTCTTATTTTTTTTACTGTTGCCTTTTATTAGTTGGCTCATGCTTTGAGACCACCATGAGAATTATAACCCCCACTCCCCCCCCCCACACACTCATTCCTACCCATGTGACCCCAATATAGGGGGAAGGGGGGCACATGAAAGAAGAGAGGCTCCCTCAATCACAGCCGTTCACCGGGGCCTGACTTTGTATGAAAAGAATATAATAACCCCTGCATTGTAAATCTTTTTTTTTTCCTGTTAAAAAGGATTTCTCTCCTGGTTATGATACAACAACAACAAAAAAAGGTCACGCCGGAGGAACACAGCTTCAGAGAATTCAGCCTACTTCTTTTATCCCAAACTGTTGCTGGAGGCAAGCCTGGATAAAGCCACAAGAAGCTAGGTAAACAGTACATGCTGCCACCAAGCCTTCTTTGAGCAGGGATGTTAAAATAAACACATTAAGCACTTCCTTGGGAAAGGCCCCTCGAAAAACAATAGAGATCCAGTTATTATGCTGTATAATGAGGATTGTGAAAGCATTTGCAGTGAAATATTAATAACACAACTAATCATGGTCTTATTTTATAAATAGCTGTTTATCTTATGTAAGGTTGCTCACATGCTTGCACAGGATAAATCATGAAGATGTATTAAAAGAATAGGGATTTCAGAGGTGTCAGTGGAATAGACATGTACTATAACATGGCTTTTTACAGGTGCCGTCTTTTGTAAAGTCCCAAACCAATCAAATGACTTTTAAGACATGACAGACCCACTGTGGCTTGAGGGATGTTTGGTCAATTGACACCAGCCCACCAAATGCTTATAGGAAACTTGCAAAATATAACTCTGAAGAGTGGAGCTTATTAACCCTATTAAAAACATCCTATTCACAGCACTCACAAGCACTTTTACAAACTGTGTGCCTACTGTAATAGACCTCTGCATACAGTAGGGGGCGCCTGCACATTCTGTATTAATCAGCACCTTGCTGTGCTATGAGAAATTACATTGTATTGCTGTAGTGAATTTAATGAAAATAAATCAAAACAAAGCCTACAATAACCCAAAAATGAGACAATAATAATGTATATCTTAACAAGGGTTGAATTTTTATACAAATTTATCCGGATTACGTAAACCAGAAAATGTTTTAAACAATTATTGTGTACACTGCCTAATACAGCCATTTACTGGCAGGTTTGTAGAGTGCATTGCAAAATGTGACAGGTGCTTACGAAACCAGATAGCACACGCCACACCTCCAGATCTCCTCTCTCCCTTCTGGTCTCCTCATTCTGCTGCTCACCTCTGAGGACTGAACCCCAAGCCCTTCTCTGAATTACTGACAATTTGAGGGGAAATTACAGCTGATCATAATTTGCACAGTGCACACAGCCACATGCCTTTGTGGTTTTTTTCATTTTACAGTAATTGCCACTAATAGTTTTTACCTTTGAGACCTGGGTCTTGGTTTTATGTTTCCCATAAGGAAGTAACACCCACACACAGTCCTCCACTCTTGTTGCCCTAGAAGCCAAATGAATCTAGAAAAGAACAGACTACAAAAAAATCAATTATACAGATTTATTGGAGAAACACTTCCTTCTAACCCTGCAAACTCTGGTTCAAATTCTATGAATCTAAAACAGGAGCAGATTTAAATACTGGGTTTTTAAAAAAAAAAAAAAAAAAAAGTAAAAAAATCAGTAGAGAAGGAACTTTGAAAAGAAAAAAAAAGCCATCAAATTATAAATCAAGTATTTTTTGTTTTGAGTAAATACTGATATGGTCCCAATTTAATGTTCAAGTGGTGACATTACTTCGACCTGCCATGATTTAGATCAGACCCTGTTATCTGAAAATGTACAATTGTATATCTAACCACCTGCAACCTGCATGGAGCCAGTACAGTATTTTATATGATGAATTGTTCAATACTGCTCAAGTTCAGCTGTCAGTTCCTTGTGCATCATTCGATCAAGGTGTCTACAGTTTAATAGCCTGTCTCCCTGCCACCTGTGCAGCTGAAGACCAGGTTATACTGTAGTTCTGTAGCCGTTATTAAAGCAATAGCAAATTACCTTCAAAAAAGCAGCTGCAGCAAAATACTCTAGAATAAACTTCATTGACACACATTTCCAGTAGAAATCTTTCTTACCGTATTCACGCTAGAATTCTTCCACATTTTGTCAGGGAGGGAAATTTCTCCAGCGGTTAAACTGAAACATCTTTGCCTTGATGCTTGGTGCTTGAAACTTAATTAACTCCCCTAATTTAGCCCGTTCTCATTATATTCACTGACCCCATTAATGAAGAGATAGTGGAAGGGGTCTAGAGCAAACTAATGAATTGTAACTAAATGAAAAGCCAACCCTCACGGCAACAACATCTACCAGTGTGTTGCCTTCCAATAACAGGTTTGACCCACTGTGTGCTAAGACAGTGCTGAAATCATATTCCTGAAACTATATAAATACATTCGGATGTGGTAAAGTCCCTTTAAAAACCATACATGTATTCTGTTATTAAATGCTGGTTTAAGAAGGGTAGGGCAAGAGGCTAAAAAACAAACCCATTTTCTTAACAACATATAAAGGAAACAAAATGTGTAATTCTGATTAGAATAGTCTGGTTGTAACAAGAAGTCTTACCTAGCTTATATTTATTGCATGATCCTGAACTGGGTACAGTATTTGATTTTGTTACAGTGTACAGAATGTACAGCCAGATTCAAAGGTTTTGCATCACCCTATAGAATTAACTAATTTTACTTCATAAAGTCAAATGAAACCTGCTGAATAATGTTACTTTAGCCTATTAAATTAAACGGTTTGTAGTTTTCCATATACATAATGAAAAACAGACAAATGGAAATAAGTGACATTTCGAAATCTAACATAAAATGTTGTAGGCTAAGTCAAATTACAATTTGACGTGTGCCAAAGAAAATATGGGAGAAACACTCGAGCCAAACAAAAGCAATGTTGTGTGTCAGGTGTCCCAGGAGAGCCTGTGAGCTCCCCTGATGATCAGGCCGTCACAGAACTAAACTTGTAATTAGGGAGGGCCCAGGTGCCTGTGTTCATATCTACAAGGCCGCCAGTGCGGTGATCTGTGAAGAGCATGTCAGAGCTCAAGACAATGGACAATGAACTGGCAGAGTCAATGTGTTTCTAATCATTTAAAACCACAATCCCAATGAAATATAAGAAAACCAACGTGGTATCTGATGCATATTTTCTCACAAGTCACCTTTCTAAACAACCGGCCTCTTAGACATTCCCTCCAGTCGCTACACTTGATCCATGTTTATGTTACTTTCTAGTGTAATTGTAATTACTGCAGTAAAATTGTAATTGAACAAACTAGCCTTGAAATGGCAATTTCAGCAAACAATTCTGCTGTAATTGTAATTATATTTTAATATTGACCCCAGGTCTCTCTGCTATCACATCTTTAAAAAGAGAACAGTAATCTTTTACTAGTCCTGGGTGGCCAGCTTGCATCCTCACAATTAGGGCTAGCTTCTACTTACAAAAGTAAATCAATAATACACATCAAGGATATTTACAAAGGGGATTGTGAAACCAAAAGTCAATAGTAATTATAGGGTGCCCTGAGGGGCAAACATGCAGTACATTACCAAAGCCACCACCTCTGGTTAAAGAAATGAAACTTGTATTACTTTATTGGCCTTGCTGACAATTAACATATACAGCGTTCCCTCATTGTGTACCATTCCATAATTCACTATTTTGTTAATTCAGTAGTGGGCCATGCTGATGGTGTAAAAGTCCAATATGATCCTATATTTCCCACTAATGTAAGCCACTCAAGCAAATTCATAAGTGTAAAAACAATATGACTCTAGAGGAGAATCCAAATCAGTCTTTAGGTTTCCCTTTGCAAACAGGAGAGCAGGCTGTGTTGACAGCAATGTTTCGATTGTGGTCCCTGCCCGGCCAATGAGAACAGTACTCGCACGAGGAATGCCACCCCCTGCCATGCCTATTGTGCCCTGTGTGCCGGCAGTTTAGTGGTGCCCAGAGTGTGTGACACACTGCCTCTTGACACACATCCCTAGGTCCAGGCACATTGAGTAGCTGATAAACAAATTAAAAGGGAGGTTTTTTAACCCAATCACTATTTTTGTTCTAACCATCATTGTTCTAACATAGCATGTTCTTGGGCTAAACATTATCATATTTAAAAAAAGCATGTCAAAAAAATACTGTAGATACACATTTAAAGTAAATAAATAAAGGCAGGTTTTTCAGGTTTTTTTTAAATAAAATCTTAGTCTTAATCTGATTCTTACTGTCTGATTGCGAAAAAAAAGTGACCTTATTTTGTATACCAGAAAAGTGCCTGTTCCCCCATAAATTCTCTTTGTTCCTCTTTAGACCATTAGAGGGAGTCACGGTGCTTGATGCTGCCACCTAGTGAGAGCCGAGGGAAGTATATTTGACAACATAAATAAATGGTTAAAAGCCACAGTACAGCAGTGCTTGTTACATGGCTTGAGGCAATTAGCACCGCTAGAGATTATGAGGCTCAGGTGTTATAAGAGTCAGACACTGGACAGTGGAGGTGTTGGCAATGCAACAGTAGAGCTTATTAAAACAACTGGGATCTCGGAGAGGGGTTAACAAGACAATGTGTGACTGCTACAGGTAATGTCAGGGGAATGAAGTCTAGCAAAACACCAGATGAAACGTTTCGTCTTTGAGTGTGACTGGGAGGTCAGGATAAAGGTGCAGATTTAGGTGCAGTGACTATAGTTAAAAAGTCTAGATTCCCCTATCCTTAGTTCATCACAGTACTAATTTCACTGCCCCAAAATAGTTTTAGTTCAACCAGTAGTTTTCATCAAAATGTGTGTGTGTGTGTGTGTGTGTGTGTGTGTGTGTGTGTGTGTGTGTGTGTGTGTGTGTCTGTGTGTGTGTGTGTGTGTGTGTGTGTGTTTGTGTGTGTGTCTGTGTGTGTGTGTGTGTGTGTGTCTGTCTGTCTGTCTGTGTGTGTGTGTGTGTGTGTGTGTGTCTGTCTCAGTATTTGTGTGTGTGTGTGTGTGTGTGTGTGTGTGTGTGTTTGTGTGTGTGTGTGTGTGTGTGTGTGTGTGTGTGTCTGTCTGTGTGTGTCTGTCTGTCTGTCTCTGTGTGTGTGTGTGTGTGTGTGTGTGTGTGTGTGTGTATGTGTGTGTGTGTGTGTGTGTGTGTGTGTGTGTGTGTGTGTGTGTACCCATTTTGTGAATTGTAAATACGCAGAAGCCAGAAACCCTCTCAAAAAAAAAAAAAGTTAAATAAAATAATCCTTCAAATGATGTTTTCCAGGGAGGCATAAAAAGAAAGTGTGCTTGTCTGGCTGTCATGGGGCTGTCTACACAGGGAAAGGAATGTCCAAACTATCATTGTCAGCTACTTGGAAAGTGTGTGCTGGGAGGTCGCCATCCGACACAATACCTAGCATTGGCCTATCAAGACACTAGTGATCCCCCACGTCTTTTCCTTAAGCAACCTCCCTATTTGACCTTCAGGATAATGAGGATTACCATCAAGCCCAGGGGATGGTTAAAGATCAGCAGCACACCCATTCCTACTGTGCCCAGAGATCAGAGATACAAATGCCAGGGCTTTCAGCAAGTCTTCAACGCCTTTTACACAGCTTGGAGCTTATAGGAACTATTTACTTGAGATAGTTAGATAAGATCAGTACACCCTAAACTTGGCTATAAAAATCTTTCAAAATATCACACAACCAACTTTTTATCTGTATAGATTTTTATATATATATATATATATATATATATATATATATATATATATATATTATATATATATATATATTTATACAGGCAAAAAAACACATTTAATTTGGGTTGTGAGCCATCACATTACCCCACTTATGTCAATCTGGGGGTTACTGCAGTGGAAAAGCCCATGGATATATATATTTTTTCCAGCCAGACACACTGACTGGTGGTAACTGGGGAGACAAGGCGCTATGGAATGATCTATCTGCTCAAGGGCCAACTGTTGAATAGCAGAACTGTCAATTGGCATCCCATGGGAGCGCTTGGCATTAAACCCACGCCAGGGGCAGTAGATACCCAGCTCAATCAGCACACGTATAATTAAAAGGTTAGGGGGAAAGATACATCAGATAATGTGTCTTGAAATAACCCCCTTTAGGATGCACGTTGCAATGAGGATACGAGACAGGACCTGGGAATTTAAAGCATTTCCTCCAGAGTGCCCCTTTACTGGAATACATTTCACAAGCAGCTACGAATATTTGGCTACAGCAGAGATGTAAGGACACAGGGAGGTATAAAAACAAACCTTTAGTGCAACCCCCACTATGTAAACTCCCACATCAGAATATATAGGGGGAATTTCTACTGTCTCAAAAAAAAAGTTAAAATTTCAGTGTTATCAGTTCAGTACAGTACTCTCTACTCTATACCCCATTCATCCAAATGAACCTATAATCCAATACAACACATCATAATAAAATACATGGCGACAACAGCAGCAGAAGAAAAAATTAATTTTTAAAATGACACATTTTTGATTGAATATAACTAGTGCAGATTAACCTCCTGAGGAAAAAAAATGTGCCTTGATGAATATGGAGATTCTGTTTGTTTTGAATAAGGCACCCCACCACCTTCACTTGCTTACTGACTTATGTTAACATGCTGTGTGAATTTGTGACAGCATCATCCACATTCTCATTCATAATTTAACATAAGCAGACAACAATGCGAGCTTCACATGAGGTTTTGCATCGCAACACAATGTACGCTCTGAATTGTAATTAGCGAGCCAGGCATTGTCAAACTATTGCACGGTGTTAGCAAACATTGTAAGGGCACTGTTGTTCCTTGCACCTTGGTAATGATGATCCACACATCTGTAGATCGATGTAGAGAACCTTGCAGCACTGTTCCCCAGCTCTCCCAGCACCCCTGGGATCACCGTTCCTCCCCACCATCCTCAGGTGTCCAATTAGAGACTACACAACTCACGCTGCAGCCCAGGGTGTGCTGTGTGTATCCGCTAAATCACGCTGTTTTCATTTTGCTGCATTTAAAGGTACAGTCCAATACAGAGGTCCATTGACATATTTGGGTGCCTACAAATGACTGCATTATATTATGATCAAAGTATGCTTTCAAAGATAGAGACAAAAGAAAATTAAATCATCCCAAAATGCATTTAATATGTTTTTTATTTATTTTGTACTTTTTTTTTCTAAAAAGATTTTTAGTCAATTTTTAAAATGTATTTATCTTTTAAGTATACTTTTTTATTTTAAAACTCTACGGATTCACAACATTGTGGACAGACAAAAAAAAAAAAAAAAAACATCTAACCGCTGATGCGATGTTCAACATTCTAAATCTCATGGCCATTTGAGACATATGATTAATCATCCTGTTTTACTGGTAGATAGACGTACATCCTGTTCCTTCTAATGCCAGCAGCATTGTAAAAGTATTGCAGTCGTAAAGTACACCTTTACCTTCACTACAAAACCATCTGGGAAAATGCTGACAACAAAAAGGCTTTTTTAAAATTTTAATTGTAAGCAATGCTGCTTCCCTCTCTGTGAATAAGAGCGTGGGATCAATCCAGAGCCTCTTTCACGCACTAACATTCACCAGGAAAGCGGAGAACAACAACAAGGTGATGACAAACACCACCAGGGACAACCAGGGACAATTTCTCAAATGAACTAATACCGAAGAGCTTAAAAACTTTCTGAATTATTAAAGTGCTGTTTATTCATCTCTCGATCAGGCGATAACCTGAGCCAGGATACAGAAGGATTACTGCAGTCTCCTGGGCGGGGTGACACCACCACCATGGTCAAGTGACGTATTGCAGACACTCATGCTGCATCCCAGCTATACCCCACCCCCTCAGGGCCTTGAGGGCTCGGACCAAGATAAGCAATCTGTCAACAGCAGGTGTAGCCTCCATAGAGCCAATCAGTTTTAATTAAACCCCTGAGAATGAGTTTACTTTTTAAGAATGACTTCTGTTTTTTGGGGCCTAGCTAGCAGCTGTTGCAAAGTGCTCCTTACTCTGTTATCATTTGCTTCAGTTTTTTTTTTCTGTTTCATATTGGTCTGATTTAAAATCTGTGTTCTATTTACAAAATGTTGCTGCTAATTTCCTGAGATGGGCAATCAGATCTGATATTTGGCTAAGCAAATAAAAGATACAAAACAAACATGATTTTATTACTAACTGTATCAAGTAGATACCCTGCAACACAGCGGCTCACTTGCTGGATAGTGTAGTGTGAGAAGTTCAGGGATGTATTCCAAAACCAGGGCTTGAATCATTCTGGAGATGTTCTTATCCTCTTGAATCATATGTGTATCTTTCAACCCCTGTTTTGTCATTGCTTCTGGGCAAAAACTGGGTCAATAATCAGTCAGGAATTAGGAGCCATTCCAATAAAAAATGTTCAATCATGCCAAAAAAAATTAGCTCCCATTGCATTTCTATTCGTGCCATTCCAGCTTTTAGTGTGAGCTTAATTAGACACACCCTGGTTCAAAAACTGCTATGCAATGAGAGTCCTCAATTGTTCCCTGAAAGTGTTGTACGTGCAGAATTTACTCCCAGCAAGACCAAATCATGAATTTACCGATGGAAATTTGACCAATTTAAAAAGCACTGACCATGAAATACTACAACTCTTGTCATTAGTGCACTGGCTACAGATTCGGTGTGATGCAACTAAGTACAATGCGGAGTTGAGAGTAAACTCAGGGACAGGCAGGTCTAATTAAGTGGTCATGCTTTTTCCTGCACACTGTTTAGTTTGCTGTTCCGATCGGCTGCTCCACAATTCTGGGGGATGATTACCTCGCCTTCAGCTGCCAAATAAAAGATTGAAAAGAGAAGCACCTGCTCTGCTACCCAGTAGTATCTAATCTGTAGAGTCAGTGGCACTGGCCTCTTTGTCACAGTGTCCTGTGCCTCCAGCGCCTGCGATCCTGTTCTAAAAATGCTCTTCGCCTTGCAATCAGAGCTCTATAAAATAAAGTGCAGATTGCAGATGCTGCTGTCTCGAGTAAATTAATAAATACTTTCTTGTGCCCGTCTTTGGTTATTAACTCAACTGGCCAAATAGATGGCATAACATGACACACCTGTATATTGCCTTGCATTACAGAGCCCCTCCCTGCTGTTTTTCAGAAATACAGGTTTAAAATAAAGGTTGGCCGCAGTGAGGTTGGCAATGGTGCAGCATGTAGTTTACTCAGAAAAACAATCACATCAAAAATAAAACTAGGATTATATTTGTGTGCCATGTCATGAGGTGGGGATGCTAATTTCAAAATGCCATTTTTCAAAGCGCTTTATGGTAAGAGTAAATTTAAACGTTTCCAACTACGGCAATATCAATGAAGTTCTCTTAAAGGTAAAGTTGTTTACAAAGATATTAACAAAGCAGTAGCCTCCAGTGGTCTTCGTGGGAAGAACAGGTGTTGAACAGTGCAAATAGGACCAAGAACCTCAGGTAGAAAATCTGAATGAATGGGTCCTGTGGAGATACCGTACAGATCCTCACATATGAATGGAGGATGACATTGGTAGACAACACAGATGCACTTTTGGTCATGTGAATGGGAGAAAATTAATCTGAACTGTAAATCTACCTCCCGACCTGGAGGGGCACTAAGTAAGATTGGTGGTACACCTTCACAGGGATGAGCCGACTCGATGGTAGGACGGAACTGGAAGTCGGATATCTTGGTGAATGGGCGTAACTGTAAGACTGCTGAACAACTCTATTGTGACCAGCTGTGGGGCGCGTGGCGATTGGATGGAGCGTGGAGCCGTACTGATCACCAAGAGGAGTTTAGCAGTACTAAGGGGGCGCGACTAGGTGAGTATGCCCTTAGGTTGACATGTTAGCAGATCGGAGAGCTGCTGTGTTTGTTGTTGTTTTGTGTGAGCGGATGGAGACATGGGAGCTGAAGCCACAAAGCCAACACTGTCACCTGGCACACCTGCACTGCCACATCACTTCAACCTGTTCCAGCACCACTGAGCACGGGTAATTGCACCCTGAAACAGTAAGTTTATTGTTTTTGGGACCTCAAGCCCACTATTTAAATCCCGGATACCATTGCTGCTAGAGGGGATAGTTTTATTTTAAATAAAACCAGGACCAATTGTAAATACACCCTCTGTTGTGGACAATGCACTCACACACTTATCCTGACAATATTCAAATTTGGCAGCCTGGCATCAAATTATTTGCATTAGAAAGACACATACCATACCCTATGAGGTCTGTTTCCCATATTGGGTTTTGACAATGCATTTGTGTATATTGTTACGTACCCAGTTTTAAGGAAATTGCCATCCTGTCACCGACAGCATAGTTTTGCTAGACTAGCATGTTACTAATGCTCGAGATTAAAGTATCAGGGCATTTAGATTATGCTAGAATTAGTCTGCACATACAGTCCCAGGACATTATGACATGTTTGGCAAAGTGATCTCATACACAGCTAAGTAATACATTATTTATGCATATTAAGACAAGTCCCATTAAAAGAGACAATGGCAGCAGCTCATGTTTCTCGGAGGTCGTCATTCAGACACTGTGTGATTCACACACTGTGTGATGAAGGCAGGGTGGAGGCGGGAGGAACTGGCCCAGATGAAGAACCAAAATGTTCTCTCCTACATAGCAATGAAGACAACTGTTTGAATGTACTATGAACACAACTGAAAAGACATTTGCAGAAGATTAAAAAAAAAATGCAAGAGTGTTTTTTTTTTTTTTTTTTTTTTTTTCCTGACGCAATGCTCTCCTATTTCCTGTAGAGACGGAAATGAATAGTCAGCAGTGGAAGTATTAAGAGTTGTCATTGTTTTCCGGTGTCACAATGCTATGTGAATCATGATGTGATGGTCCTGATGAGCTACTTTTATGACACATGATGAGATCAAATGATTTGTTAAACATACAACGAGATAAGGAAAGTATGAACTCCTACCAACTATGAAACACACTTTTTCTTCACTGGAGAACTGTTTGGTGAACTACAGTGTTGTGGTGCTTTTGGTTGTGTATCACAATATAAACAATACCTCTATTACAATATGATATGTAAGGTAAAAATACGCAATAAATCATTTCACCCCGACTGTAAATAGACCCCATGGCGTTGTTGCCTTCAAAGCGGTCCACGTTAGAGAAGACCTCAATATACTTTAACACAAGATACTGATCAACTGTCTTACTATTAAAGATGAAAGATGAATGAGAGCCTTGCATATAAAGAAATATTTGTTCTCGTTAGGTGCTAGTGGAGAGATTAAGATATATATGGATATTTACTTGTTCCATCTGCAATGAACAATAAATAATGAGCGTCTGCGACCTGTGCGTTTGTCTGGCGCGGTGCCACGGCTGCAGAGCTGCTGAATGCATGCATCAGGGAGAGCGATCGATGGAGAGCAGGTGAGAGCACAGCACATCTGCCTCCTCCACAGCCTGGCACACGGAGGGGGGTGGGGATGGATTAGGAGACAGGGAGACCACGGCTTATTTCAGGAGGCCCATCAAGCCACTGTGCAGGTGTAGTGTTACACAGCCCGAGTACCAGATGCAGGCTAATCAAATAAGGGGCTGCCATTTCTGAGAGGGAGATACACAGACAGACAGGCCCACATTTGTCATTTAATTAAATAAGGGTGCATTATGAAAACTCAAGCACAGGCTGTGTGTGAAGTCGGCTGGCTCAAAGCCTAATTTGTTCCAGCGAGCCGATGGAAGGAGTATTTAACCATAAATGTCCCCAAAAAGACATCTTCACTGGCAGTCATTTATTCTTTGCTTTAATAAAAATTGATCTGAAGGTTTTTCTAAACCAGCTTTTTGGTTCCTGTTCATGCATATTTCTTTTTATAGTCCACCAAAATGAGGCCAGGACCACAGGAGCAAGGCTGACCTGTAACAGGAATTGGAATCCTAAACTGTCTTTTCTGCATCACCTTAACCCCGACCTGAGCAAAAACTCTGTCTCTCCTGATTCCATGTATGAAGCTACAGACTACTGTTGACAACTTGACACCAGCAAGGCAATTTAACTAGCAATAACATTTCGCCTAGTTCTCAAAACATAAATCAAGGATATGTTTTTGCTGAGTGGATTCAACATTAAAATACAAATAAATTGGAAAAGAATATCTACAAAATGTTCTTTAATAACCGTCTCTGGGTGAATTCTTAGCGAGCTGATCTGTCTGAGTATAAATCACCCCTATAACAGGTATTTCTTTACATTTTATAGGTTTGGGCTGCTGCTGAATTATTAAGTGCATGACCTCTATGGCTCTCATGTGCCTAAAGGGCCAGTTCCCTGTTTATTATTAATGAAAGGCAGAGGTTGGCTTGATGGATTAATGGTGAGTGGAGGAGTCTTCGGATCAGGAGGTTTGGGGGTCTGATACCTGCTCAGGTAGGAGGGAGTGGAGACAGATCTGCTATTCAGTGCCATGGCAGACTGCCCACTTTCCAGGCAGTACCTGTGTGAAGTGCAGTGTCATTCTTTCACTCAGAGACCTAAACAGCTGTTGCAATGGTAGAACAATGCATCCCAGTATAATATTATGAAAGCATTTATTTTATTATAATAATAATAATACCTTTCCTTCTTTGAATCTTGTTAAAATCCACAAGCTACTAGGATAGTATACTGTAATATGGAAATCAAAAGTGCAGTGGACCAGTACACATGTACTGGACAACGTGCACCATTTTAAAAATATGAATACATTGTAGAGCTACATGAACAGCAGGAACAGTTGAATTACTGTTGCAGGAAAAACAATATATGCTCAGATCTCAAACTCTAGCACGGGAGACAAAGAGAGTATGCTTTCTCATAGATTAATCCCTTTAACAAAAAAACCATAAACCTTCACATTGTACTTGGACTCGTCCCATTCACTTGTGTGGTTAAAAAGTCTTGGCCAGGCTGTTGGAGAGGATAATGTTTAAATCAACGTACAGCATCCAAGCATTTCTTTGAGGCCCATTTAAGCAAAAAGGAAGACATTTAAACAGCCTGTCTCCTCCTCTGTCAAGAAGCTGCTGACAATTAGATGCACAGCAGGGCCACTATCAAATAGATATGTAACCTTTCACCTCATCCCTGGCTCTGAGCAAGAAGGGGTTAACCCCCAGGTGACTGCAGTATTGTTCAGCCACACAGGGAGGGTCTGCAGACAAAGCCCTCATAAAGACCACATTGATCCTTCATTGTGCTGGAACAAAGTGTCACGACTGAAGCTGATACATCACACAAAATTTGCTAGATGACATTTTTAAACTTCCCACTGGTTCTGGTTCCTTAGTCATCAAATCAGAATATTACCCCTTTGTAACCCTTTTCACACAGTTACTCATGCATGTGCACATGGGAAGGCATCACTTGGTGTTGCTCTGTACAGCACCTCCTCTGTTTGGGGACTGTGCGATAAGTGGGTACTCTAGAGCTATAGTGATTGACTTGGTCTTGCAGTTGTCTAGCATGACTTAGTATCATACTACATTATACTAAACCACATCACGACATAGCAGGTCATCCCAGCCTGAATGATGCTTTATTAACATAGTAGCAAAGCTCTTTGAAAAGAAACAGTAAAATTATTATTAGACTAATTTATATGGAGTAAATTTGTGTTGACCAAGTTCGTTTTAATGTGAATTGACACTAAGACTAAATTATGTTATTTACCATTCACCTGTACCATGTACATTTAAATCTAACTAGAGTACACATCTAGCAAAAAAGGTACTGTAGTCATTCATTATTTTGAACCCAGTAACTTTACAGCAGTACTGAAAAATGTTCTCAATATAGATTAAGTAGTACAGCATTAAAGAAATACTGTGTCACACTTCTTCCAAACCCCAGCATCTGAGATGCGCAAAGTGAAGGACAATGGACTGTGTGAATGGCCTGCTGCTGTACCCAGCAGCCTCAAACACATATTGTCGCAACAGTGAATACATGCATTACACTGCGCAATGGGTAGATGCATTGAAAGCACTCACATGGAGGATCATTAACCAACAGGTCTGCTTCTAACCGCTATACTAGTAGAGTTTTCTTGATTGTTTGTATTGATGTGCTGAAATGCCAACAGGATGACAATTTTAAATGAGATGCTGCAAGATAATCCAAAACAAAGGCTTGGGAAATATCTTCCAACAAGTGCCTCTTCAGTCTTCACACAATAAATTGGAATTAAACATTAATTATACACGCAGGTCCAATGAATACGTGATGAATTCTAATGTGGACCTACAAAGTTCTCCCAACAAGTCTTACCCTGACCAAGCAAGATTGTCAAGAAAGAAAGAGAGATGCCCAAACAGTTTATGAATTCAATGTGGATTTTTTACATTTCCAGATAAGTTTCTATAATAATTGCCGCACATAAATTCTAACAGAATAGCACAGGAATAACAGCTATTCAGAAGGATTGCTAGGGATTCGCAACTATTATTTTAAAGTGCTGCTAAACAAAGAAAGCAAACAGAATTCATTATGTGAACTCTAGGGCTTCTCAAGAGAGGGCAGTTTAATTAGATTACCTACAATAGCAGCGAATGTCTAATTGCAATTCAAACCTCACCTTTCAGGTTGCAGGCTGTGACTTTCGCTTAGAATTACCTCCCTAACATAAATGGATTTTTGGTATTTTCATAGCTATCTAAAATTCCCAGACTCTCAAGAAACACGGAGACCGTGTTTCCAGTGAAGAGTCACATGCACAAGCACACCATCTCAAGCACTGCATTACTCCCCCATTTCTCAGAAAGCACAAACAGAGAAAGAATGCAAATTAGTAAATAGATGAAGTGGGATGTTATGATGTGTGAGTTCAAGTCTCATCAAAGTAAAGGAGATGGCACTTGGGTCAGTCCAGTAATTAGAATGCAGATATGCCTTTGTGATTAATGAGCTCTGTTCCCCTTTCTAGATTCAATTTCAATTTACAACTCATTAACTTTTTTTTTTAATAGACTTTGCAGCTAACTTTGAAATACAGCAACCTTTGTTCAACAGCATGTCTACAAGTTGAGGTGTTACATTGTTAATTACTTTCCCAGTCCACATAAATATTTCCCAGTAATTCCTAACATATTTGGATTGAAAAAAAAAAAAATGTTTGCAGTAGTCGCCTGATTGTGATCAAACTATTACAAGACATTGAGCATAGAGAATTTCAAAGTACATACAGTTCATGCATGCTGGAAAACCACAGTAGAAATCAATTCCAACAAGAACAAATTTGCTTGCTTTTATTTTTTTGAAATAAATGCATTCACCTTTTTGTTTTTAAATTTGTAATCAATACATGTGATTACCTGTTCCGTATTTAGATAATCCTAATTTACTGTAGGCTACCGTCGGTAACAAATTGTTTTTCATAGAGCCAAAAAAAAAAAAACCCAGCATATATAACTTTTTTTTCTGGAGGGGGGAAGGAGGGGGGGTCTGTGCTGTTGCAGCAGTCGTTAGAGTGCCTAGGAATTACGAGAGTGTGTTTAATTTTTTTCCTCAAAACTGCATTCATTCACACCAGTTCATTTACAACGCAATTACTATAAAACGTGTTGATTCATTAAGTAACACGTTTGTTTGTTATTACGGCTCTACTTTATCCATCGTGACACACAGGTTGTAAAATGACGGATTCACCGTGGGAAATATGAGACGGCCCTTGCATTTTAAATGGCTAATACGTTTAAACAGCTATTTTATCAACTGGTAATAGACGTGTAACCCCCTTTTTCACACCAGCCGCAAACTGTTTTCTATAGCCATCCACGTCACTACTATGGGCGGGAGTGATTGATCACATGCCTGTATTAAAAGTGCTAATCCTAATCTACTATAGTCCTACAGATTTGTAATTGCAGCGCAAACTGTAGTAAAAAACTCAGTACTGCAGCTTTGAATTACTCCACAAACTCTCAAAAAAAAAATGTATGTGTGACCCTAAACTGTGAAACTTCAGTCCATTCCAAACCTTGTTTCATCCAAGTCCTTAATCACTTGATTGAACACCTAGCTTCGACTACACAGAACACCTTGTATATGACTGCGTAGCAAGACAAGTGTGTGAAGATAACAATGGTGAACAAGGGTCTAAATCATGACATAATTTCTATACAGAGGCTAGCTAAGTCCCTGCGCACAGTAATCTGACATTTCTTTTTAAATGTGTTCCAAGAGATGGTTGACCCCCATCCCCCATAACTCATTTTTAAACTATTAGCCATGTCTTTCTCATCTCCTGGGCCAGTTCATTCACACACAGACCCTTTGCTGTGACTCTCTGTCAGGCTGCTTATTAGATTTAATATGGAAGTGGCGACAGCTTCACAGAGCTTCCTTGAGCAATCAAATTGGGTTGTATCTATTCAAGCTAGTCGCCCTGCCTGCCTGCCTGCCTGCCTGCCTGCCTGCCTGCCTGCCCGCCCGTCTGCCTGCCCGGTGCCTGTTTGCCTGCCTGCCTGGCTGTCTGCATGCCTGCCTGCCTGCCTGCCTGCCCGCCTGCCTGTCTGTCTGCCTGCCCACCTGCCTGTCTGCCTGCCTGCCTGCCTGCCTGCCTGTCTGCCTGTCTGCCTGCCTGCCTGCCTGTCTGCCTGTCAGCCCGCCTGCCTGCCTGCCTGTCTACCTGCCTGCCTGCCCGCTTGCCCACCCACCTGCCTGTCTGCCTGCCTGCCTGCCTGTCTGCCTGATTCCCTGCCAACACATAACAAACTGAAGGGACCCCATGCAAAGACGGAAAAGCAACCAGGCTGAGCCCTGGACCGCCCCTGAAACCCAAAATGGAACAATAGAGGAAGGAGGGACAATGAAAGAAAATCTGACTGAAAGGGGAGGCTGGATGGCAAGTGGCCAGGGAGGAGAGGGTGAAGGAATGCAGCACTCTCTCTTTCTCGCTGGGGCTTGGTGTTTGAGTCTCATTGTGGTTCAAGTCCCAGCTTGCCCCAGCTCTACAACCCCTGGTACAGTCTGAGGGAAGCCTGCCCGCACTGTTATAATGAGAGGGATCAGGTGCGACCTGGGTTTCTCAATAATAAAAACACAATGCTTTCTTTTCATGAGCTTGGATTAGTGCCTCTTTTTCACTTCATTGTTGGCTGTATTAATTTTTTTATTTTTGCTTTATCTTTTTTTTTGTTTTACTATTATTAGTTACTGTTTTACAGAATTGTGTAAGCATACCAATATAACTGCGAAATCCACAGAGCTTGGTTCTAAATCAGTTTTTATTTTATTTTCAATACAACCCTACATTTGTAAACAGGGTACACAACATGTAATACGGTACTTATGAATTGACTATAATACCATTGGGATATCATTATAATATCCAGATAACACTCTGCTAGAGCTACTGACAGATCACACATTACCAGCAATAACAACACAATAGATTAACAACAAATAGAGCACACACTAATACCGGCAGAGAACCACCGTACACCAATAAATAACCAGTGTGTTGTAATATCTTTGGTATGTCAAAATATGAAAATGTCACTCATTTGGTACCATCCTACCCATGGCTTGAACCATTGTACAGTAGCTGCAATTGTGCTTCTAGTGTCACTTATTGCAGAACACGGTGTGCCTCACCGGTAGCCATTGGGATACTATGTCACATTAAATGTACTTTCAAGGTTCCAACTGTGAAGTTCCCCGTTCTTTATTTAAAACACGGGGTAATAAAGAAGGGGGGGAGGGGGGGGGGGGGGGGGGGGGGCGGACTTTTTAACACTTCTCCCAAGTTATTTTTATTAGTAGATTGTTATTATGCACATGCCTTCCCTGATCTGCCCCTCTCTTCCCCCTTCTGGGAGGTGAGTTAGCTCTCAGAGTAGCAGATAAACTCACAATAACCCCTGGCGCCTGACACCACCATCATCTTTTGCTCAGCTGGGCTTTCATTAAATTGCATCTGCCATTCTTAATGGACTACGGTCTCCGTCCTCCACCAGTCCATACTGTTCAGCTACTAATGAATAAAGTATCCCCCTCACCTCTCTCTCCCAAACATGTACCCATGGATTAGGGTATTCCTGATTCCAGCCAAATCCATACCTACAGCAGTGATTCATCCTTACTTAATGATTTTGAACAGTAACGCATGGGGCACAAGGGTAGTTAAACTGGTATAAGTCAAAAATAGAATGGTATGCCATAGTGGTTACAATTCTATACTGTCTCTTCTGAGTAATTTTTCTATAGGCAGTCGACCACAGACATGGACCATACATATATGGAGTCATCCACTGCTTCTACACCTGATCTTTAGGGGACTGGGGACTATTGAGCTTCTTGTGGACCCTTTGACTGTCCTAATGTTTCTGATTGTCTGAACCTGTCTCTGTTGTCTTCCACAGACACAACACTATGTGCTCTTTTAAAGGTGTTACAAAAAAAAAATCATAAAAAATTCTTGTTATGCTAAAACAGTAAAATTCAATGTAATAACCTCCAACTGCTGCAACTAGGGCCCTTTGTAGAAGCCTGTGAGGTCACAAGCAGGAACAGGAACCCAAATTGGCCTGTCATGTCAGTTTGCATTCTGATATAGTAAAAAAGCTACACTCTGGAAGAATGTAAACAGATAGCAGTGCGTTTGATTTTATTAACAAGTTTATTCCTCTAGAATTACGTGCGATTGAAGGTTTCTGGGTACTGAGAGAATGGGGAGGAGAGCCAGCACTGGCACTGGGTCCTACTTCATTGTCAAAGGCATTTTCTTAAAGGCTCTGGTTTAAAAAAAAAAAAAAAACGGCCATCTGCTTGAGTATTTTTGTTTCCTGCCGCTCTCAAAGCTTCTGATTTCAAGGCCAAGAATTTTCTCACATCGAAACGTAGCAAGATGTGCCAAGCTGTAGAAAAAAATAATGAAAAACATCCATGGCCATTTGTCATAGGCTTTTGGGTGGGTGGGAAAGGCTAAGCCCTTCTGTAACAGTGGGATCTCACTAATAACAAGTGTATTGTAGCCTTCTGAAAAACACCCACCCCTCTGTTTAATAAAGGGACCGGCTACTTGGATGAGAATAACTGTATCCCATTCTCGGGCAAGTAAAATAGAGAGAAACCCCAGTCTCCACTCACAAGAGATCAAGTCATCTACCGATTTACCCCACTCCAACTGCATCTCCATTCAGATCCATACTTCAAAAATGATTTATTTCAAATTAGCCATACATAGGGTGTTGTGTGTGTGCGTGTGTGCACGTGTGTGTGCGAATGTGCGCGCGTGTGTGCGTGTGTGAGAATCAGAACCCTGGACTCTGCACACATTCCGTGCTCCCTGCCAATCATACTGTTCTTCAGCTCAATAAGCCCTGCAAACCCCAGCAATACTGACAAACAGTAGACAGATACACAAATATAAATGATAGAGGTAACTATCTACTCTAGGTACTCTGATGCCTTTATTAGCACTTTGAGTATTAATATTAGCTACATCTTTGTTTTAAGGGAACTACAGAAATGGTCAGTTTACCTTGTTTTACACATCTCCTGTGGCTCCTCTGACCTATCAAGGTTGATCTGTTAACATATTGTAGAAAAGCAGGGGCTTCGGCCCACAGTGACCTAGACACATCTCCCCAGAGCAGATGCACTAGAGAAGATTTAATGCTTGCTGAAAGAGATCTTCCATGCTAATATATTCAGTTTAAGGCGTGTGGTTGTTAAATTAGATTACTTGCACTATGTTGCAATTTCCCTAGAAAAATGTGCTAATTATTTTTTTTTTACAAGCACATGCTTTCTAATGTAAATGTTTTTCCTTTTCATTGTAACCAACAGAGCTCTCCCCTCTCCATCGCTAGATTAGAGGAGGCAGGGAGTAACCTGATATTCTGGGCAACAATACAGGACTGGAAAACGCTGCTTTTTTGGGGGGTTATTGTCGTCACTGGTGTGGATAAGTATTTATCTCACTGCAACTGAAAGCAACGCGGTCAGACTTCACAAACATCTTGCTTCAGGTTTTATGTCTTTTTTTTTTTAATGTGCGGGATATTGGCTTAACTAATTGCAAAGGACTGTAAAACATCAGTGATGCTCTACGAATACAGTCATTGTTTGCGTTTCACATATGCACAGTACAGGAAGTCACCCTACATGTTTAAAATGTGTTCCTATAGATGAAGCAGCACCTTAAATCACAGCCCTTGAAAGAAATCAATCTGTGCAAAACAACGTTTTGTTTCCCCTGGCAGAAGTATGCATTCAAGCTGGTGTAATTTCCAAGCAAGCTGCTCCTGAAAGGCCTAACATGTCAGAACGCAATTAAATAAAACCAGTGGCAAAGGGAGCCAGCAGTTCTGTACTGCAGTGGACTGCCAGGTCAATGGCATACAGTATGAACCAGAACAGTGTGGATCCCAAGAACAGTGAGTTCCAGTAGAACAGCCTGGTCATGTGGTTTGTAGGAATGCCATTAGCATTCAAGATAAACAATAACACCTTAAAGAGGCAATGACCATGATCATCCTTACCTCTCATGTCACATGTCCTATATTTTCTTTGCAGTCTGTCTTTCATTTTTTTTTTTTTTACACGCACATTTTTTTATCACTGCTCAAGTCTGGAAAAAGAAAAAGAATGCTGTTGTTATTCAAATGAGAGCTAAGGAAACAGTTTTAAAGCCTAATAAAAGGGAGTTGATTTTAACCACAATATAACCCTTTTGGAAAAGTCGCCCGTTCCTTTCAGTCCTGGAATCCTTTCTTCTCCGGGTTTCCTCGCAGAATTGACTGATGCTTCTGGGAATTAGCACAGACAACAAGGAATGTCCAGAAAACCAGGGAATCACTGGTCAAGTCAATCACTCTCTCCCTATTGTTGGCTAAGGGCACTGACTCAAGGCCTTGAGTCTCTACACTACACTGAAGATGTGATGATTATCCCACTATGCACAGTAGTGTCTCGCATTCTGGGGTTTAAAAGAGACACACACAGCGTGGAAAACATGTTTACATTTGGAAAGCTAATCTTCTTGGCAACTTTTTTCTCCTTGTGTTTTCTGAGATCATTCATGTCATTGGTGTGCCACAGGTGAGTCAGGATGGCTTTGACTGAAAGGTGAATGATCACACACACACACAGAGTAGCTTTTTGGTGGCCTCTCACTCTAAATAAGTCTTTTTCCAGTAAATGAAAAAAAAAGGTCAACACCATTGTCTTGGCAACCAGCAGGAATTTTTCAAGGTTAGGATTCTGTGGGAGGCTAGGCCTGAAAAGGGAAATGTTTAAAGGCCCATAATGTTAGGGAGGGTTGGCTGAGGGCTTTGATCATCCACCTGTGACTCTGGTAAGTACTAGTTGGATATTAATGCAATTCAATATAATAATATCAAGAAACTAACAGTGAGGGACGCCTTTAGCAGCTTTCTCTAACTGCATAATTTGTTGGGGAAATAGCTTTACAGCCACCAGAAAAAAAAACAAAAAGTTGTTTAGAAATATAGGAGGGGTTTAAGTGTATATTTCCTCGTACATTATTTATTTAAAAAAAAAAAACAGTGTAGATACCTTTTTTTAATAAAATATCCCTATTTTAAATATTTCTCAAATCCTCCAAAAGATTGAAGCCGTTACTAAGCAGGGTGTGGGCTTTATCTCACCTAGCTTTCTGCTTTGTTGTACCTATTCTTCTACATATATATTTTAACATATAAATCATAAATCAGTTTTCCACAGTTATTGTTGTTTCACATCAGTTATGCATCAGGTCTTCCCGTCAAAATCTCTGACGTCACAATTTCAGCACTTAGACCCAACCTGTTCAAGCAGAAGCATTTCACTGGTTCCAGAGAATCCCAAAGAGCGCCTTTTTGATGGGTTCATCTGTTCTATTGTTTGATAAAATATATCAAAACAATCAAGAGTATGATGAAAAAGACATTGCAGGACTATTAAATAAATGTATATGATAATCAAGGCCTTCTGTATAAAGTTGTTAATACTGTATACAATACTTTTTCAATATTTAGCTGTCTGTCTTACACATGAGAAATATTTTAAACATGAATTAGTGAAGTGCACTTATACAGCAGTACTGTCAACTTGGTCTAATTGGCAAGGGAGCACTGTACAATTGTCACAATAGGGTGATGCTAGGACTGGAGCAGTGTGTGTACTTGCAGGCTATTACAGATTACTCAAAATGATTAAAAAATCAATAGAAAAAGAGACAGCATGCACTTCCCAAGCTGGAGAGAGGACCCTAGTCTGTAAGCTCTCGCTCTCAACCCCTCCCCCACCGTCTGGTTAATGGCTTCCGCTATATTGTGTGCTATTGGGTTGCTACCCCCCTTATCTGTCTCGATACAAAGAAACTCATTTGTACCATGTGAGTCAGCTGCCCTCATTGAAGGGGGCCAATAATACATCTGGGGACGAATAGAGATTAAAGAACCTTCGCAGAAATTGGATTTCTTTTATAGAGCAAAACTGCATTTCTCTTCAACCCAGTGCCATATTATTGTACAGTTGTCTGGGAGGTATTTCAAGTACGTCATCCTCTTTCTAGTTATATTAATTATGAGAAATATATATTGCCATGATCTGTTATTGCAAAACGTAAATGCTCCCCACTGCTACTTTTCTCAGTATGGAGATTTCAGGTTCCAGTCTTGATCTCTTCCTGCCATTAAATTGCCTACCTGTGGGGTGCTAGCGTATGTATGCTTTGTCTCTGAACAACGCCTATTGTAGCTTTGGGACGGTCGCAGCTACTTTCAATTTGAAAAGTTCCTGGCCTCCAGTTCCCTTGCCGGGATCATTTATGGCTTCCACTGTTAATTCCCTCCACCTACGCCTGTTTGAGACGCCCCAGTGGCTCTGTCACTTTCACTTTCCTTCAGATTAGACAAGGAATCAATTACACTGTCGGCAACAGAGAGAGCTAACTGATCGATGAGGTTCTGTACTACAGGCAGCAAGAATCGACGAAGGTCAAACAAGGCTACAACTCACAAACATTCCTGCACTCAGAACAGGCAGGAGTCTATTTCCAAGACACTTACTGTATATTCAGCACGAATGCTCATGCTAGATTCAGACTGTTGGTTTCTCAGCCTTGCCACCCCTTCGTCTCATAACACATATTATATTAATTGGTGGGGCATATTTTAATTTTAACCCCATTAATACTAGTGCAAGCTCAGCAACAGTTTTAGGAGCATTATTACTTGTGAAAATCTATTCAGTGTGATCACCTGTGCAAATGCAAAGGTCTATTGGGTGTTTATTGATTGATATCCAATAAGACAGTCCTCTGCTTTCACCTTCCCCTTTTTAGCCACTAGTTTCTACTTACCTTGCATAGACAATTTGTAATTGTGGTAACACTTTATTTTGAGAGACTTAAATAAGTATTTTATCAATATGCAATTAACCATTTTTTGAAGTTTAGTTCGGTGTTAATAAACACTCAAGAGATATGCCATACATGTGTGTGTGTGTGTGTGTGTGTGTCTATAAAAGACATACAAAGACTGTTATGTAGTGTTAAAAATATTATTCTATAAGCTATCTACACTACCCAAATAAGGTGCGTTTAATCCACATGATGGCCCTTCACAATCATGTTTTCAGATTGAGATGATCATGTGAATAGGGTATTAGTAGCTACACATACCTGTCTTTGTATGTCTTCTTTTACTGGAGCAGGAAACTACCAAGTCTCAAAAAAACATACTCAATATACCTATAAAATATGAGCTTAAATAAAAGTTTAAGCATAGATCAGACATGCATGGCATATCTGTTGATGGTTTATTAACACAACTTCAGCAAATGGTTGATTGCATAATAATTAAATACTTATTTATGCCACTGAATAAATGCCAATAAAGCATTACTGTAATTATTTTAAAGACAATGGTCCCCTCTTTCCAGGTTGCAGATGCAGTCTGCCATATAATGCTCCCTATTAGACACCCACTATAATGTCCCTTTCAAACTCCCAAGCCAAACTCTCTCCAGGATGATCACTTGATGCATCCTGAACTTGATGTGCCGACTTTATTTATTTATTATTAAAGTTGCTGCCTCCTGCATGCAGTATTCAGCAGACATGCACAGGGATTATATTATTATAAAAATCGAATTTGTTATGTACCCTGTTTATCAAAATGAAAATATGGAAAATGATAAAACAGTGGTCAAACAAGTAGACTAAAACATATCTACGGATAGTGAATCATTAGGGTCCAAATCATTGTTTCAGCTCATGTTTCTATTTCCTTTTGGGTGCCTATGATTCAACCCATCTTCGAACTCAGCAAACCCAGGGAATCCTCTCGATAATAATTCAGTGTTTGCCTGGTTCCTGTGTGGGATCCTCAGGGGGCAACACACCTACACAAATATGTAGGGCAAATAAATACTGTACCACCTGACTAGGCTATGAATCAGCCCCAAGGAGCTGAATGGGTGGGACAGTTAGTCATCTTTACTGGACGCTGTATTTGCTCAGCTCTGCAGCCTGCTTTGTGAGTTTGTTGACAGAGCCGAGCTGACGTGACAATGCATTGTGTGCGCCTCTTAATATAATCGTTAAAGAAAGATACAGTCCTGTACCAGCCCTTTAACCATTTCTCAGCTTGTCTGAATTATAGAGACATAGTCTGGTGGAGATGTGCCAAGCATTCAGATTTAGTTTTCCCATCTGGAGCAATAAAAATAATTACTAATGGCACAGAAAGATGAAACATACACACCCATAGTGCCTGCCTTGGGTGTGGTTGTCTCTGTTGCATAGCCCCAACCCACCTCCACCAACTTTCCCAATAACTCCTTTCAGTGATGCTATTGACCTTGTCCACTGCTTGCTTACTTAGGTTTTGCACGAGGAAAAATAAATATTGGTGGCCCGTTTGTGGAGTCACCACACTATATCTGTCCTAAAGCTAATGACTGTCCTTCTTTATAATAACTCTCCCAAAAAAACCTGAAAAAATCCTCTCTAAAAAAGAGCCACATACTCTACAGAATCCTCACAGGGACAGTGTTCAAGCTACCCGATGGCCTGCTGCACTGTTATTGGACCACTATAATGGTCAGAGGCCTTGGGGGTCAGCACTCTGAACACTTGTTAGGATTCTTAATGAGGAGTGAAACCAAACACAGACTGCTTGGCCCTATTCCCCCCCCTTAGACACTGGCGGCTTTTCTGCAAACACAAGGGTGGGAAATTTACACGCTGTATAATCTATTCAACACAAATTAAACCAAGCGATGCACAGGACTGTGTGCCAGTCAATTTTAATGGACTATCACAGCTGCAGAGGCGGACTGATTTCAAATGACTATTAAAATGTTGCTAAGTTGGTATTATCAAGTTGTTTCTAATCTAATTAATTATTAAACAGATTTTTTTTTTAGTTTACTTAAAAATAATAACCTGGCTTTCACTGTGTGGCTTTCCAAATACAATGGGTATAAACTGTCTAGCATGAGACTATCATTGGTGAATCTCAGGTGTGCTTTGTTTTCATAGTGCAGCATAGCTGTCATCTACCGAATTAAAGGCTGATTTTACATTTGTTCGCGCCAATTGTTTTAACCAGAGTTTTAAATTCGAGAGGGCAATAGTGGGTGGATAATGCTTTCTGTGAACCAAACCATTACAAACATGAATCGGTTTGTATAGAAACAAATTCCAATGTTCTGATGTCTCGACTTCTGGGTATTGCTATTAAAAAAAAAAAAAAAAAAAAAAAAAATCTACTATATAATTTATTAAAAATCAGAATGCATGGTTGAGTTGGTATTAACTGGTTATGTTTTTCTTTTACATATAGCACGCACATGTCATGATCAGTACCTATCAGTTAAAATGGCTATTAGTGTTTTAGTTATAATATGCAATGCTGAGATCTGGAATTACATTTATTGGAAATATCACCCATTCTTAGTCCCAATGGCAAAACATCCCACTGGTCCTGGCAAAGTTTGCAACCGATTTCATTATCAGTACTAAAACAACTAGAAACAAATAGGTAGGATTAGTTACATTAATGTTTTTTTACTTTTAGAATTTCAGAAAAAAAAATAAGATGCAGTTTGTTACGTTTGGGGGGGTTGGGTTGGGGAAAAAAAAGTCACAACTGGCATGGGCTCACAAGGCAAAGAGCCGCGCTGCCCTTGGTTTTCAGTCTGGGTTTCAGTTGTCTGCACATTTGTCATGGGAGGTGACAGACAGCTTCCCCCAGTCCCATGGTCCAAGATCAGCTTGGCTGCCATACCCAGAGAAGCCCAATAACAAGAGCCCAGTGTCCTCCGCCACTCAGGGGAACATCAGCACAGCCCTCCGAAAAGGAAGGTTGTCAAGTTTACTCACAGATAATAAAAGCTTTTTTCACACCCCACGCTCTTTTTTTCTCTATCTTTCTCCCTCTTGTGTTTTTTTTTTTTTTTTTTTTTTTTTTTGCGCTTTTGGGAATTAACTACTGCTAAAAAAAATAAAGGCATCCTGGGAACAATGAGAGCCTCGCAGGCTGCAAGCTCAGTGGGGTCCGTGAGTGAGGCTACTTGCTTAAACAGGCGTGTTGTTTTGTCTTTATGTCGGCTTGGTTAGTTGAGTATTAGAAGGGAGAAAAGCCTCAGTCTGATTCTGAGTTTTCAGCATTTTTAGGAACAAAACTTGTAGCCATTGGTTTCTGAAAAGCTCCCAGTACTTTAGACTTGCTGGATTGTTTGCTTCCCTTCCTTTTGAGAGTCATGCCCACCCTCCCCAAAAGGGCCCCCTTTCACTCTTTCACTATTTCTCCATAAAGATGCTGTGCCATCCTGGGATGTTTCATTCAATTTACTATAAATAATCCAAATGAAAGTGCATTGAATTGATACAAACAAGAACAGTATAGCAGATTATTGATCATTTCAGTTTAGCTGGATTATAGCAAATTATTGATCATTGCAGTTTTGCTTTTGTGCAGTCGGAGATCACTATAATATTCAGCAGCTACACTGCAGTTATAAACAATAGTCTTACAGTAGTTGTCCATTCACTAGGAGTACACTGTAGTTTACTCACTGCTGTTTACATAAGGGTATCAGTGATAGTATACATATTGCATTATTTGCATTATAGACATTAAAGAAGCTTGCTGGCTACTACAGTGCTCAACTATTTGCAAAGCTAAGAAACGGCATGTGCCCACATCTTCAGTAGTTTCTGACAGGGTTAGGGTTAGGGTTAGGGTTAGGGTTAGGGTTAGGGTTATAATATATCAGCACTGAATGGCGACCATTAAACTGTGTAATCCAACGGAAAATGAAAGTCGCCATGTATTATAATAACGATGATGATGATAATGAGTTCAGGGTATGTGGTTGGAGTCACTTTCTAACAGTCCCTGGCTTCCTCTATAATCAGCAGCTCAGCAGCTCTGCCAGGGGAGCTCCGTGGGTCACACCTGGGGCACATAAATAATGGGCAGGTTAGAGAGCACAAACGGGTGCCCTTGTTCTGCTGACAGGTACACATTTTCAGGGAGCGGGGCTCTACACAGGGCCCTAAATGAAAAGCCAGCATGTGCTGCTGGAGATAACGTTATCTACCCTCCTCCTTGCTAATGACTCCCCCCGCCCCAGACCCTCTCCATCATTGCAGATTACGCTCTGGGGACCGGAGTGCCTGATACAGCAGGTTCTTTAAAAGCAGCGCCCTGCTGATTCCTTTTGTCATCAGCAATAGCTAACACATGGCATGGCTCATCCAGCCGTATGCTATTTTATATTTTCTCTTATTTGATTTTAAATGGAAGACTGTTCTGTTCACCACTAACCTAGAATTCTCAGCACAACAAAGATTATAAAGGATATGCTATTTGCATACTATAGTTTTTTTTGTTATGCAAATAGAAGTTATCGTTTTTCAAGTGTACAATTGCTACCATGCTGTGGATGCACAAAACTGCAATGTTGGGGTCTTGGTGGATTCAACCACTAGACAGCACTGCATCTCCAAACACAGCCTGCCAGACTGCTGGTATGTGAAATACGCCCAGGTTTCCGACCTTTGACCTCCTGTCTCCTGTTGCAGGGTGTTTTTAATTAAAATCAGATTTTAAATATAAGAGCACTGTTTTTAGACCAAACCAAGTGGATTATTTTGATATTTACAAATCCAAGTTCTTTGTCAAACACATTCCACTTTAATATAAGAAAGTGGGTATTGCTAAGGTGAAAACTCCATATATAGCAACTCAAACACACACCCTGCATTATGTGCACTGACCCTCAGACCTTAGTAAACATTATATGATACTCCAGTCCATATATACAGTAAACCTGTGTGTATAATAAACCCTTTTGGCCAATTGTTTTGTCCCACAGGAAGACAGTTTGTTATCTGCTTGTGTGTTGATACAGTTTGTGTCACTTTGTCCAAGCAGTGTTATCCTTAATTCACCCCAGATAACCCAACTACCTCATAAACATTTCTTAAAATTTGAAATAGTCTAAGTGCACCTGCTGCTGAAACATTATTATTTTTCATTTTTATAACACCAAGTCTGGGCCAAACATCCAACACAATGTTTGATAAGCTGGATGAGGTAGGGCCGTGCATCAAGTGAAACTATAGCATGATTAAAACACAGTGAAGGGTGAAAAGGATTCATAATAATGGCTAATACTAGCACAAGGACAACGGTATAAGCTATCAATAGAATGGCACCATTTGTTGTCATCATATCACAGGTATTTTTAATTCACCAACCATTATAGTATCACTGTGAAATATTAGTTCCAAACCCATTGATAAATAATTGTTGTTGATAATGATGCGTTCTGATAATGGTCCCAACCTTGACCTTGCTGTCTTTGTGACGTACCATTTGCTGTCTAACACATGTTTGGCAACCTTTGATTGGCTGAATGGACTACAGTTTGGGTAGGGTTTCATTTTTCTTTACATCTAATTGCAGGGTGAGTGCACTCCAGATAAAAACAACATGTTCTCCCCACAGCTCTCTCTTTCTTTAGCTGTCTCTAGCATTACTTCAGGCTGACATTGTTGGGTAAGAACATTCCTCCAGTGGAGCAGTCCAGCACAGAGAAGCAAGAGGGCCACCGGCCAGCATAATTACGCTCTGCTCCCTGCTCACTGATCCCTGTGTTCTCATTCCTCTTGGCACAGGCAAAAAGGACCACAGCAAGATCGAGTACCTCAGGCAAGCCCAGGCCTGCCCAGCTCCACCTGGCATGCTCCATAACACCTTATGCTATGGTATGCAAGTCTAGGGCAAAGATTACCAGGAATTGCACACTGGGAGGAACAAGAAATAGCAGTAGAGTTATTTATCCAATGGGTGCAGAAACTCTACCCAGCAAGGACATGCTCAGACTTGACCCAACTTTATTTATCTTTCATTTGCTCGTCAATGGGTAGAAACATCTTCACAATGGTACAGAACAGAAGCTTGGATTTAAAACAATAAATAACTAATGAGATGAAAGGATTGCTTTGAATAGCGCACAGTTCATGGCAAGAAAGGAACAAGCTGATTACAACAGTATGTATTTAAATATGCTCAAGGGATTATGTTGACCGTGCACAGTTTTGTTTTCCATCACACTTAGTGTCACATTTTTTTTTATTATTGTTGACTGAGTGTAACGTGCATGGTAAAGAATATTTTTAAAAAACCACAGTAAACCATAGTAAACTTTGGTAAACGCACAGTATAACCATGGGAGAAATATGAGAAAACTGCAAAAATACTGTGCCGGTTTACTCGGCTAAACATTTATGAGGGACTTTACCTGAGTCTGACTGAGTCACATCTAGTAATGGGAGGCTGATGAAGGCTATTATTGATCTTTGATGTGGAACAGCTCAGGCAGTGGTTCTCAAACCTTTTCTTGCTAGGAGCCCTTTGAAATCACTCGGGTCTGTTGTTAAAAGCCAATACTAACATATTATAGAAATACATCTGCAGCTAGGAAGATTTTAACACACTTTGATAGACTTTCATAAAACAACCACAAGAGATCCGCTGCCATTGACCAATTGACAGAGCAGCTACTGGAAGAGAATAAATACACAAAAATGAAGTGAATTGATCTGCTGGTGGTGTGATTTTTCCATGACCCCCCCGAAACTGTTCTGTGACCCCTGTTTGAGATTAGAGAGGTTTCAAGTAATAGAACATACTAAAAGTGACCTTGTATAACCAAGGGATGTACAAATGGTAAGTACAAATACTTTGGTAAACCTTTATAAGGGCAGGCAGGTGAAGCAATGACTGAACTGTTTGTAATGTAGAGGAAAGATAGAGGACGATGAGATATTGTGACAGGTAAGCTCATTGACAATTATGTTTTTTTTAAAACCCACAATATTTATTGCAGTGAGGCCCTTCAGACAGCTTTTCAATACAAAATGTGAGATTGCACACATTGGTGAGATGCTTCATTCAGTCAGTACTTGACAGTGACCCCAGCAAACAAACACCATATTTATAACCTTTTTTCTTAGATTTTTTTTAAACAAACCCACAAACCTTATATATATATATATATATATATATATATATATATATATATATATATATATATATATATATATATATATATATATATAAAACTATATATTTTAAAGTATATAAAACTATCATTTAAAGTCTTTTTTGGCTGCAGGATTCTCACAGCTCCAGGCATTATTCTGTTGTAGAAGCAAACAGAAGAAGTTATGCCAATAATCCAGTCCACACGTGAGTTTCTCTGTGTTGTAGCTTCCAGCAAACCCTGTTTACTTTTTCAATGGAAGCATACAGATTGCAATAAAACCTGCAATAAAATCTAGGAGCAGTGTTAATTTTTTTAGACGTCTCTTTTTCCCCATAGAGAAATGAAAGTTTCAAAAAATAATGGTGATAACTGTAGAATGCCAGAACAATCTTGAAAACCCTATAGGAGTATTGTCAGGGGTCAGGACTCATCTCCACAAAGGAATACATTTCTGCATGGACCAAGCCATCAATTTAGCCCATCAAATCCCTGGAACATTAACTCCAGACAATCCTAGAGATGTACATGTTTCCCAGGGGTTGTCGGTGTAAGTTCAGTTTAGCGTGGTCTTGTGAATCAGGGCAATTCTCATAAGTCCATTCTAAACATCCCCCAGAGTAATATGTCTGATACAGTACAATACTACTATTCTTCACTCACACTGATTAAAAAGAAATCCACAAAATTACATTTAACATGACTAATTGCAAAAGATACCGCACAAAACTGTAGGGCCTAGAAACTCAAGTTCTATCATTTTTAATCATTAAAGTCAATTTTAGTGCCTCATATATAACACTCAGTGGACTTTAAAACGCACAAAGACTAGTGCTAAATAAATGCACACTACTTCAATAAACCTAGTAAGAAAGCCTTGGTGCCCTGAACAAAGCATCAGAGACTTGAGCAGCATCACCCTTATAAGAATTGATGCAGTCCACACTGAAGCTGCATTTAGACTAGACTGGAGTGGGGCCTTAACTTACCTTAGGGTGACATAACTATGAATGAGCTTGCACAGCTAGCCTCCTCCTCACTAATGCAACAGTACTTCTAATAGTGTCTAAAGGGCTAGGAATTACAACCCATAAATTGTACTGTACCCGATCCCACAAAATTTATATATATATATATATATATATATATATATATATATATATATATATATATATATATATAATATATATATAAATATATAATCCTTGATTTGATCATTTGTTTGCTGTCCTCCTCACTAATGCAACAGTATTTTTTTTTTCAAAGTGGCAAGTGCATGCGACATCGAATTACCATCTGTTCTGTACAATCAGGAAGGCTTTAACATGCTTCTCCCTGTTCCTGTATTGCAACTTAATTTGCATCGTTAGTGGGGTGGTACCAATCTGGTAATTGATTAATGAATAACAAAAGTTATGTAAGCCTTTTACAACTTGCTTTGCTACTGGAACCATTGACGGTGGTTCGGCTTCAGTGGTACGGTCACCCTATTACAAAACAAAATAGAAAAGAAGCATCGGTAGTTTCACTTGTACAAAGACAAACATGGTGCTTTCCTGTCAGTGCTCTATAATCAAAGAGCTTAAGATGCTAATGTAGCAAAACTTTAGTCTGTGTCCCTTAACTTGGGAAAAGGATGCGCGGGGTGTTACAGATAGGCTTCAACTCTCTCCCACTGCTGCATTTCGTTGAAAAAGCCTTCGCAGAAGTTAAAGCTCTGGTCGAGATTCAAAGGGATGGCCTGCACCTCTTCCTTGATCTCCTCCCAGGGGTGTCGCGGGGGGTCTGAGAAGAAAGTGAACTCTTCGAAATGCTGCGGCTGCTGTTGCTGAAATTGCAGACTGCTACCGCTGACCTCTGCAAAGCTGCACTGCGGCTCCAGGCTGGCCGTGCACCACTTGCTGTTGGTGTTAATGTGGCGTCCTTGAACAGTGAGGTCCAGTTGCTCACAACCCAGAGAGCTGAGGGCTGCGTTAATGTCCAAGTCTTCGAAGTTGCTGCCATTTCCGTTGAAGACTTCGTCGAATACAGATGCCCAGTCAAAGTCCCCTTTCAGGGCCTCCGTCTCCTTGATCTCCTGTGCCAGCAGGGGCGATTTGGAATTGCATGCCAGCTTGCCATTTCGCTTGGGCACAGGATGCTTGCGCTTGCTGCCTGGCCGGTGCACCTCCACCGGGGTGTGGTGGTGGTTGGTGCCCATGTGGTTCATACCCATCTGGTGCCCGTTCATGGGCTGACGCAGAAAACTGTGACCTGGAGGGCTGCAGGAGGCCTCGGAAATGGGTGGCATCTTGCTCTGGCGCTGGGTGTTGAAGTGAGTGGCAGGCATGCGCCTCCTCTTGAAGACGCCATTGACGAACATGTCAGCATACTGCGGGTCGATCTGCCAGAAGCCGCCCTTGCCAGGTTCATCCTTCTGCCTGGGTACCTTCATGAAGCACTTGTTGAGCGACAAGTTGTGGCGGATTGAGTTCTGTGGATAAAGAGTGCCGTTAACATCAAATCATTTAGATATTACTGCAGTCCTTCAGCAATATAACTATAGTTCGTCTGTCATAGTAATTTACAATTAGATTTGCAGTTTAGGCATAGTGAGGCTATAGCAGTTCAATCAGACTGTAATCCTTTTGTTCCAGCGTGCAAGAGGAAGCAATAAATTAATTGTGAACTTGCAAGTAGCAGATATCTGAGCCTTAGAATAAAGTTTGATTCTTTACTGAAAAATATCTATTATGCTTTTTCTGTAAATAAAAGATAAGGGATTGTTGCCCAAATGACATATGAATTCCTCATATCTGCTTGCCATTCGTCAGGAAATTAAATGACAGGTCCAAAAAAAAACACAGAACCTATTACTGATTCAAGTTGCCTTTGTTTTTTACCATACCACTCTTGAGATTCGGTATATTCTTCATCCAAAGATTACCAATTCCTTAACACCACAGTTTGTTGTAATGGATAAGCAGCCAAGTCTCTTGTGTACAATCTAGCCAGAAAAGTAGCGACACAGTTTTGGCCCCTCAAACAGAAGCAACAGGCTCTGTCTAGCCACTTCTTTAAAATTGGTCCAATATAGAGAAAATAGAGAGACTGTAAAATTCTATGCACAAGTCTTTTTTTCCATTTGCATAGAAGAACTAAGCGGATCCTCATTACCAAAGCATCTCTGTCCCAATTGGCCAGGCAAGAAAACTGCAGGGTGAATGTTGTATGCTATAGTACTAATACAACTGCAGTACCATTACTATTCTGCACTTTGTTTCATATGCGCAAAAAGGGTACCGATGCGACTAAACAGAAATGCTTGTTTTTACTGTCTGTAGCTGCGGGCAACTGTCTATTTGCACGTTTTAGGGGGTTACCTTGAGTTCACAAGACCGAACGGCGTTAACTAACAGTGCAAGCAGGTGCTCATGATCAAACCTGTACGCACCTGCTGCTGTCGGGTGTCCGGTTTGCTTGCGCTATGGGGTCGAGTTGCTTTCGTGGCTGGCTCACAGACGCTATAGTCGAATGATAATACTTTGCCGTCATCAGACGGGACCATCAGCCTTCAAAAATGAAAGCCTTTAACATCAAGCGCCCTGCCCCTCTTGTCGCACTCCTACACGGAGTTTGTTTCGGCTCCTGTATCGCTTTACATGACCCGGTTTCAGTTACAACAACGTGCCAAGAAAGGTGCAAAACAGCGTAATTAAGAACGAGAGCTTGCTATCATTAAATGTTAACAGCGAGTCGGTGCAGCACGCTGCACTTAGTCATGAGAGGTCCTTTGTTTACCTGTTGTCAGGAAGCAGGAGGAGGTAAATATGCATCCTGTGAAACAAACTCGTCACCCTGCTTCTCTTTCTAATACAGGGTGGTTGTTGTTGTTGTTGCTGTTGTTATTCATGAACGAGGGTAGAGTATACAAAACGATAGCACCGTACAATAAGTGTCTATTAAGGATGAATTTGCTACCTTCTACAACAGGAGTGACCAACCCATGTTCCTGGAGAGCCTCAATCCTGCAGGTTTTGTAGGTAGCTCTAAATCATCAATCGCTAAATACCTGGAACAAACAATATTCTGACCAATTAAGCCAATCATTAAGTCATTTACATCATTAAGAGGCTGGGGTAAAACAAAAACCAAGACACCCTGAGGCTCTACAGAACCAGGGTTGGCCACCCCTGTTCTACACTAACAGTTAAACTCCCCTATAATGATTTATTATGATGAATATACACGTGTTGTAAAGTGTAGCCCACATACAATACCACAGACTTCATTAAGCAGCAGAACTGTTATTGTAGCTGTAGCCCACTACTGTATTAATTTGCAACGAACAGTGCTGCAGCTTGCGAGAGAAAGACGGCATTGTCTCTTTAAGAAGGTGCAGTGTAGCGTCTCCGAGACACCTGCTCGGCACGAGGATTGTGTAACCCTGACTTACACCTGTTGTCTCGGCAGTGCCTGAACAGCTGATACATTTTTAACACACGTGGCTTCATTTTAACACCTGCAATAATAATAATAATAATAATAATAATAATAATAATAATAATAATAATAATAATAATAATAAGACTTCTTCTCTGCTTCTTCTTCTCTTCTTTTTTTTTTAATTCTTTCTGTTTGGACAAACCCGCTAAAAAAAAAGTAAAAATAAAAATAAAATTTCTAAACATTATTGTAATGAATAATTAAGGATCCTAGTAATATATATATATATATATATATATATATATATATATATATATATATATATATATATATATATATGATATATATATATACTGATCTAAATATATACCATTATTTTATCTAAACAGAAGAGATAGACGGAAAACACTATGCTGTGGATGCTAATATATCTATTTAAAAATGGGATGATTAGAAATTAGACGATGCGGGTTACGCGAGTTAATTACCATGTGTATTCAGTATCCAATGGGTTTCATTAATGTCAGATAAGAAAGGGTTGTATTGCTGTGACAGTGTGGGCTATTGATACCAGGGATCACGTCTTTCTGAACAATTGAAAGAAATACCCGTACCCTCCCCTTCTTTCTAGTAAAGCCGCATTAATTATTGAATCGGTCTGACTCACTCACCTGCCAGCTGGGTTCGGCGTGTCTGTAATAACAGAAATTATCGGTTATCCAGCTGTAGATGGCCGAAAGTGTAATCTTGGTTTTCTTGCTGGCTTGCATTGCCATGCAGATAAGGGTAGCGTACGAGTAAGGGGGCTTAACTTGGGCATTCGTCTTGTAGTCGATCTCTTCAGGAGCGCTCCTAGGGACCGAAGTGAGGTGGCTAGGGGGTGTTTGTTGCTGCAAGTAGCTAGTGCTCCCATCGGGAGAGGATCTACTGGAGGTGGAAGCCGAGATGGGGTTGCCCAGGTTGAGGGGCATCCCAGTAGCCGCTGTGTCGCCAGCGGGCGGGCTGGCTGGGGCATGCGCGCCCGGCATGTGGAAGTGCTTCTGGTGGAATTGGTGGTGTATCTCGTGGTGAGGGTGGTAGCCGGAGCTGGGGGGTCTCTCCGGGTTAGCGCTGAGGATGGAAAAGTCCTGGAGCCACTGGAGGCTGGTGAGGCTATCGTCCAGGTTCACAGAGCCATTAAAGTTGTCCTGGTCCTCCGGATGAAGCATCATCCACTTTTCCTTGAATTTGGTGGCAATCTCTGGGCTGGTCAGTACTGGCATTATGTACACCGTGATCGTAGCTGAGAGACGCACCCAGTAATGGAAGGATTTGTTTTCTTCTATTCTTTAATGTGTTTTTTTTTTAGCATCAGCGCCAGTTCTCCCTGTGCAGAACATACAATATTACACGTTACAAAATATTATACCGCAACAAAATAAACAAAGTTATAATAACGTAGTCCTGTTATTAATTGTATTTAAGTAAAGAAAAAGAAAAAAAGAAAAAATATTAATTAAATTAAATTTTATATAAAAATATATAGAATGTTTTCCAATTGTTACAATATCAAGTGGTAATATTTGTATATAATATATTTACATTCAAATCTTAGTCATGCCATGCAATACAAGTTACTGTAAGCTGAATTTAAAATATATTATTTTGCTCTTGCCATACACACAGCTGATTTGCAAAGGCTTGTATCAGTAGTGAAAAGTCCCCACTAACATCCACTGCACAGATCCCTATTTCTTTAGCGATGCTTCATTTCATGCAACCTGTTGTCGCACATTACCTTGCTTCTCCCGACTTGCTATGAGGGTGAAGATCGCTGGTGTGCAACAATTGTTTTTAATAAGGACTGCAGCTCAAATATTCTGATGCAAAAGTAAAGCAGTTGTGCAAAATACAAGTGTCATTTTAGATCCCTGCCGGTACAGCGCGCAATAAATCCATTGGAAGGCTTGCATTGGTCAGATGGGAATATTGCAGCTGTCACATCGCCTTTTTTAAGTCTACCAAGGGTTTTAATGGCTCTTTAAACAGATCTGAAGGCTCTGATTGGTTCCTTCGTATCCAGGTTTCACCTTTCTCCACTCCCAGTGACGCCTGGAATGGGAACTATGCCCTGAAGCGCTTAGGGATCCACTAGAAATTATGTGCTGTGGGCAAAAACGAACGGCATGCGACTCGAGTTTTTTGTTTGCTTTATGTAACGTTCAAATGGTTATTGAACAAGTATGCTATGTATCGATTTTCCCTAACCGGTTTCAGAATGTCTACGTGCATTCTGCACAGTGAGCACTAAGGGTTAGTATTTTAAGACTGGTGAGTTTTACCTCTGTGTAGTTGGAGCCTGTTTTTGTTAGCATATTGTATTCATTGTTCTACATTATCAATTTTTGTTATACCACTCTGAAGGCATTACGTTTGAAATACATGTACGTACTTGCATAACGCATTTACAGACAATCTGTATTAAAATTAAAGAAATGTAAACCTCAGGGTCTAATTTGTAAATTTTCTATACAAAGCACATCCTTCTAACCACTGTAAAAGTGCGCAGGACGTGTTTAATAAGGAAACACTGTATTTTAGTGAAATTGTCCCACTGAAATTAACCTACTGACCCACTGTATTGAAACAGATGGACGTGTCTGATGAGTAATGTTTTACACCGGGGGTTACTAAACTTTCTTGGCTCAAGACCCCCAATGACAGTAAGGATCCTGAATCTCCTTTTGTCAAGGGATGACCTGCTCAACGCAATCAATAATATTACGCTGGTGACCAGTAAACTGTTCCACAATTAAAACTATAAGGGCTTTCTGTATGTATGTATGTATGTATGTATGTTGATATACTATTGTGCGTTGCAGCTTTCACTGACCCAAGAACAGCTGAGTGTACGAGGGAAATGTACAATGGTGACAGTGTTTCTGTTTCTTCTAAACGTTATCTGACGATCCGTTCATAGCACTAACGCTATGAAGGCAATCTTCTTATCAAAACATCAGACAGACCTCGCAGGACGTTACAATGCTGCAAAACAGTAATACTAGACCTATAGACCGACTTGTACAGGGTGTGCGCGCCAGCGCTGAAAACCCGCGCCACTCAGCCCGGCGTGTGTTGCACTTTGTCCCTTGCATTCCGCAGCTACTGTTACTTGCCAAATAATCCAGAGTACAATGCATCGGTTATTTATAGCGATCAATATCCACGCTTTATAACACGTACAGTGTGCACCGCTCTATCTTTCCAGGACGAGATGTCAAACTGTTTCGATAAACCCCCGCTTCATATAGAACAGTGTGTATGCAGAGCTTCCAAAGGCGTCACAGGGCTACAAAAGCAGTTAAATTCACATATGTTACATCAGTACATAACACAGTCTACGGCATCACCAGCAGGACAGCAGAAACGGTGAATTGTTTGACTGAGAGAAAGCTAGTATAATACAACTCTGTACACTGAAGAGTTTTAATTACTGTTTTATTTATGCAAATCATGATAAAATGGTTTGGAATCCGCGTTTACTGGTTATTAGGGCTATGGTAGTGTATATTCCTGTCTGGAAAAAAAAAATGAGTTTACAGTTTTACCGAAAGTAATCATCACGCGGCTTGTTTCTCGACGAGCCTGGATCCCAGATGAATTTCTGTTTATGAGCTAAAGATGTTAAATAAACAAACAAATAAATAAATAATTAAATAAAATGTAAAAATTAAAATCACCTTCAGTAGCACTATGCTGTTTACTACTGAATGGTATTTCTTAATATGAAGTAAACCCAGGTTGCAACAATATTTATGGGACGGGACGGACTTAATAAATAAGTTATTTAAAATTTTTGGAAAACTATTTATTTTGTAAATGCTCACATTAATATAATACAACATAAATTAAAAAAAGTGTAGTAGTTTTACGGAGTGAAAAAAGCTATAAATAAATACGGTACTGCATTTCTTAGCTTTTGACATTCAAAGGTGGGTAAATAGTACCATCTAGTGGCGAGAGTAAATACTATTTTTGTACCATTTTGTTTTCAGGTGAAGAACAGTAAAGGGACCTGGGAAAGTTTTCTGTGTTCTGGTTCCGATTTAAGAAACGACTTGCAAATGTACATAAAAGGCAATACTTGCATAAGGAAATAAATTAGAAAGAGACATCGGTTTCCTTACACGGAGTCAAAACATTTGGTTTTCACATCACATCATGGCTAATATTGATGCCTCAGTTACTGTTCTTGTTTAAATTGAGAGGAACAGTACTCTGATATGGCCAGAGGTTAAATCAAGTGCCAGTTAGACATTTTTACTGGACTACACCCATTATGGAACAGAAGTGAGAGAATCATAAAATACAACGGTGTATCAAACATGAAGACACCATCTAAAAGTGCGCTATCTCTATCTTGGAGAGAATGTCCATGGTATGTTGGATCAATGTTAGTCACTGAAAATGTTATTTGACAAAATAATCCCATTTTATTGGCCGATTATCAAACATGACCTAGAGATCAGTTACGAAGCTCAAGAAAAATGTTTGGACTGGAAACCAAGGGCCATGTGACCACGGAATGACAGCCATTGTCTTAAAATTCCACGTACTGTGTCCCATTTTGAAATTCCCACACTGACCAGAGAATGATTCTTTGGGGACCAAGAAAACAAAAACACAAATAAGCATGCCTTCTAAAAAGTAATGCAAACCATATAGTGTAAGAAATAACAAATGGGGCTGAAGTGAATTACTTTAGGTAATAATTGCATCTCAGGGTTCTGGTAAATTCATCATAAACCATTCGAGCTTCATTGTGTTTTAGGGGTCACCTGTACCTGTGATGTAAGATGTAATTATAACCTTGAAATTCACCGCAGAGTGTCTAATATTCTAGACAGTATAAAAAAACTATTACTATGAAATTCGTGAGTTTTCCTCCAACAATATAAAAGAAAACGAGACAACAGCAAATACTGCTTTATATTCATTTATTACCATACTTGTAGAAACTTAAAAAAACAAGCCATAGTAATAAGGAAAAACAACCTTTAGTGATGAACAATCATACATGAATTAATTGATATCAGCAATAATAAGGAAATAACCAGATAAAGGTTTTACAAAGAATACATAACCCAATCAGCCAATTAAAGCTCACATTTAAATATTTAATTCATTTAAGGTTTTCTGCCCTCTTTGTCAAAAGCCTGTCTTCTCAAAGTCACTACAAATATGTACATCATATTTATAAAATAGAACTGCTTCACTGTCCAGACATACAAATGTAGCTGAAGCACAATCACTGAATACAATGCTACAATATTTATAGGTGGATTGTTATATTGAGAACAAGGCACAGCATCACTATGTTGAATTATAATAACATGCACATTTACCCCTACGTTGGTAAATGTCTGGTATTTTCACATGATAATTATTCATAATATGGGACATGGTTCTGAAAACAAAAATCCATGTGCAAGTAAAAATCAGATTTGGAAGCTAAATTCTGGACAGCTGATAATTTCAGTTCAGAGATATGAATATAAATGTGCGTCTGGCACTGGATGTGCGATAGGCTTTCTATCAGAAACCTGGTTTCCTTATACATATTTTAAATAAAGTTACTTAAAGACAGAACTGTTGTGTTTAATTGGTACTGTAGCGCTGTAAAGCGGTGAACAGCATTTTCCAGATATGTGCTTATTCAAAATGGAAAAAGGGGGGGGGGGGTGGGACGACGACTCTGCAATCTTGTCTATCACCTGCCTCTCATGTTACAGACTCATCAAAGCTTGCTGCTACTTCTTTTGATGTAGTGGCAGTTCCAGGCAGAGCACATTGGAGCATGGTTTCTCGAATAGTGCACTTTACAAGGGAATTACAAGTGCAGCTCGCTCTGATTGTTTGTGGCTGAGTAAAACAAATTTGTTAACTAAGAGACACTCCTGCTGTCCTGGGAAATAAGTTGCGTAACAGTAAGCAGGTTAACAGTTCTGACACAATCACAAATCCAATTTTTAAAAGGTAACTCACACCTGTTCAGACAACTCAAACACTGTACAAAAAAATAAACATTGGTTTTGATACACTGCTTTCACAGCATGTGTTTTTCTATAGTTTTAATTTCCTAAAATGTTATTTTAGTAAATTTGACTGCAAAAATACACAGGGAGAATTAAAAAGTCAGGATACTTTAAGAGGCAAGCATTAATCTGTGGGTTGGAACTCTGGAGGGTTTCTAAATCTACCATCTGATTGGATGGAGACAAGCATCAGCTACATGGTCCCCTAGCAGTTCTGCTTTTTACCAGCAAGTGTATCGTCCAGGATTCCAAAAAGTGCACATTTACTTTATCATCCAATGCTTGAAATTGTGCAGGAATGCGGCATACAAAAATGGCTACACAATCTTGAGGATACGTTACTTGGGCCATCAAAATAATGATTTACGTGGGAGGAATCAACATTGTTATTTCTAGCATAAATTCAGAAGTGCCACAAAGTAAAGCCACATCAATAATATAATATTACATTTCCCTTAGATATACGTAAGTGAAGGTGCGGTAACCACTTCTACGAAAAGAAATCTTAGTTTATCTGAACACAAAAATAAAATTAAAAAATTAAAAAACACACACACAGAGGACACCCAAACATAAAAATATACCAAATACAGATTGGCAGAATAGTGTATTTATTATTTATTAAATAGATCTGACCTTATCAAATGCGGTATGTTTAAAGTGTCCTTTATGGAAATGCTTAAATTGGTGTCCGTAAAGTAAAATTATAATTAATAAACTCAACCTTTTGATAAAACTAAGGCCAAGTACAGTTCAAAAGCTACACAACGTGCTGTGAAATGTGCATTGAGTGTTGCCCATCTCATTTATAACACAAAATGACTGGCATGTTATAACAAAGGCGGCACACACATGCAAGATGCCAGTTATACAAGCTATGCCTGCTAGGCGCCAACATCACTGTTCAGTAAGGATCAGTGCTTGAAATGAGAAAAAAGTGGCCCACCTCTATCTGTCTTTCTTTCCCTGTGCAGCTCATCTAATCAGTACTGTGTCTAATCGCAACTTGACCTGGACCATTCAAAATAAATTCCCCCGCTAAATTTTGCAATACACTCTGGGAGTTGCTGTTGTTTTGTAATGCACTCTGGGAGTTGTAGTCTATGCTCTGCTGTGAAGTAAACCTTGCAGCTGCTGCTGGGACAACAAAGTAAGAACTAGAAAGTCACATAATTGCAGCTGACAGCTTGGAAATGACAACGGGCAGATAGTCAGCGATAAGCGCCAAAGTGCTACTCCAATGTTTTAAATTGAGAAGTAGCGGTAGTCCGTACCGGTGAGTACCGCCCCATTTCAAGCAGCGGTAAGGACCCTAGTGAGGTGGCAGGAGGGGGGTGATGACTAGTCTCAGATAGCTATTATTTATAATACAGTACATAATTTATAGAGTCTGGAAAAAGCTAGCGTTTCTGCTGATGCACTTCCAGCAACCTGTACATTTCACTAAAGGTATACCTTTGAAAACATTATTTGTGAAGTGGATAAACAAAATGTCTGTCAGTTGAGAAAATGGTTAATCTAACACTGTAGTTTAAAACAGTAATTTTTTTTTAAATTCAGTGTTCATTTGTATAAATCAGACATAGTAAAATAAAAGTAATCAAGTAGGGTTGCTTTCAGAAGTATCAGAATTATAACACTAAAGCAATAATCATAAGATTGTGCATTTAGTTAATTAAATCAGTCAGTCAAACACATATGTGGTGATTTTGCCATCTAAAATCTAAAATGCAAATCACAAATTAATATAATCTTCTGGGCATTACAAGTATAAAGGCTTTTTGCATTTCAACTGTGGCAAAAAAAATCTAATTTCAATCAATCAAAATGTTTATGAATTAATTTGGGAGATATATATATATATATTTTTTTTTTTTTCTGAGATCTTTGTCAATTATAAGTACCACCTACATTACTGCTTACACTATTTACACCTGTTTCAAGCAATAAACTATGATTGCCCTCTAGCTAAAAAAGCACAAGTTTTTGTGCGAAAATGGCACAGCAAAGAAAGAAAAAAGGTTACATTTCCATTTTTTTTTAAATAACTCAATTATCTTGAAAACAAATTTGATGTAAAATGAAGACAGCATTGTTGCATCAACAATGTAGTAACTAAAAATACCCTTTGAAAGGCTGTTGCGCATATTTGTACTCATTCTGATTAGTGTTCTGCGTCGTCGTCATAAAACACAGTGTCTTGCTGGAGGTGGCTTGGAAAGGAAAGTTTGTGCCGTGTTTATGAAGCATGCTGCTCGTCCTCGGTATGGAGGCTGCTCAGGTGGGAGAGGAGAGGCTGGCTTGAACTGTTTGTGCTCTGACTTTTCAGGCTCTCGGTCGACTCGGAGGATCCTGTTGAGATAGTGAGGAATTAGGAAGCAGTGTGGAAAAAATCTGTCCAAGAGCTTACCAGAGGAGGCAGGTATCAGGTGGTCTTTCATCCAGCAATCAGAAGTCACCCTGGGAGAAATGTACTAAAAGGGATACCAGTTTCGAACTCTACTTATAGTCAAACAGCGATTAGGCTCAACTCTTCTACCATCTCCATGCTTAAACAAACGCTGACCCACATCTTGCAGGTTTTCACTTTCCTGAGCACACCTCTTTGTTTTTACCTCGATAAGGGGAATGCTCAAACAAATAACTAAACCATAGTGCAGGGTAATAATTTAGCCTTGTAATGGATACTTCTAATAGGAACACTCTAAAAGTTGGGCTCTGGTTAACAAGCCTCCATAGCTTGATACACATCTCTTGGTATATTATAGTTCTCAGATTCTAGAGACAGAGACACATAGGAAACAATGTAGATCCACAGAAGAAAATAACAGGGAGACAGTAAAGGCAACATACCAGAGTTACTCCTCAATACCAACTGAGCAGGAGTCAGGACCCAGGGCTGCCCAGACCAAGAAGAGGAGGGGGAGTGGAAGAGAATATTAGAAAAACAATGACACACAGATTAGAGGCGAGACTCTCTGAATAATGGAAAGCGATTACTTAACGTAAGCAATCAAATCAAGGCATAAACCCATAAATGACGCATTGCTTCCTTTCCATTATCTACTGATTGATAAAATGAGCTCTTTATCGCCATACTACAGCTATCAAAAAACTTACCTTGTTACAAACCACATCTACAGATTAACTTGATTCCCCATTGATTAGATGTAAATCAATCTGTAACTTACTTACTCATTCGATTTATCTAGTAAAATTACCTTTTCACTTGAATCTATACAATTAACTGTCCTTCATCTGTTCATTCACCAAACAGGCTATTTGTTAAATCAATCAATCTTAAAAATTTACTTAAATCTGATAACTGACACAAAGAATAAGCATGTTAGAAGTTCTTCCATAGTTTGCCAAAAAAGCTTATATAGCAACAATGTAACAGATGGAAGTAAGTCAACACAATGTGGCCTATCAGTATCTTTATGAAGTCCAGTACAACAAATTAATTGAAAATTAGTGCTGTAGCTAGGCAGCTGTGTCGGAGAAATCTGGTGGTGGAGTGTTTCCAATTCCTGATTTGTTGTATTTCGCTGTAGATCTGTCAAGTTTCCAGTCCTCTAAGGAGCATACTTTAACCCTAGGCATAGCCCAGTATTTCCCCCAGGGGTGGGATTGAGAGCAAGGCTTCACAGGGCAGGTTTACCTGGCAGGGAGATCTCCACTGGCGGGTCACTGTCGGTCTTAGTCAGGCTACTGTGCTCACTGCTGCTGTCTTGGAGAATATCTACCATGGACCGGGATCTCTGAACTGCCAACATTAAAGCAAAAGCTGCTTTCAGTCCACCAGCATCCAATGACAATGATACTCGCTCACTCACACATTCAGTTATCAGTACTGATCTTCCAAACAGGTTAACAGATAATGGCTTTAAATTTTAGTTTTTCCTCACCTCTGTTCGGTGTGACAGAATCTTCTGCTGGTGTGGTCTTAGGATGACAAAACACAACAAAAGAATAAATAAAATAAGACTTGCATCAAAGAATCTAGATGAAAGTGAGAATCAGCAGATTGCATCATGTACCAGCGACACAGATGGATTTATTCAACTGAAACTTACAGATCCTGTACTCTTAGTACAGTTGGACAGTCTTGCTAATTTTTCATTATTGAAAGCAATGAGCCATAAATCATACACTGCATGCTTACCTGGTCTTTTGTTTGTGTTTCTAAAACCTAATACAATAATCACATTTCTATCCATTCCTGAGCAACTGAAAGAGCCCTACTGTGCCTACCTCTGGTGAAGTGGGATTGCTCGGTATCAGAGGGTGAGGCTGGGCATCAGAAACTGCAGACAGCTTCTCTTCATCGTCTTCCTGGATTGGGGAGGAGGGGGAGCGCAGTGTGCTGCAATGAATGGTAAAAGAAAGGAATGGATTATACAGTCACTGTCTAATAATTGCCCTAGTAGTTTAAGCTAAAGGACAAGCTTGCTTAGCTTGAACTGCATGTAAACAAACAGTCTTGTTGAAATTAAGTAAATGTGATGCTGTACCTCAGGGGGGCCACATTTCAATACTAGAATTTTGTTCCACGATAGTTACGAATCCGGTAGTTCCATATCGGCATGTTTCATGGGCCTCACCTGTCCGGTGACTTGCTGACCTTGCCCTTGTCCATGGCTCGGTCGCCGGTGCCCAGAGGCATGCTGGAGAGGGGGAGAGACTCCCCCAGACCCCCAGAGAAGTTGATCTCTTCATACAAGGGGGCAGAGGGGATTTCTGCAGATACTGATCGCTGGCCATTCAGGGCTTCGAGCAGAGAGATAGGTTCAAAGCCTGGTGGGATATTGTCTAAGCTCTTTTAAAAAAAAAAAAAAAAAAAAAAAAAAAAACAAGAATTTTACATATTCATCCACTTTATAATACTTAATTATAATACTTAAATAATTGGAAGAATTAAACTTCATTTAAACAAGGCTTAGCTTGGGCCAATTCACTGAACTGATGCCATCAATGCTTGTGTGATCGCAGTGGATTCGTTTTAAAACTATTAATGTTTATCATATAAAATCTTTAGAGTACCCTATCAGAGCACAAAACAGGAAGATAAGCATTTTGTGAAACTTTGGAAATTCAAGACAAAACAAAAAATAAAAAAAAATCAATGCTTTGAACTGTATCTATATCTAGCTCACACTGAGCGGTAGGGAAGCTGTGATTCCCCAGCTCAAGTCTGCTTTCTAACCGGAGACATTGTTGAATTGGTCAGACCGCCACTTTCTGCAACACAAGCATTATTTAAAAGGCCCAAAAGCTGATTAGCTTATGATGATTCTTTTCTTATGAAAATGTCACTCAGATTAAACCAAAAGTGACAGCATGAAAACCCAGGACTGCAACACAAGATAACTATTGCACACAACAGAGGTGTATGCTATTCTAAAGGACACCCTAACAGCTTAAAGATCAACCATTTTGCCTTGCACACTGTATGTGCTGTATATCTGGGTGCATCAGAGGCTACGGACTGTGCGTGTCACATACCGAATGCTCGTCATGGTCCACTGTTTGTGCTAGGACAGGGCTGAAGGATACAGGAGACAGAGCCCCAGGCTTCTTGCGGACAGCCCGGATCTGAAGCAATGCACGGAAAGCTATGGATAAAAAAGAAATACTCATTTGTCATATTTTGTAATTAACTAAACAAAATGTACCTAGTTTCTCAATGAGCCCCTAGGTAAAGATATAATAGCTACATAATTTGTAATAAATGCTCCCCCTTTCTAGTTTTAAATTACAATACTGTGCTTTTCCAAAAATGCTTTAAAATTCAGGTTTCCCAGTCCAAATATAGTTACTTAAGACAAAGAATTTGTAGTCCTTGGCAGGGAATACCGTGTGCCTCTGTTAATGTATGTTCAGTGTCAGGCATCTTTAAAGAAGAGCACACAGTACAAGTTACTGCCCTAATAAAACTATTTTATTGCCCCCTCTTCTCCTCCAAACACTCACGCAATCTGCAGATGGGACAGTTGTTGGCCTGGTAACGCAGGGTGTCAGCACAGGAGTTACACAGACACAGGTGTCGACAGGGCAGGATCAGGGTGTCGCGCAGGTCTGACAGGCACACCACACACTCATTGCTGTTGTCACTGTTCTCATCATCTGAGGGCTAAAAACAAAAGGTATCGCACCACACGTTAAAAGGCAAACATTTGAATAAAATGGTTATCATAAAGCATGCAATCAAAAAGTATCTCCTGAACTAACAGTATTTTGTAAAATAGATCAGCATGGCTCTAGCCAAGAGTATCAATACTGATATAATACCTTTGTCTCCTGGTTGTTCTTGTTTTCTATTCCATAGATTTCCTGAAGCAGGTAGCTCACACGATCCACCTAAAGTATGGGTGCAGCAGTGTTTCAGCAAACACTTTTTTTGTAATAAAAAGCAACACTGTGGCTAACCAAGCTTGTAATTTTCATGCAATGACATTTGCAGACACAAGGGGGCTCTAGCTGAAAGAAGATAACTAACAGGGTGTGCCAATTCCTGGTGCAGGGCTTTCAGAAAGCTTCACTGAACCCAAATATATTTAACAGACAACAGAACTAGGCAAACAGTCAATATCTCTAGTGTAACAAATGCAGCAAGCTGGTCTGCTACTACAGTAAACAAAGCACAATCAGAAATTTTCCTGTTTAATAGAGTGAGATGTCCTGCTTCTACAGCCTTGAATACTACACAACTATTTTAATCACGAGATGTATGGTTACTTACAATTTGTTTCTGTTTTAAAGGCTTCACTGAAAAACTGCCGTCAACGTGCTGCCAACAAGAAAATTACAGAAACAATTAGTTTTAAGTTACTACTTTTTTTTTGTTAAAGCATCTGTCATTGTTAAAAAGGGTGACTGCGCCAGTCCAATTAATAGTATTTATTATTTTTGTTACATTATACAATTTTGAAACAATATTCCAACACAAGTATCTCAACAATTTAACAATTTGCTTTAAATTTAAATAAGACATTAATTGTGGCTCTGCCTCTGATTCTGAATCATCTGCTGATTATTTATCGGTATATAAAATAAATACAGAATTTTTATGAAACGTATATTGAAACATTTTTATGAAACATGGCACTTGAACAAAATATTATGTTGACAGTTAAAATAAGTAAATTACTAAATATTACCACAATATATTTTTTTAAAATTTTTGTTTTTCTAATAATTTAAAGTAAAGCACCATGAAGACACTTCACACCTGTCTAACATTTACAGACATCACTTGGCTCACTGCTGGCATTAACATAAGCAGGAAAACCTAAGAATTATATTACAACAGCTCAGAAAACAACTGTCCAGCACTGTTGTGAAAATCATATTTACAGTCTTCCACTAACAACGTAGTTCAGTCTACAAATGAAGGTGTTGTGAAAAGACCAATTTATCTTACTGCTGGCATTACAAAAACAATAAAAATATGAAACAATTTAGTAACAGTCCAGCAATTTCACGTGAGAGTAATTCTATGTACAGTACTCACTCCATAAATGCAGTTTAGCATTTTACTGGCATTACAATAACCAGGATAAAATATGAAACAATGATTAAAAAAAAAAAAAAAAAAAAAGTGTACTGTTGACTGACTTGTTGCTCTACACAGGTTCAGTGCTGTGTATCACCTGATTGCAATTTAAATAGCGCTCCTTTTAATGTAAATGCATAAATTAATCTTCCCAACTGTTTCTTTGCTAATTCTGTCTTACTGGCTAAACTTAGTGTCTACATCCTTTACACAGTAAAGCGATCGATTTCCTTTAAGGAATGTATAAGTAGAAAAATAGCTTTGAGCTTGTTTCTTCATCGTCAGATAATATAATGTAATTATGAAACAGCCACGGTTAAATATTGCTAATTATAGCTTTATTAAAAGGCAGGTAGCATGGAAAGAAATAAACAATAATTATTCAACAATTCATTTGACTTACTTACTTCGGGAAAGCCCTGTCTGATTGCAGTACTACAGTAACTTGGTTTTTCAGCACAAAAAAATGCAGTGCTTTGTCATTGCTGTGGTCTTATTTGCTTTCTTGTTCTCTCTGTATTCACATCTGGCAATAAGACCTTTTAATGGTATTAACTCATACATGCTCAATGGAATGACAGCAAAACTCATATAGACAATGAGGTTTTTTTTTTTTTTTTTTTTTTTTTAGCTCTTTTACTAAAACATTGCTTTTTTTTTCTTTGTTGGTGCTGCTGCCATGTTGAGTTTCAGCAGAGACACGAGTGAAGTCACATGATGAATAAACTCAACTTGCTGCCAAAAAAAACAAAACACATGGTATGTCTTCTTAATGATATATATATATATATATTATAGATATATATATATATATATATATATATATATATATATATTATACACTTAAATGTGTATTTGCGACTTTGAGTATATTTTGAGTACATTTACGCTTGAGATGATGATGTTTCTGAAATGGTAGGTTTTTTAAAAGGGAAATACGACAAAAAACGTCAGAGTGAGAGTGTTGTGATTTTTATTTATGTTTACCAGAGTATTTATAATTCTAAATAGTGCAGAAAGATTGTGCTTCACTGATTATTATTCAATTATACGACTGCAAAGTTCACGAGCAGCACTCTCCATAGAGGCAGACTCGCCAGATGCCTGCTCTGCCCAGCCTGTACTAGTAGATTACCTCTGAGCCTTTGCCTTTGAGGGAACACATCACATAACTTATCCATTTTGGTCAGTAACCACATTATGCAAGTTGAACTCTCCTTGAAGATAAATGTTATGGAATCTGATACTGTCTGCATGACTTTTATAAACACCATTGTAAAGTGTGATAAAAAGCAATGGAATGATTTTCATTGAAAGTCTCTCAGGAAGGATGATGCCCATAAAGCGTTGCTTTGCCATTTAATAACCACTAATGGCTTTCACAGCCGGAAAATCCACAGAGCTTACTTAACTGTAAATACTCCAGCTTCAAAAGACTACGTGGTATATGGAGGTAGAAAGAACACTTGTTTGCGAACAAACATAAGAATTAATAAAAACACTTCAGTGGACCCTACCTTCAGGTAATATTTATTGGGTCAATGGAGCTGTTGTTTTTCTGCAATGGCGACATTCAACGTAATACCAGTCTTGGCAGTCACCATTGCATTTGTGAGATGCTTTGCTCATTCAAGTAATTTGCATATTTTTAAAAGAGCAGAGGATTACCAATCCGTACCAAGATATTTAGAAAGCAAACAGGTTATCTTTAAATCTCACTTACTTTTTCAAAGGCTGCCAAAAGAACATGTGCATGTCCTGTGATCTCTGCAAGGAGGAATGAAGAACACAATGGTATTAAGCTTCCTAATGTCGATGTTCAAATGCATACAGGACTAAAACAAACAAGAAATGGGAGTTCATTTTTACAGGACAACACTGATATTGAAGACAAACATTACATCAGTCGTATTAGATCAGAGGTCAGTGTGAATGTCTTGACTAACAGAAAAAAGCATAGACTACCTTTGTGAAGAGATTATTAATATCTGACAGCTTTAGGTCTTTATCATCCAAAAAAAAATCGTCACATGACAACAACATGGCAGCCATCTTAGGTCTCAGTAAGGGGCATTGTTAGATTTACACAGTGATGCTTAAATTATAAAACCTACCATCACCTTCATCAACCACAGCTCGGATCACCACTGGGAAAATGCCTTTTTCCAGGTCAAAGTTCAGCTGAAAAGAAATCCTGATGTTCAGCAACAATCCCAAGGTATCAATACAAAGCACCACCATCATGCCTGGTTCTCAAAAGTAAAAGCACAAAAAGTCTACAGTGGAGTGATGTTCATTAGTTCATTTTTATAGAAATAGTTGGGCCCACCTTTTCTAATGATCTGTTGTTAATTACAGTTAGTCCCTAATACTGCTGCAAGATCACTGACCGTTAAACAGTTAGAAACAATTAGCAAAATCAAATTATAATTACCCATTACTTTATATCATTTCCGTGCCTGCAACTATATGGAGGAATCTTTTTTGGAACTGATTGCCATTACACTGTAAGCAAGTGATTTATAATGTTATCTAATTAGTGATGACCCTCTTTAAAACCTTCAGAAATTTTTGCAAATACCAGACCCAATGTCTGTTTAATGTAGAACATGCTGCCAAGCAGCAATTCTATCCCCTTCGTCACAAATCAAGCACTGAAAGTGCAGTAAATTGGTAGGAACAGCATAATTGAGGCTTCAGTTAAATGCCCTGTAACTAAAAATGTTCTGTACTGTTAAAACAATGTTATTATGTTTTGAGATTGTTACATTTCAAGTACGGTCCTATACAAGTGACATTTGGCTTTACGTCTCACTGGCCATGGCTAAAGTTTATGAGCTTACATAGGAACAGGAATTACCTTCACCCTCACAGTTGTTTTAGAACATGCTGTATTATTAGGGGTGTTGATTTCTTTTGTGTTTCAAGCTATAGAATTAGCACAACGTCAAAGTCAAGTGATGTCATGTATGGAGCATCAGAAACCTTTCAGACAGCATGACCTAAGTGTTTACTAAAGCAGTTATAATGGGAATTTAAAGAGCTGCCATTAACTTATTTAACACTCGAAACTACTGTAACTCTTCCCCCAGCCCCTACCAACTCTTTAAAAAAAATAATCATGCAGTTCACGCTAGACATTTTTTGTCAAATTGTTTTCTACAAGACTATGAAGTTTCATTTTACGCAGATTTTATGTTTGAAGCTCAAGCATTACATAAAATGTGTCTAATTTTCTCAAAATTTTCTCAATTTAAAGTTCAGATGTACAGGCATGGAAACAAGACTCACTGAATAGCAATTTCACCCATTCTGTTTTACTACAAGCTTGACTGGCCACAGTGCATAGGTAACAAGTTCAGGTGTGTCTTATTAAACTCATAGTGAATACAGGAATGGGTCAAACTGCTAAGCAATGGGAGTTTTATTTCCATTTCTGGATGTACATTTGCTTGTTTCCATAAGTGGCCATAGTGCAGAACGGAGATACAAAATGTCTTTGCATGACACCATTGCACCTTGTGAGGGTTTAAAATTGAATTGAGACGCAGATACGAGAATGTCAACCCGTGTTTTGGTATCATTTATACAATCTCCTTAAATTACTGTGAAATCCTAATTAACTGCTGTGATATGGTCCCTTTTTATTTTTAAATACTGTAATTTACTAACATTAATAAATAAGCCAGCCTCATCAAAGCAGAGGAGACTGTTTTCAAGTGCTACTCACCTCTTCCTCTTTCCACTTGGAGAAATCCATTTTGAAAGAAGGCAGTGAAAACTGCTGGCTCACCCCTCTTTTGTAATATACTGTTTCAGAGACCAGGGCAGGGTTCCGTGGGTTGTATCTACAAAACACAAAAACACAGGGTACCGCAGGCATATACATGTAACTGCACTGGTGCATGCATTTATTTTAAACAATATATAAGTACACTTTTGTCTCAGGAAAATCTGTTTTCTTTTCACAACAGAAAATTTCATGTGACACAGGATGGTATATTTCATATTACTGTATATAAACACATAATCCAATCCTGCCTGGCTTCTTTTTACCCTCTAATATTTGCATTTCTACTAATAGATTAAACTGTAGGCATGTTTGTGGTGGTTAATGTTAAGAGAATTATAAAGGAAAAGGACCTATACGTTATTCATATCTCTGAAAATAATTTTTCAAATACTGTAACTGATAACATAGTGTTTTATGGTATGCCTCTTTGATTTCCTTGCCCCACTAGCTGTAAACTGAAAAAACGGAGATACACCCTTTCTGCTATACCCCTGAACCTCCCTCCTGCTCTCAATATACATGCCAATGCTGTTCCAACTTTATGTATACATAGTGACAAGGTAGTTGCTAGGAGAACTAGATATTTTCCCTGTCTGGGTAAGTGAATATAATTCAGCAGTATGGGATTGGATTTTGTGTATGGAGAAGCAGTCTTCACTAATACCTACAAAAACAAATCCTCTTGAAAAATCAAACACACGTTTACATGTGTTGTGTGTGTCTTTCATACATGAAAATGTGAGGTCTACAAAATGAAAGGAAATACATACGTGTTAAATTTTCTGTTAAATTTTAACTATTTTTTTACTTTTGTAAAAGTTTGGAGATTTTAGAATTTTGATACTAAGTCTCTTTTCACAGAAATCTTGGAAGAGGGTAAACTACACCTACTTCAACCAAGCCTTGAACTTACACTGCCATCCCATTGGAGAATTCCTCAGAGGCCTGGCAGTAAATGCTGATTGCCACGGGAGCATCAGCATCAAAGGTGAACTCCACACTGTACAGGACTCTTGGCTTCCCATTCTCTTCTTCGGGGCCGTCTGAATCATCTTTGTACCTGCAAGACATCAGACAGACAGTCAGCACTTTATCATCAACTCAGACCCCTTTGGCAGGACAATGAGCATGAATGCAGGAATGGGTTGGCTTTGACGCTTTGCAGGGACTCCTACCTGCACAGGCCAGGATAAAACCAGAGCTATGGTAAACTGGCAGTGCAAAAGCCTGATATTGCAAAAAGGGTTCTGTATAAGAATGCGCCCTTTCCACTCTAAATGCCATACATGGGATGATGTTTTATTCCTGCCTCTGGGACTAAGTGACATTGCTTTCTGCAACTAACCTTGGCTTTTACAAGCTTCAGTGAAACTATCAGATCAGCCAAACTCAGCTAACGCCTTCCCCCACCGGGGAACCTGCTCAGGCTAACCGTCTTATGGAATTGCACATATGACAATCAGCCTGTCTGTCTTAGTTTCTTTTCCATATAGCATTGTGTATAGGGCTTTGTTTCTACATTCAGACAAAGGATATGAAACTGAGATCATACGTGCCATCCCATAAGCACTTCCTGTATTTCCAAAGGACTTAAAATGTGTTAAATCATTTTTACTCACCTGACCAGGCGAAGGGAGTCTTTCCTAATGTTAACTAAACTCCTCAATGTCTTTACTGGTTCATGGGGAGCTGGGGTAACATATGGAAACTAAACAAAAACAAAACAGGAATGAAAAATAAATCAGCTCCAAAAAGGAAAAAAAAGCAAATGCCCACAATATAACTGTGATAAAGTCTTAGGTGGTGTAAACAATCCATTCAACACAACTTCTGGTTTGGTTAATATTTAGACAACATAATGCGCTGTCTGTGTACTTGAAACAAAGAAATTAAAGCTTGCTATTAAAAAAATAATAATAATCTAAAGTGTTTGTGTGAGATTCAAAGATACAGTATTTTAAACACATTCTAAAGAGCAGTTTTCAGGCTACATGGTCAACAGACAGAAGCACACTACTTCAAGGACAGGGCTTGATTAGAAAAGCAAAATGATTTATTGCACCGATGCTCCATGCAATACATATAAAACAAAATATTAAGGTGGCTTGTATTCTGTTCTGTAATATCTTTTTCAGTAGCATTATGATTTGTGCTTTATTTGCTCTGCTTTATATAGCCCATTTAATTCACCAACATAATATATCTATATTATTGCTGACACTAAAAATATTCATGCGATTGGCTGTAGCACACACAAAGATAAAATTCACAGTGCAGACCCATCATATTTTAATAAAGGGAACATTTTTGAGTCGGAAGGACTTCTACGACAAAGCGTAACATTGTTGATTGTTTTAGGCAGCTTTATAATTAAGAATGAGCTTATAATTAAGAATGAGCTTGCAATGAGCTATATTCTGTACAGAATATAGCACTGATTATTTCAGTCTTATTCTAGCCTTGATCTGCTTTACAAGCTCAAGTTTTATAGGCTAATTCTACATCAGTTTACTGAAACTAGTGGTTTTCTCTCCTAATAATACTAGTTCAGGGTTGGACCCTGACTCCAGTAGTCTACCTAAAAATAAATTGTTACTTTTCATTTCCTTCTTGACTTATGTACAGTTTGTACAGTTAGGCAGTTTCTAGCTTTCCTTTTACCTGCACAGGTCTGTTCCCAAGGAAATTCAGGTCCGTGTTCTCTCCAAACAGGTATCCCTCTGGGTGTGGAGTATCAAACTTTTCCCCTCCCATGAAGAAATGACTTGCAAAATAGTTTCCTAAAATGAAACATTCAAGGGATAGCACCAAATCATTTTTTCTTCTAGTATTTTTTTTTTTTTTTGCAGTTTTATGGCTTCTTCACCTTACTAAAGAAATAATCAACTCTGAAACACAGTATCAAGTACTTTCAATCAAAGAATTACACAAAACAGCAACAGCGCACCTAAGCAAATTCAGCACAGTTCACAGGAGCTTACATTTTAAGTACAGTAAAGACAAACTAAAAGGTTATGCTGCACACCTGTGCGTAAACGCTTTGCCGGTGGGTAAATGAAATTGCTATAATGTTACAAACCAAAGCAACATAGTTAGAATGCAGCCTTAGATGATTAACGTGTGTGTGTGGACCCCGAAACTCACAGCATATCCGAAACTAACCATTTTTGGAAGACTTGCTTATGATCATAGAAATAATTATAGGCTGAAGTGAGGGAACTTGAAGGTGTGGTCATACTTCTAGACCATGAGCTCTTAACCAGCCTTACCTACGGCACAAGACAACTTGAAAACTATTTGTAAATGTAAAAGCGCTATTTTCACACACAGGAAGTCTGTCACAAAAAAAGGTATGCCTCACCCACATGACTCAGATTAATGTAATTTAAAAAACAAACAAACAGAAAAACACACAAAAACTAATAGGATTTGTACTGTAGTGAAGCAGATTTACACATTTCAGTCTATCATGCAATCATCTTTGTTATCCAAACTGCCCCTTTACTGCTAGATGCTCCTACAGTTTGTACTCCACTATTTTAACACAAGGCAAAGCTAAAAATGACATACCTGGTTCACTTTTCTTTAACCTAAACAAATATTCTTTAAAAGAAGAGCCTGCATAATTTTATATTATAAAACTATATTAACAGCCTGTGATACACTCCTTAAACTCTGGGCCTCTAGCTGTCCAAAATGTTGAACTGTGTATATGACCGTCACAAGCAAAAACCTGGATGGGTGGCAACTAGCAACCCTATTTCAACCCAACCCTAATGCTCCAGAAGAGAGATAGGTGCAAATCCTGCTTTAGAATTACAATAGGGTGACTTATCCACCTCTAACTACCTAACATTCATGACGTGTGTACACAGCACTGTTAGAAGTCCTGTCTCTACAAGCAACAAAAAGAGTAATGCAATAACAGGTGAACTTCAGCTAAAGAGCCCACATCATATTTTTTGGGGGGACTGGAGAGTTCCATTCGTTGGAAAAGGCCACCTTAAATCAGTTCAGTTTGCTTCCAAGTGAAATAATAACTGATAACTTGAAAATAACAAATGTATTAGGTGTGTTTGAGTGTGTGTTGGAGCCTTTAAATTGTTGTTTGTTTGTTTTTTCACTGAATAAAAAGCTTAGTAAAGAAAAAAAAAATCTCTTTAAACGCATCTGTAAACGTGTTCTGCAGCTGATTCAATGGGAATAACCTTTGCGGATCTGGCACCGTCCATGCCAGAAGCCTGCATATGTATTCCAAATTACTCCAGAATTTCTGCAGTTATTTGCTAACATATCGCTGTGTTTTCTTATTCTGTCGGTGTGATTTACTGTAGATAAACATAAATGACGTTAACTGTTATTATTGTAATATTATGAAAAACAAATCTCTGTATACGAAAAATAAGTTTTGTTTTTGTCTTCTTTTTGCTCAATTACTTGACAAGTAGCCAAACAAACGGTATTTTTGTTTCTACTTTCCTACCGTTCTGGATATGTCTAACCACAGATTTACTTTTTGTTGTATGTATGATTACATATGATTTTGTCATTTATAATATATATATATATATTATCTATATATAGATATATATATATTATATATAGATTTATACATACTGATTAGAGCTTACCCGATTTCGGAGGATACCTGTATGCAGAATTTGCTTGGATGTCAATATCTTCAACTCCAGCAATTCTTCGGCTTAACATTGAACCCATTTTTCAAACAAAATACAAAACTACGCAGGGAACACGTTAAAAACAAAAACTGGAACAACAAACCGGTATGGACTTAGTTACGTTTTTTTTTAAAAAAACACACACACACACACAGACAAATAAAATAATGACGACGTTCCACAGCTCGATCCCCCAAAAAAATTCAATCACACATCATAAAAGATTTCGCACGGTTTTGGTGTTTTCATAAAGATTATCCCGTAGTGATATGAATCCCGCTTAACATTTACAATTCGGGAAACCAAGCCCCAGATCCACCGAAATATGATTAAAAAACAAAACAAAATACAGGCGACAAAAAACGAGCAAAAAAAAGACAGTGTTTATTTTAGTTCAGTCCCAGCAACAAGGTGTCGCGCGACTTACGCCGTTTGCTCACATTTCTCAATGCACTTTGGGAAATGTCGTTGTGGAAATGCAAACTGTCAGATTCTACCAAGGGCTTTGTGAAGCGTGTAAAGAACTACAACTCCCGGAGCCCAGTGTCAGGTTGTCAGCTTGGCTTGCAGATTTCATGTGAAGTATCAGGCTCCATTCTTATTTTGTATGTTACATTACATATTTTGCGTCGTCTCCTTGTTTACTATAACCCGAAATCAGCGCTAAAATGTGTACAAGTCATTGTCATAGCAAAAGACGTTCAAATGCCAGCCGCCAGTTTCAAATTACAATCAACAGCAGGGCGCCCGTTTGTGGATTGGTTTGCTTTTATTAATAATGCATCAACGAGCAATCAAAATGCACTGCAGCCTTGCCTGTGTGGGTGCTAATGAATTATGCACCATGCCAACATTTGCATGTTTAATTTCACAAAATACCGATTATATTATCTATGTTCTATAATAAAGCATTTTTTTGAAATCTAAAATGCATTCTAAATGGGGTGAAAGTTCAACAGTATATCAGGGATTACATGGATACAGCAAACGTTAAGTTTTAAACTAAAGAAAGTCGTTTACTTTTTGTTATTTTTGTGTTCTGGCTGACCAACTCCACCTTATGCTTGGCAGAACACCAAGTTGCCACAATTCCCACCTCTCAGCGATTCCAGGGAGATCAACACTGACATCACTCTCTCCCTCTCTCTCTCTCTCTCTCTCACACTCTCACTCTCTCACACACACACACACACACACACACACCACACACACACACACACACACACACACACACACACACACTGCTGCCGGCGGCTGGCTCCGCCCCTTCTGCCTTCCATTGGTGCCGGGAGATTTGTTTACCTAATTTGGTAAGATAGTGCCACAAAGCGGCCTGGGAATTGGGCAGGAGATGCTGTCATTCAAAAATGTTTTAACCCCAGAATTTTAATAAACAAAGCGAGCCATGCTGGGAAATGCAGTCCAGCTGGTAGACAGACAATAGTAATTTGTAGAAAATATGTTTAGCACTAAGGGCATACGAAGGACATTACGTGGTATGTTTAATTAAGCATGGGTATAGTAGCTAACATTTAATTTGCAGGTACAGAAGCAAATGCTCAGATTAAAAGCACAGAAACGGCAATCTGTTAAAAAAAAAATACACAAAACAGTATTCATGTCAAACACTTCATGCCAAGGAAGCTTTTCATTTTAATCTTTCGTTTTTGAAATACATACAATAGGGTGTGTGTGTATACATACATGGTGATCTTGGTTAACGCAGGCAGGCGCCTCACACACGGGGTGGCAATCCATACAGGCGGAGGACGGACGCTAACCCGGGACCTCTCGCACTAAAGCATAGCGCCGATACCGCTGTACAAAAGAGCAGGCTCCTTTGCAAGGAGAGTATATCGGGCTAATGTCTTTGTATGTGATTACGTCACCTACCAGCCCTGCTGCTGCCTTCCCCCGTGCATGCTACGCTACACATATGCATGACTTTGAATAGTCTATTTGTCTTGTTGACACGGTACATATACAGTATGCTGCATGCATATATTTGTTATCATTTGATCCTCCCAAGTCAGCCGGTGCCAATGTAGTTGGTGGCAGCTCATCTGTCACCTGTTCAAGAACGTTGCGCATGACGACAAAAGAACTACAATTCCCAAAGTTATGACGTCCCTCCCATTTACTGCCGTCAGATGTCAATCAGGGGCAAGCTCGCTGCCGGAGGACCTACAGTAAATATTTGTGTTTGCTCAGCCGGCTGTAATGGTGGATCACTGAGAAAAGAAACATCCTAAGGACTGAAGAGAAGGAAAACAGCAGACACACCGATACAAAAAACCGAAATCTCGGTCAGTATGGACGAGCTCAAACACCAAGTCATGATCAATCAGTTTGTGTTGACCGCGGGTTGCGCGGCGGACCAGGCGAGACAGCTTCTGCAAGCGGCACATTGGCAGTTTGAGGTATGACTTGTACAGTGTGTGTGGCACTGTGTGTACTGCGTCTATCTATTATATTGTAGCGGGGGCTACAACGTTAATTGCATTGCATGCTGATAACATACATTTAGAAATCCAATACAAATGTGGGACAGCAGAGGATAATTATATGCACAGCTGCGTGCTTTATTAAATATTGTATAACTGCATATTCGTTGCAGTTGATTTTACAAACCCTATGTTTAATGTTGAAACACTTAACCGCATTTTATTTGGGTAATCTATTGCTTTACTGCTTTAGCATAAACTGGGTTCAACACATGAATAGATAATTCATTTTCCAAAGTTACTTGGGCAGTAATACTATTGGGCAATAAATCAATTACCAATGTGTAAACACACAGTAAAGCAGCCTCCCCAAATAACAACAGTGCAAACGTAATATGATAGTGTAATAGATTTGTAGTAACCCACGCTATTATTTATCAAGACAGTTTTAATTGATTTAGAATGTCTAGAATGCCAGTACAGGCAGGAACAGTTGCTTTTAGTGACGGGTATGGCAACAGAAAACTAACAAACAACCAAACACACAGTAACAAAAATGATACCTTGTCTCTAAAAACAAATGTGTGCTATATCGTATATACATTATGTTAAAATAATTTTATACTGTTTTTTTTTTTTTTGCTGTGTTATACCCGATGGGATTTTTACCATTGTTTTCCTTTTTAGACTGCTCTTAGTGCTTTCTTTCAAGAAACCAACATCCCGTACAGTCACCACCATCAGATGGTGAGCATTTGATTATTATACATTTACGTTTTTTTTTTTAAATTTATTTTTTATTTTTTTAACGAAAGTGTGTGTTACTGTTATTATGTTATGATTGTTATCATAAATGGTAAATGCTGCTCCGCCATGTTGAGCAGCAGCAGGAGACTGCCAAAAAATAAACGCAAGTACTGCCAGACAGACATCATGTCTAGAATGCAGAAGTGTATTTTCTTTCTTTTATGTAAAATAACATATCGGTTATTTGTGCTGTGCTTGGAAGTAGGGGATCAAAAAAATATAAATAAGTAAACAAAAAAAACTGTTTATACAGCCCATTAGAGATGGTTAGTACGGATATATAATTAAGGGTTTGAAAATGAGTTCTGCTTTTAAAGTGATGGGGGGAGGGTAATTCCAGGAAAACCGTGAACATGACTTGTTGAGCTGCAGTTTAACACTTGCCCCCCTCCCCCCTTGCTCGGCTTACTACGGGTTTGATTAAGAATCAAACACGAACATTAATTATAGGGTTTAATTTGAATTTCATTCTGTAAGTGAGGACGTGAGTAAATTTTAACATTTTATTTCCTTTATTCAGTTGTATAAACATGTGTGGTCCATTGCTACACGACAGGATTTGCAACTAAAAACAAAAACAAACAAAAAACAAAAAACACAACTGGTATGTCATATACTGGTATCGGAATTACAATTATGTGGTCACATCAAGGCCAGGAATAAGGTTTGGTTTTTATTTCGTAACTGTATGTAGGCTACAGTTAATCATAGCAGTATTATAGTTAGTGTTATCAATGCAGGAACACAAATGGAATGGCGGCTCAAGTAATAATAGACAAAAATGACGTTTTGAAACGACGTTAGAGACATTTTTTTAATTGGGGGAACAAAAGGATAACAGCTGTTATCACCTGTTTCCTAATGGTTAAGTCTCCAATCCTACAGAATTTAAATCCCCACGCAGTTCCAGAAAGGCAGATCTTACAGAAGGAAAGACCACTGTGACACCCTTTGTACAAAAAACGAACTAGGGAAATACTTGATTGTGAATGTCCGTCATCAGTGGTAAATGAGGTGATCTGACTTGTTTTAAGGCGTTTCTTTGGCACTATGTCCCAACGTAACAGGAAGCAACAAATTCATTCAAGCATTATAATTACTCATTTTAAACGGAGATGGTAGTAAGTTTGAATTACCCGTGAAAACGTCTTGTTTGAATAATAATAATAATAATAATAATAATAATAATAATAATAATAATAATAATAATAATTATAAAAACCAGAACAGTGCCTGCTTCCCATGCTGGTGTATCACGCTTCACTGTAAACACTGTATTTCCACTCTGGCTGCAGGGGCCTCGAGTTTGTCTTTTATTTATTTCTGAAATACAAACGTAGTGTACACTACAGTAGGTGAGAGTTTAGCATCTGATCTGTATTTTGTTTTTTTGTCTGATTGTAAGCTCATAGCTGAAGGAATCTTTTTTTTTTTTTTTTTTTTTTTTTTTTTTTTTTTTTTGAGGAGTTCTAACCATGGTGAATGCCTAGCAAAGTGTATAGGGTTAATACTTAATATATAGTGTGCAAAAATGCAGCATGATAAAACTCATAAGGGCTTCCATCTCTTTTTCTAGTCACAAAAGACAACATTTCAAATGCCCAGACCACCCCCTGAATTACATCAGTGTGAGTTCAAACGCTGCTGTTGAGAGACCATGCTGCAGTAGATGCATTCTGCCTTATATTGAGGATGCAGGTCCTTGTGAAATGGCATGAAAGAGGAAAACAGAAGCAACTTAATTCTGCCTTCTAGCCGGTTCTACACTTTAAAGGGCTGCATTGTCATCATGAGGGAGCAGTGCAAATGGCACAGAAAACCAGTCTTTATCGTCACACGTGTGAGAATTCCTCGATTGGCAGAACCCTTCTCTCTTAGTTAGACTACAGAGGCCCTTTAATGTCTGTTCCTTTACCAGCTTTGGTAGGAGTAGTTGCCTCCAGTAGGGACAACAGATTGACTGGACATTAAAGTTTAATCAGGTTTTAAAACCATGCCCTTGGAGATTACAGTGCAGCAGTGTTTGTTGTCATGAAGATAAGCTTGGTGCTTTGTCAGAGTTGCACGCACAAGGAGCGGAAGGGGGGGAGGAGTATGATTTTCATTCAGTATTTTCTTTGTGTATTTTTTATGGATACTTGTAAATAGGGTCTTCTATTGTAGCCGTAACTAACAGCACATATCGCAGTAGCCAGTGCTCGGTATGTTCTATGAGCCTGGAAGTGCAGGAGCAATGGCTAAATCCACCTGGAAAGACATTCCTGGGTGTCTTTGTTTTAAAACAGGAGCACTGCCTTTAAACTTGATATTATTTCTGATGGTGCTGATACACTGTGTAGAGGTTGAGAAAGGAAATTGAAGCCTACAGTCATCTGCACCTTTACACTAAATTCCGTGTTTTGGCTTTTCCGTGTCCTTCGTAATCACTCCCTACCCTCCAGGGAGCAATAAAAAAGTCCCTTCATTTTATGACAGATCTCTGGCCATTCCCTTTCAGTGGAATTTCAGGTTGTGATGACGGGACACTTTTGGATAAACACGTAGATCTGGTTACCAAGCAAAGTAGCCTGTCTCTGAATTGATTGGCTGAAATCAAACTCAAAAACAGAAGCTGTACTTTTTCTGACCACCAATAGGAAGAACTGTAACAGTATAAAAAGGGTCTTCAAGTTTAAGGTTTTCCCTAATAGAGATGGTCAGAAACTGTAGCTTTATCACAATGTATTTTATTGTAGTAAGGATAATGTCATTGTGCAGGCTTGTTTTCATTTCAGAACAGAAGATCCCAGTCTGTTGAGTGAAGGGTGAAAGGAGGTGCGGGATCGCACTCAGTAGTGACCCATGTCGGTTTTAATTTACATACTGTACCATTCATGCAATCTCTTTCTCTTTGTGGCTCCTCTCCCATGATCCTGGCAGGCTGGGCTGTATTCACACAGGTTGCCCTCCCTGTGTAAACACAGACAGCACCATTGATTCCAACAGGAAACGCGGCTCAGTGCCCAGAAAATGGCTCCACACCAGGCCTGCACAAGTAGGTGGAGGAAGGGATGGTGCATCACTGACAAAGGGCTTGAGTGTTGTCAACACAGGAAGGAATTCTCCTATTCTCATCCCAGCCCCCCCCCCCCCCTTCTATTTTCAAATAGAGCACATTGCAAAGCAACTTGAACATTACAAGTTATTTTCACAGAAGAGATGCTAAAGAGTGTTTTTCCTTCTACTGAACAGGTCCAAAGTCCTTAAACCAGATCGCGCTTGTTATAGTGTGTAGATGCATTAAGTCTCAACTCTCCTAAATGGATAAGGTGCTCGGTAATAGAATTCTGTAGTACAGTTTCAGCTTACTGCTTAGGTCAGGGAGTTCAGTAGCTTTTGCTTCTTGCTGTCTGTAAAGCTGCCCGTTAATGGGAAAGGAACACACACACACGCACAATGCTGTTTTTGCACTATTTTAGTTTGTTGCCTTATACTTAATCAGAGTTATAATATTTGAAATGCTGGAAGAGGCTTAAAGATCTTGGGGACTACTCCCGTCATTTGACTGCCTTCATTCCCCTCTGTGCTGTGTAGTATACATGCTCTTTTTTTTAATGAACAGCCTTGAGAAACGATTACAGCACACCACTTGTGATGTGCCACTGTGTGCAGACGAGTAGAGAATTAAAAAAGGAGAAGTAAATTGCAGTGCATGAATTAAATCCGGTGCTCCCGTCGTCATTCTGAAAACCGCCTTTGATAAAGCCTTCTAGTGCACTTTGCTGAGCTTTGTACACTTCATTAGGACCTGCACCTCACAACTGTGACCCCTGATCACACCTTACCATCTGGTGGCACAGACAATACAATGCGCTGGAAGTTGTCTCAAGGGATGTTAATCAATTAGTGCAGCTGGTGCAGGGAGGTAGGCATTCAAGTTAATTTCAAACATTGATATCTGGGGATTTTCTGGTTATGTAAAATGCCTGAAGCCTCTGTCATGCTCCTTAAACCACTGGCACAACATTCTGGCACGTTGAACGGGTGCATTACTGTCTTGAAAGTAACCATCCCCAGTCAGGGTACAAGTGCTGTTATGGTGATGGCCATTGTTGGGTGGATCCCCAGCAATGCTCAAGTAATCTAAGGCAGCTTTATTGTGCTCTCAAACAGCTTGCAGTTTACCATGTTATTTACTGTTTTTCCCAAGGTTACTGTTTTCACTATGCTTTTACCACAGCATGTAGCAGTCAGTTTAAAAGAGGCAGACAGAGAGGGTCTTAATGATGAGTAGGTCAAATGGGAATTTACTGTACTTCCTTTCATGATCCTAAAAATAAATAATCAGAAGTGCTGTGCGATTCTCTGTCTCAGTAGCTGCGGTGTTCATTCTGTGGGTATGAATGTTGTAATATATGTGACTCCAAGGACTTTTATATTAGGTCCTCCAACACTCTGAGTGTCTGGCCACACTGGGTACTTCTACACATGCACCAGGGACTTCTCTGCTTGTTTTACAGATGATGGTCAGAGCTCATATACACTTACTGTTTCCTGCCTGTTGGGGCTGTGTAATTCAGTTCAGATGTGTTTGTCTGCATCGTTTTGTTTTAGTATCGGTTTGCCATGGAGGAGGAATTTAAATGTGCTTAATAGGAGGTGGAAGCATTGCTAACTGAACTAGATTACTGTCTTGGGGAAACTTTTTGAATGAATCATAATTGTGAGAATTAAATCTGCTTGCTGACTATCAATGAATCATATTTGCGAAGCTGGCAATACTGTTGTTAAAATGCACTTCTGTTTTGCACGTGTATTTCAAACAGAAGATTTAACATGCAGTACATTAGCTTTAACAGCCATGTTGTATCTATTATAATAAATACACGATTAATACAGTGCATTGAACATTATAGGGTTCCTATTTGGGTGAATTAAAAAAAAAAAAGTTTGAGATAATGCTGCTGCATATCTGTATTTAATTTCTTGGATGCAGAAGCATCTTCCAACTGATTGCCTATTATCAAAAAAATAAATAATTCTTGATGATGTGGGACAGACTGTTTAAATAAAAACCTGTGCTACATAAAGTTGGTTTTTCTGATTCGTTTGTCCAACTGTTCTGTTCTTTGTGTACAGTAGAAGACGGAAAGGAAAGCTGGGAGCCCAGCTGTGTGTGGCTGTTTTGAAAGCCAACACCAGCTGTCTATGTTGGATTAGGTTCGGCCGCTGGAGGGTTCCTAGAAATAGAGTTTTCCGGAATGTTGTGGGTTGGCTGGATAGATATCTTGTGTCAATGTAAACCCAGATGTGAGTGAGCTGCCATGTCACTGTAGCACAGTAGTGCTCCAGCCGAGGTTCTGTCCAAGCAGTTCCCCTGCCAAATATGCGAGCGCTCTGCAGCAGCTTTGGGGTAATAAATAACGGAATGCAAACATAAACACAAAGCCGCTCCACTGGGCAAGTTATCCTGGAGGCCAAGGTACACTGGATGTGTTGCTGGAATGGAAGCAAGACACCTGAGCCAGTTCACTGTGGGTAATAAGTAAAATCTGGAATGGATCAGACTGCTATGCAATGAACGGCAGTTTGTTTTTCCATACCCAGGTTGCCTGTGGAAATATGCAGTAAAGTCAATTGCCCGGAATAGCCCATTTGTAATTGTGCTCTATCTTGGATGTGGAAGCACCAGGCAATGGAACAGTAACTAAATAAATTACTGTTTTACCTATCAGGAAAGAGACTTGCAACAGGGAGATATACCAGTATATCTATATGATGGTTTTTCACACACACTGGAACTTGCTGAGAGACTTAAAGGTGAACTTGCTCTTATTGATTTCACAGAGAACACTTCTGTGACCAGAGGTAGTTTGGCGTGTTTAATTATTAAACTTCATTATTATGCTCCATGTCTGTGAAAAACAGCCTCTGTTTGTATAGACACTGGGGTTGATGGCATCCATTAAAATATATATATATATTTTTTAAATCTGTTTTTATTTAATCAGTTCACTTCTGTAGTTAATTTATAGATAAGTATCATGCCATTGATGTTTCACTTGTAAACTTTGGGGTTAAACTAGTATGCAGGCGCCATTCATTATATTTTGTGGACAGGGGATTTAAATGGGATATGGTGGCAATTTTAAAATCTAAGAAGGCTGTCAGATTGATATGTATACAGGTTGCTGCCGTCAAAATTCATAATTTAAACATGTTGCTGTGTGACACTTTTGGAGCAAAGTGGTACAGCAGGCTAATACACTAGCTTCTCTCCACGGGAGGCCGGGTTCAAGTCAACCTCAGGGCACAATGGATACAAGTTGGGTGAGTTGACCTTGCCAGCAACTTGCATTATGACATACTTGTCACACTGCTTGAGAGGCCCAGGACTGAATGGCAGAGGGTGTTCAGATCAGGGTTGAGCTGTGAGAGTCTGTAGCCTCGTGGGCCTTCAGTTCAAGATATTCCTCACCAAGCAGTTTGTAGAGCCGATCTGTCTTTTTCAACTTTAGTATATGCAAGATTGATTTACATGAGACCTTTAGTGGAGAAAACTACCAGGACCTCTACAACTGAACAAGCAAAATTGTAGCCCCCATCCCTCCAGGTCGGGCCCCCCCCCCCCCCCCCCCCCCACCCTTTTGATTTTAAACTGACATGAAACTAAAATTTGACTGTACACCTAGAGAACAGTGGTAGTTTAGCTTTGAAGAGGGTTACCTTAGTTTATGAATGTCAAGTCTGCACCAATTGGATCCTTTCAGTTAGAACAGCACTCGCGACAAGCTGCGTCGTGTTGCATTACTGAAACTACACCCACCCCTGGCTCCTACTCTTGCTGGCTTACTGTATTACAAAGACGATCCTGGATACAGGATATCCCTTTAATGTCTTCTTACAGCAACCTATAAATAAATCAGCCTGCCCAGTTTCAAATGTTCCTTACATAAACTTGTAAATAATAATAATAATAATAATAATAATAATTAGCTGCCTCATGTTACCTTAAACAAAGCTTGTTTAGCTCTAACCCACAATGGTATAAGGATTGCCTGCTGACATCATGGCTGGCACCTTTCTCTCAGACTTGCTTTAAAATCTTTTTTTTTCTTCTTTTGGGTGTGGTGTAATGTGTTTCAAAGGTTAAGGCGAGCAAGTATATGGGTTAGGAGGGGACTTGAAGTTGCTAGAGCTCTGTACATTTCCAACACAAGCTACTGTACAGAAGATGAGTACAAACATGTCTGTGATTTCTAGCCTCTGACTGTTAGGCAAACAAGGGATTTGATTTTGAATTCAGATGCCTTGCTGCTTGTCTGCTGTTTCTAATCCTAGCTAGCTTGTAACTAGATTCATACTTTAAGAAAATATTTCATACCCTCAAACTGGTGCATGTGTATCGCAAAACTAGTACAGCTTGGAGTCCTCCAATAAACAGCAGTGTTGTATCGTGACATATAACAGTACAGGTAGAAGTGACCTTTATTGTGTAATAGGGTGTGGTGCAGCCCTCCTGCCCTACAACAGCAATAACAACACATAGTGACACTGGAACAATTTTTAAAGTGGGGGTGCTGAAAGCCATTGAACAAAACTGTAACCCCTGTATACGATGGAAGCCATGCGAAGCCAAGGGGGTGCTTCCCCACCCCTTGTTCCAGCGCCCTTGAAAACACGTGTTATTTAAATACAGAAAACACTAATTATCTGGTTTTGTAGTTTAAATTTCAACACTTATTTAATTACTGTAGATTTTAAAGAATTCTGGAGGGGGGGGGGGGGGGGGGGGGGGGGGGGGGGGGGGTCAGGGGTCAGTTTTCAAAGCAGTTGGCTGACTGCACCTGCATTGAAGTGTAATAGTCCAGAATGTTTCTTTTGGAAATCGCTCCTTCAAGGGATTCATTGCTGGGGAGTCATATCTGAAGTGTCTGAACACAAGGTTGAACCCTTGACCTTCTGAACTGCAGGAAAGATAAAGCTGCTTGGGATGCCACTGCTGTATTTGAGGGTCAGGGTTAGGACCTAAATGAGATCTAGGGCGAGCAGTGGATTTAGGCAGAATTTAGACCTGTTCTGGATTTCAGGACATGCCATTGTCATTGCCCAACTCTGCACCTTGCTGAATTTTTCATTACTTTGAGATCTGTGCACACGTCAGTGCTTAGTTGAATTTTGTCAGTGCAATTTTCTTACACTAATATATATATAAAATGAATACAGTTTAGTCATTAAAAAAAATCTGGACACAATGCAGTAGGGATGAGTTGATTTACACAGAGCTGTTGCAGTGACTTTAAAATCTCTAAAAACAGTTCTGTGTGAGACACAGCCTCTCACCTGACAGACTGTGGGAGGGGGAGTTTGTGAATTAGCTGCACACAATGGAGAGTTCTGTGTGGCAGTGATTAAGAGTGAAATAAATCCTACTCTGTCATTGAGAACAGATTAAAGGGAAACTGAGGGAGATTAGCTAATGGAAATGGGTGAGAGAGGGGGGTGGTTAAAACCCACAGTCTTTTAAAATGCTGCTTCATTAGAAATGAAGCACAATTTCGGTCAACATCTCTGTTCATTGCATGTTTTAAAAATGTTTTGTTTTTTGATATTTTATTTTATGACAGCCATTCATCATTTGTGTCTAAAACAAGGAGCTGAGAGTGCTTTAAACTAGCAGCCTGTTGTTGATCACAAATGTACACCTTCTTAAGTGCGTGCATTTAAATTAAACATTAAACACAAGTAACCAGAGATCTGTCAAACTGCGATAACTGCATGAACTCAAATCAAATCTATCGCACCCGCCCCAGACTCTCCCTGATAGTTTTCTGTTGCGATGGTAGTAGGTTTTTAGATAGCAGATCAGCGCCTGAGCTTTCACTTTCCGACCACAAGAAGTTGACTTGTGACTTGTGGTGATCAGCGATCTAAACATGGCGCTCTTAAAGTGGTTGCAGTAAACACAGATACACGCGTCTCCCCTGTGGTGTACATGCATTTGCTGCATAGGTCTTAAATGTGCTGGTTTCAAAGAAACACATGTTAAAGCAAGCATGCATTTACATTTTAAAAAAGTGTTTAGCGCTGCAGAAAATTCTCAGTTTCCGTCCCTTGCTTCGGAAGTCTGTTGCTGATTTTAGCTGTTACTGGCTGAAACTATGTCCATCAAAAAGGGAAGCAGCTGGTTGGCTAATAAGAGAAAAAGGAGTTGAATGGGTGGGACAATTTCTAACTCAAGGTGAAGTGACCAAGGAAGTACAACACCATAATGGCTTGCAAACAGAGATTTATTTACCATAGAGCAGGACCAGAGATCAAGTTTTAATGAGTGCAAGGAATTTCATGAAATAAAGTGCCAAACAAAGTAGGGTCTGAATTGCATTAACAATGCAGTACCTATGCTGGGGGGCATACAGCAAGGGGGGGGGGGGAGACAGAATACTTCAGTAACACCACTCAGAATCCGATTTATTTACAGGCTGCAAGGGCTGATCGATGTCTCTTCCAGGCACTTAAGTTCAAGGTTGTTCCCACATTAGCAGAAACAATAGAAAGGGTACTGAATCAGCCATAACATGATACCTGACTGTGGACCAGTGCAATCCAATGCAGTTGGGATGTATTTAAAATATCAATATTTAGTGTTTGCCAAGCAAGATGCTATAATGTATTGTGTCTTCTCCTGGTAAAATATATTAAGGTTGTAATCAAACAGAATAGTTAAAGTGTACAGTAATTATATTGTCCATTTTAAGGTTTTTAAGTACTTAGACCCTTGCCCTAGATTTTTATTTTAATCATAACATGGTTGTCTTTATCATAACTATGTGCAGTTATTTAATGCTAACAAAACATAAAATGCCCACAAGAGTTAACTTTATCAGTTTTTTGTTTTCTTATTTAGCATTTTTTGAAACTGCTATAAGGATAGTGGTGCCGTTCTTAAAATGTAATCAGAGTGTTAGCAAATTGTTTTGTCCTTGGTCAGTGGAATTCTAAACTGTGAGCGAATGTGTTAGTTTCTAGATGAGCTGCGCTGTGTTTTGAACAACAGAGGGTACTGTCTGGCAGGGAGTGCAGTGGAGCCGATTTGCTCCTGTTTCCATGCTTAGGAATTTGAGGCCCTGGAGCAGGGTGGACAATAGAGGTTGGATGGGGTCATGTGTGGTGGTGAAGTGAGGTCATCAAAGGGAAGCCGTTGAGAACAAAAAAATAAACAGTTTAAGGATGTAGAAGGAATGTTGGTGCATCCTGCTGGGGATGAAAACAAGGTGTTTTCAGATTCATGCTATTTCTTTTAAGATTGTGGCTGGAGCTTTTTTCTTATTTTGGAGCTCCTGACAGCCCAAACAGTTCTGCAGTAGCGAGCAGGTTAGGCGCTGTTTGCAAGGAGTCTGTGTGGTTCAGTGGTTAAAGAAAAGGGCTTGTAACCAAAAGGTTCCCAGTTCAAATCCTGGCTCACTCACTGTGTGACCTTGAGCAAGTCACTTAACCTCCTTGTTGTAAATGACTCTGCAGCTGATGCATAGTTCACGCACCGTAGTTTCTGTAAGTCACTTTGGATAAAGGCGTCTGCTAAATAAACAAATAATAATATTGGTCAGCAGGGGCAGTGCACGTCACGCCTGTCCCCTTACACCTACCAAAACAGTCATTGCTCTCTCTTGCTCTCTCTTACCTACAGATGTGCACTCCAGCCAATACGCCAGCAACGCCTCCCAACTTCCCGGATGCTCTCACCATGTTTGCTCGGCTCAAGGCTTCAGAGAGCTTCACCAGCAGCAGCCCCATCGCCTCCATGACCACTTCACCCCCCCCTCAGGTCAGCTGGGCCATGACACCCCCACCCCCCAGCCAGCAGGGACTGTGGACTCCAGGGCAGCCTCCCTCGCAGGCGCCCCCTCCTGGCTGGCCCGCCACAGTCACCCAGCAGGCCGCCTCTGAACAGAAGGCCAGTGTCGCAATGGAGGCGGAGAGATGAGGTCCTGGACTTGGGGCAATCGGGAGGGGGGGTGCACTTTTCTTTATTTTCCTCTTATTTGGAGAATAGCCCTCCCCCCCACGTGGGAAATAAACTTGGAGAATAACGGGGGGGGGGGGGGGGAGCAAGGAGCCAATGCGACACGGACAACGTCAAATAAGATTTCTTTTTTCACTTTTTAAAGAAACCAACTTGAGTCATACTGCAGCTAACCCAAGGAAAAACCTTCAGGTGGTCTTAAACAACTTTTATATTTTTGAGGGGAGAGCCAGTGTATTTGTCCAGTACAAGACCTGAGGTACCAGTGTTTGCATGAAGAGTAACTTTTGTTTTTTGGTAAAGACTTTGGACAGAACCATCCTGGAGACGTAATTCCCCAGTGACATCATTGAATACTGTGGTGCTGCAGTCACCTGACTTTCTAAAGCCAACCAATCAGGGATTAGTTGTTTTCTATGTCACACTGGGTTCCAATAACTGTTTTAATTCATGTCTCTGCTCTTCATCAGGCAGAACACTGCGATTTATTAGAGGGAGGGAAATAGGTTAAGGTTTATACATTGTAAAATTAAAAAAATAAAAAAAATAACTTCTGCAGAGATTGCAGAGAAGAGTTTTCAAATCTTTGTTTCATTTTCTTTTGGTTTGTAAAATGTTTCTTTTTTTTGGGGGGGGGGGGGTAGGTTAGCATCTAGAAGCAACAACAGACCATTGTTAGTTTTTTTTTTCTTTTTTTTTTTCTCTCTGTTAAAATATGTGCCACCGGCATGACTTGCTCAAATGTACACACTATACTTTAGTTTAGACAAAATAACACATTTTTTTAAAAAGAAAAAAAATGTGTTTCTCACGCACAGGAACTACAGGATGTTTTTTTTTTTTGTTTTTTAACTTGAATTTTAATATTTTTAAAACAACAGATGTATTCAATATTGTTGAGGCTGTGTGGTCCAGTGGTTAAAGAAAAGGGCTTGTAACCAGGAGGTCCCCGGTTCAAATCCCAGCTCTGCTACTGATTCATTGTGTGACCTTGAGCAAATCACTTAACCTCCTTGTGCTCCGTCTTTCAGGTGAGACGTTGTTGTAAGTGACTCTGCAGCTGAGCATAGTTTACACACCCTAGTGTTTATGCATATTCAGGGATGACATTTTCTCTGGAAGTTGGTTTTAGTTTTTCACTGTCCATTTATTTCTAAAAAAACAAAAACAAAACAGAAAAAGAAACAAATATTTGTGTCATTGTTATTTTCTATTTTAATAAGCATTTTTGGTAAGACTGAGAACACCAACAAGCCATTTTGTTTTTTTTTTCTGTTTTTATTATTGGGCTACCTTTTAGGATTGCTTTTTCCTGAATAGTTTGATTGTATGTATTCTTTTACTCCCATTATGACTGTATTGATACCTTTCGCACAATATTTGTGGACTACCTGATAAATAATTAACTTATCATTTGTGTTTCTAAATAAATATTGTATGTCCTAAGCATATGACTTCTCTGTTGTTTAGAACCACACTTGACTCAAAACTGGAATTAAAACTAAACCATTTATGTCGTCATTCAATCATATTTTCCACATCAGCAATGCATAAATACAGTATAATCAACACAATGTACTGTACACATTTTTAAAAAGGAATATAAAAACACATGTAGTTGTTTTTAAGGGAATCTAAATTGACATACGTATGCATAAATTCCAGCTTCTGATTTGCTGAGCAATGGGCATCTGCATATGCATTTGTTACAAAAAAGTTATTTCACATCCTGTGAGACTATGGTTTTTGTGCTTTTTCAAGATCCTGACTGCTGTTCCATTTGCTGAGCTGTATTTAATTCTACGAAACATGAACAGCTCACGTAACACTACCAGCAATGGTAGCGAATGGGGCACATACAACACAGTGTATGAAAACTTTGGTAGGATCTGCAATCGCTGAACTGATCTTCTCTGTTCAATATTAAACTAATGTTGCTGAAGAGCTTGATCATGGCAGATAACCGGTTAGGGCAGATATGTGACGGGCGGATACGTGACAGATTACTGTATATCATCATCAGTGGTGCCCGATGCAGTCTCCCTCATTGGCTTTGCATCACAGTTCTAGTCCCTTTAGGCTCTCATTCAAGTCTACATGCAGGTCTTGGATGCAATGTACCTGCTTCAATCCCTAGGCATATACTAAGGAGCACTCCTATCGTGATACTGCAATGATGAGCACAGCTTTCCTGCACCTTCAGTTTCTCTGAAACACACACACTCCTCTCTTGCCTATCCTTTGTTGTCATGAAGTACCTTAATAATACATGCTCCAAAAAACACATCACTCTCTAGAATGACAGATTAATGAGCAATACAGCTACAGCCAGCTCAAAATACATAGTGGAAGGGTACAGTGCACAGTATAGACTTCATAGATTTCTGAAGAAGATACTGTTTGTACCTGCCAACCAATCCTCTCCATCTGCCTTCCCTGCATTGCAGTAACCGCTGGTCTGAGCTTGTATTCGCTGGTGATACAGGGTTTGTGAACTGAAGGTTAATGGCTGCAGAAATCGTTTACCGAGGTTGTTCAGCTTTCTGTTCTTTTGTTGGCCTTTATTTACACCCCTATACTTTTTTATTATTAGAAAATAGATTTTTTTTTCTGTTTGTTGAGTTAGTATCTGGATTACCCAAGCTGTGTATTGGCTTTGGTTCCCATTCACTTTCACCTGTGGATTTTCACATGTCTTATGGATCTGAAAGGCTAACTTTTTTTTTTTTTTTTTAACTGCTTTAAGTTTTTGTAATAGATTTTGGTGCTCTATTAAAGGAGCTTGAAATTCTTTAACCAGAGCAGGGCTCGCACTTAATAGCAAGACTTACTACACTGCTGTCCACTGAGAGCTTGGAAGCTAAACCAGATACTAATGCAGACCTCCATAGGTGAAGGCCCATTGGGTCACCTCTGCCCTTTTTTCCTGTCTCTTTTCTCTTATTTTTCTCTCCCCTTGTTTATGCAAAGCCAGACTTCCTCCAACCTCCCCACAGAAACGCGGGCCGCTAGAGACAGAGTCCAGCCTCCAACTGGTTAATGTTTCAACAGCAAACACTGGCCTTGTGCTCCCAGTAGCAGTGTGCAGCTATTTACTAAGCCAAAAATGAGCAAACAAGCCACACCACAACACAGGCTTCAACCTACAGGGGTAATATTGCTGGGGGGTATGGTTGTCTAACATTAACTCAACTGACGTTAGCCTTACATGTTATAACAAGTCTGAGTTAACAATAAAGCAGACACAATGAATGAACTTAGGCTGGGACCTTCTGCTTGTACAGTATGTTTCATATTACTTTTGATTATGTCAAGTTTATGAACAGGGTCTAGTTTTGAAGGCAAAGGTGCTCATATTAATCTGTTTTTAGGCTTTATCTGAACTTTAGGGTCCAGTGTGACCCTTCAGCCCAGTTTCCATCCTTCTATAGTGACTGACTAACCATAATCACCCATTATTCATGGTTGCAAAGAACATGCTTAACGTTATCACTGTCCCCATTACAATTGTGCTGAATATTCTGTATATAAGTGTTGCTGATGCTAAAAACTCATTTTAAAGCCTTGGTTATCTCTTCTTGCTTATGGTCTACAGTGCTGGCTATTTGACAACAAATCACTACTACTAGGTTTGTAAGCCTCAATTCAGTTGTAAGTTTACTTATATGCACATACAATAAATAGGGTAAACTGGGTGTAGATTCCACAGAGCACTTGGTAACATATAACACCCCAGGTTACTTATTAATGTGAAAGCAATTCTGTGCAATATGTAGCGTAAACAACTCCATAAAACCACCAGATACACTCTGGAGCAGGTAGGTCACAGTGCAAACAGTTCCCCATTAAAACGTTGCTTGAGGTAAGAAGAGGTTAAAACAGATAGAACAGCATGCAGAGAATACCCCTCTGAGCAATATTCAGGTTTAGCAGGGCATAGCAGGGACCTGTAAACACCTACTGCCTATAAATATGGGCTTGGATGCATTTAGGTCATGTCTCAGGCAGGTGATGAAAAGCAGTTGGTGATTTTCCATTGTGTAAAATAGCAACCCAAATATTGGAAGGGGTCTGAACTTGGAGAGAGATAGAAAGATAGATAGATGGAAGTTCCCACACTGGCAATGCACTGCTACAGTATCTCACAGCTCTCAGGTGGGACATTCTGTAAGGAAAGGATTAAATGCTGCACCGTGGAGTAAAATACAAAGCCTCTCCTTACAAGGCTCTCTGAGTCTAAGAGACGGTAGTGCTTCAAAAGGGAGTGTTTTGTTTTTGTGGTTCTGCTAAAATTTTTATTGAGCACCCATGAAAACCTATATGTGATGGCACAGATTATCTCTGTTTATGTGTGTTTGCTCAGGGTGTAACTTGGATACTAAAACTATGCCAGTCTGGCAGTGAAACAGAACTCCCAGGAGCTTCACTGCTGAACTTTTTCCCAAGACTTCTAACCTGTGCCCACAGGCTTCCTGGGAGGAACTGAAGTCTCATGTTTCAAAGTATCAAACATCTCCCACAGTATTTTTGTTTATGGGCTCATATAACAACGTTAGGAACATCACATGAATTATCAAGTCGGTGCAAATTGTATTCATTAAATGAAAATGCCCAACTGATCGCAAGGAATAAAGGAATTCATAACTGCAAATCCAGACAGACTACAACTCCATTGTCATCCCCAGTCAGGACCACAGCCTGGAATGAAGACTCGAAAGAAGGGACAGGCCTTTCTCATCAGATGCAAATTCTGAGATCAGGATGTTCCTTCCTTACCAAAGCATTAGCAATGAACAGAGCGTTTGTCATTTAAATTTTTAACTCCAGCACAGAGCTAAAACAGGGTACATTTTTTTTAACCTATTAGAATATGAACTGATTTAAATGGAAATATTTATTCAACTAAAAATAGGCTGCGATATGAAGTGGCTCTTTTGATTTCAGTTATTTTACTGCATTTATTATATATTTGGTCATAAAACATTTGACATAAAGCTATCTATTAGCTACCTATAACAGCCTGGGGAGCAATGACCTCCTTCAAACCTTGCAAAAGTTATTTGAAAAAAAAAGGTAAGAAAATGGGGAAAAAATATCAAACACCTTTGAACTTGAAACTTCTCTTAACTACCCTCTGCAGTGAACATTACTTCTAGATAACTGACATTGCCTTATCAAGACACCTGTTGTATCCTCTTAAGTCACGGCATGTACAATGGTGCCATTTTAAGTTTCCTACCCATGCTGTACTTTATAATGCATATATGTTTTGTCAAAGAGTTCCAACAAACAGTTTTAAAAATTAAAAAATAGTGACCGAAGGGGTTATCATGCTTGTTACAAAAACCTCACGCCATAGCAACTGGCACAAGAGTAAAACAGGCATGGAAACTGCAATTGTTCCTCACTTCTGGTAGAGGATCTTGCTGAGTCTAATGACGACTGTAGTCACTGAACCTGTACTTTATAACATTTGATTCCATGTATAAAAAGCACATACAAATGTGAGCCATTATTAGATTATTGAATCAAATTGTGGTGCACAGATTCAGGCTGCATGGTGGCACTGGCTATTGTGTAAATTACAGGTTGCTGGTGTATGAATTACTCCCCAGGTTATAACTGTGGGTGAAATGAATAATGAGAAACCTTGTTTGCCCCTTGTCTTCGCAATGTGTATTGTTTAAACAAATGCAGCTCTTTACACGGTTCCTGGCAGGGTGTGCGCGTGTTCATGGCACGAATAATAAAATAAACAATATTTGTTCTCGGCAGAGCCTGCGTCTGCATGTGTGCGCGCACGTGTGTGTGTGTGTGTGTGTGTGTGTGTTTAAAGAAGTGCGCACTTGCATAATTAACAACATGAATAGAATGGGTTGAGAATTGGATAAATAATTGATGAAGCGAATGTGTTTGCAACTTGACACCTGCACCTATCTTTATGACAGGAACTATAGATGTTCCTTAACTGATTTCCTACATCCTGAAATGATAAACTGCCACTTTTGTCTAAAAATAAAATTTTAGGGATGAAATAGGTAGAGATATGAAACTGGAGATAGCTCAGTGTTTAGGGTGCTGGGCTGCAGTGTGGAAGGTAAGGTGTGGGTTTGAAAAATTCAGTAGATAAAAGCTTTTTCACTTTCCAAGCTGAGGAGAATGAAAAGCTATTTGGACAATTTGCTAGTTTCAGTTGCTGCAGTCAGTGCTTCTGTACTACTAAATAGTCACTAGTAACCCACAACACTCCGCATGTCAGTAGAATCCCCTGTCTCAGTATCATGAGCCATGTCTCACATGCTCCCTTATCGAATGACTGCGGTCTGTAGCTGGCTCACCAATAGGAAAAACAAACTTTCCTCATCTGAAAGAGCTGAAAACTTTCCTCTTTGGGCACAGCAAGTTTCACTAAGAACTAAATGAGAACAGTTGCTTAATACCCCCCCATAAATACTCACTTGAGTGGGAGGATGTTGTGAAATGAGCTATTTTGCAAAAACAGGGAGGATATTCCTGTTATCAATTAGTATTACATCAAGGTCTTGGGTCTGTTACCCCTTCAGCATAAAGGAGTCTTATTACAGGCTCGGAGGAAAACTGTCACTGGAGTGAAGGACCATAAAGTGTAACTAGATCAACACTGATTCAGCATGGCGTTTGCAGGTTTTTCAATAGTTCAGTGGCCCTATGCATGGCTATTCCTCTGTGATTGCTGATTGCAGTTTCATAGTTAGTTCTTTCAAACGTGTTTTACAAAGTGTTGACGTGTCCCGTGTCGTGTCCCCCCCCACACACACACACACACAGACCGCCGTTAGCTGCACTGAGTGCTGAAGCTTGGCTGCTTTGAATGGGGCTGAGGGAGCAGGGCTGCCTGTTTCCACTACAACACCCCCAAGCCTGTAAGAATCCGGCAGCTTCTCTTAGCCCCAGGCTCATTACCATGGCACTGGATGACCAAGCCATTAGCATGCTGTCAGACTGCTCTGCACAGTGGATGCCTTATCAAAGGGGGCTAAATAAGAGTTACAAGATAGATAAAAATGTATAAAGCAGTGAATTAAGGGTGACATATTACATTGCCTGTTTTAATAATATCCTTCATAAATGTAACATGTGCGCTCCATAAAACTAGAACTCCTGTACTGCTCTTCGACCCACTGTACCAAGTTTGGGATGACTTTAGCCTGCCATGCAGTCTGAAGGAGCTGTTATTTTGTAACTGTAGAAAACACAGTGATCATGTAAGCTTTGGGAATTGCAACATTTTGTTTGTTAATTATGTCAAATTCACTTTTTCTAAGCCTCTATATACTTCACCAGCTGATCATAAGCGAAAGCCTGCCAGTAGAATTTCTTAATAGACAGATATGGCAAGCCAAATCATCATTTATCTGTAAATCATTTGCAGATATATTTAAATGAATATGAGATATCTGTAAGTAAACCCTTTTGAAGATATCTTAATTTCATTTTGAGACATCTGGAAATGATTTCAAAATTAATATTTCAAAATTAATTTACAGATCTCTTTCATTAATGTTTTGCTAGCATGGTACGCCAAACTCATTTAGAGATATCTTGAAATAACTTCCCGTTCATTTACAGATATCTTGAGTTATTTAGAGATGTCTTTAAATGAACAGGAAGTTATTTCAAGATACCTTAAAATGATTTAGCTATATCTCTACATGAACAGGAGATATCATTCAAGGTGTCCTAAAATGATTTAGAGATATCTATGGATTTTGGATAGCTCATGTAAAGCTCCATTTAAAGATATCTGGAAATCATTTTGAGATATCTCTAAATGTATTTTAGATATCTTAAAATGATTTAGAGATGGCTTTAAATATCTGAAGAATTCTTCAAATATTTTCAGATACCGCTAAATGATCATTTGGCTTGGCACACAGTGGCGGACAAAAGCCGAGACTGCTGTAAAAGTGAATTCAAATTCACGGTGTGTTTTATGCGAACAGCGCCCTCTGTTGGATAATAAATAAAATTACAAGTCGTTTCTGAAACCCTGTTGTATTGATGACAAATTGGGTCAACGCACTAGGCCAATAAGAAGATTGCCGGACAAAAATCAAAAGTAGAATTGGAATGGAATTTCTTGGATTGTTATCAGAAATGTTCAAGCAAACAGCAACCTATCAGAGCCTCAGAAAATTGAGGGTATGTGGGAATGCCATGCACTAGCCCTCCTCTGATGACATTTCAGTGTCATTCTTCTTATAATAAGGTGATCACTATAATATTTGAGTGACAGGTCTTTCTTCTAGGAATGTGGTGTTTGTTTTTGCATTACAACTGAATGCTCATCTCTCTGGAGATATATAAACCTCCTTTTAAACCCAACCGGGATTGTAACAAGAATTACTCAGCCTTCCCTCTGCAAACCTGACTTTCTGTAATTAGTAGCATTCCTGTTATCAGGCAAGAGCCAGGCCTGTAGACACTGCTTTTAGAAATAAACAAACATTAAACAGCCACATTATATCAAGGCTCACAGCAAGATCTCATTACAGCACTAACCAGAATTTATCTGACTGGCTGAGAAACACGTTTGCTAGTGTCACACACTCTTCAGTGTTAAGAAAGCTACAGCATGCATCCCATATAACATTGAGAAACTAAGCAGTAGAGAATATTGATTACGTTTTTCAGCCTGGTGCTTAGTCACTGTGCTATCACTGGACTATACAAAACTCATAACACAGATGAAAGCATTTGCTGAAACATTGTAAGGTGATGTAATTTTATTATAAACCAAAATGTATTGTAATTGAAAAGGACTTATTGTAAGTCAATTTATGTCATAATAACATGTTTCAGCACTATATTGAGTTACTATGCATGTTATTTTGGTTTTCATTAGTATAAAGTGTTTTGTGGGTGCCCTGAATGCTATAGTCTGTCTTTGTTTTATTTGTAGTGATAGCTGTAGTACTGAATGAAGGAGGTAGATCATGCTACCAGCACCATGCCCTCTTAGGAATGAGAATTGCAAATTTCCATGCAGATATTTTATCAATGAGAAACCCTGCGGGAGCACACATGGCAGACATCAGGACGCTGTTATATCCGAGGCTGTGTAGAGTGTCCTCTGGTCAGCCACTGTACTTGAGAATCCATATCCCTGTGTCATGGACTGGACCACTTCCCTTCAAAGATACTTACTAATTTATTTATTTAAATATTCAAATTAGGTTACCAGGATAGCAAACCAACACCAAAGTCTCATTTAGTTTCATCACACAGCTGTAGAATTACAGACAATATTCAACACAGAAATAGCTGTGGTAAGAATGACCTTGCTGCACAATGGGCTATGGCATAAAAAGTACAGTAGGTTACACTTTTATTATTTTAGTAAAACATCATGTTTCCTTAAGAAGAAACTGCTACCCTCCCAGTGTAAAAGCAAGCAATGCAAGAAAGCAGTGGTTTGTGGTAATGCAACACGTGCATGTTTCAATATATTCTAAACCCATTTTGCTTTTAAGAGGAACCAATGAGTTTCCTTCCTCAATAACCCGTCCATCTGTGTGTCACATGAGGATACAGTTCATTAACCTTGCTGCACCTCCATTTACCAAGGCTGTGTTTAAACACTGAATTGTTAGGCTCAGACAGGCTGAATGCTTGTAATAGGATACTAAAATAATGTTTTGTGAGGCATGGTACCATATCAGATTAACCCATCAGAGACAGTTTTAAGCACGTTTATATATATATATATATATATATATATATATATATATATATATATATATATATATATATATATATATATATATATGTGTGTGTGTGTGTGTGTGTGTGTGTGTGTGTGTGTGTGTGTGTGTGTGTGTGTAAATATATGTGTGGGAAACCCACTTAAAACATCAGTAATGCATATATACCGGTGAACCACAGCACACTAACCACTAGGTGGCACTGTTTCCCCGTGTTCAGGAAAATACAACCTTCAAAAAGATGATTTTCTTTGGCTATATTGATTTGTTTGGAACTTTGATACACTGAGCTGGCCCAATCAGTATTCCTTCCGAGATATGTCTATTAAGACATTTCACAAAGATATACGTATTCTGATCCCTCCTTAGGGACCTATTGCGTTTTAACAGGGCTATTATATGAAAAAACTTAGTGATTTTTATTGATTTATTTTATTTATAAAATTAATAGCAGTGCACATCCCTAGTAACACTGTCTATTAGTTGAAAAGGCTCTTTGAGCTAAAATATTATATATAAAATATATATAAAACATAGAAATACAGCTTTCAATCCCAATCCCATTTCCCGTTTAAACTATCATATGCAGTTCATGTACAATAAAAAAGTATACTATTGTGACTTGTATTTCCTCTTTTCAAAGTATAGAGCTATACAATATATAATGACAAGTGTATAATTAAGGTGTTCATTGAAAACATTTATTATAATACAACATTAGCTATTCTTGGTCATAGATTGTGTTAAAAAAAAAAAAAAAATCATGAAGTGCTAGCCCCATTATCATTCAGAACAAGTTAATCTGCCATTCTTTTATATTTGAGAGGTCTGGGAAACATGAGTTCCAGAATGATTTTGGTTGTCTCTGTGTTACTGCACTAACAGCAACTGAGGACATTTAAAAAATCCAGTGGCCCATTTGCCCGTTTCCAGCCAAGAGCAGAGTCTAATGGGGTCAAGTCGTAATCTCATAGAGAGCAGGCTAATTACTGGCAGCATAAAAGAGAGAGAGATAGACATCCATTGAGCTCAGTGGATCACGACCCAGGCTGACCTAACTTAGTTGTCCACCCTAAGTTTAGATCAGTTTCGCCTTTATTTTCATTAAATAACACAGAATTAACTAGTCACTGTGACGGGGTGAAAACCCCTCACTTGTAAACACGGTTGTTATTTATTTTTCTTTTTATATTTTGTGTTGATAACTTATTTTGTACTTGTGCTTGTTTTCATTTCCATATTCGGAGGTATACATGCTCGCAATTTTCTCTGGTTTTCACTTCCTGCACATAACCTGGTGGTTGAACACTGGAATTGGAACTGAACTACCGGTATCAATATCAAATATCAAAGACATGTCAAACACACTACTATTGCAGGTGAATGAAACACCAAAAACAGGAGGTGCTCACCTGATGACCACTGAGAAATGCCCCACCCAGCCCTTTTCACTTTGATTGATCCCTGGAGCCAGTATCGGCGCCGCTGTGTTTGCTGGTGCGCCAGTGAGTCCTCAAATAGCCTAATCCCTGGAGTTAGCATTACACTGCAGCCAATAGGAAGTCCATGTTACCTGGAAGAGCTATATATTACAGGGAAGCTATCTCTTATCTTGGTGGAAGCATGACGTAAATAACGGCGACTCTCATGTAATAAAAAACATTAACCCAGAGTTCCCTAATAATAATAATAATAATAATCTTTATTTTATATAGCGCCTTTAATGTACAAACCTCACGGAAAGGGAAAATTGTAATGTCAGACCTGGTCCGTTATAGGACCGCAAAGGGTTAAAGATACATGCGCTGGTTGGCTGTTCAGCACTGGCTGCCCCAGGTTAGTGCACGCACCCTGCTCATGGGCACTCTGGAGGCCCTGCTGTGATTCATGGCTAGCTCCAGGGGTGGTGTCCCCTGACTATCCTTCCCTTTGTAGGCTCTCCATGGGACAGAGAGAGACCACCCTTCCCCTCACCCTTCCAGACATTGGAAAGCAATGCAATGCGAAACCTGGACAGAAATGATTTAATGGTGTAAAAAAGCAGGAGCCAGTATGTGTGCGAGAAATGTAACTTACTTTCCAGTCATCATCTTAAAAAGTCTGTCACAGGAAATGCAGTTCACTCGTTTCAGCAGGTGTCTGGGAATCAAAGTAAAGCAAATCTCAACATATTGAGCTGCTCCGTCAATTCAGTTTTTAGCCACAAGAGGGAGGCAAAGCGTTCTGCCTCTTTTTACTTTTTTGGGGCGAAACCCTCTTCACAAAATGTGTTCCTATACTACTGCCACTACAAAGTCAGGGTCAAAGGTTTATGACTGGTACAGAAGGGTTACCACATTATGAAAGCAAGTCTGAAACCAAGTAGCACGCTAGGTATTAGCTGTGAAATAGTTTCACTCTGAACCTTGTCTCCTGCCACCTTTGCAGCAGGCTGTTGTTCTGGATTTAGATGCATCCCCTAGCCCCTGCTTCAAGGCATCAAGGGTTACAAAATAAAGCACAAGAGTTTATCAATGTCATCTAAACCCAGAGATACAACTAGCGATGGTTATTATAGATTTGGTCAATTTTACTATTAAGTGGTAACTAGATAAGCAAGAGAGATAAGCAGTAGAACTAATTATGTTATTTTTTATTATTATTAGTACAGAACTGATTGTTCTGTAACAGTCATGACCTCAAAATCATTCAGTACTGACTACAGCGTGTATATAAAGCACCATAACAGCTGTGAATTTGGTCCCTGAATAAGATGAAATCTCCTCCCATGTGCTTTGTGAGTTGCTCCTCCAGGTGACCGACCTGCCCCTGAACCCTGTTTGATAGGAGTGATGCCCAGCTCCTGAAGAGCCTGCTCCACTGCTAGCCAGCTGGACTCTCAGTGTCACCCTGACAGAGACCGATTACAATCAAATCTCTTTCTATCACTGTGAATCATATTTTTGTTTAGAATTTGTCTGACATCTTAGCTTAGTCTTTCATCAGCTTTATCCCAGTATTCAGTTCTTCTAGACTAGAGCCAGGAATCTGCCTTCTAGAGCCTCTAGCGCTGGGGTGTCAGTTTCTGGTTCTGGTTCTGGTTCTGGTGGGCCAGTGTCCCTCCTGGTTTTGTTCCAACTGTACCCTAAATTACTTAATTGGAACAATTACGTGCTTATTAGAAGTTTAGATATGGTTCAGAGGGTTTATATAAGCAGTACATAAGGCAAGCAACTGAATATAACAAAAACATTGTGGGCTTACTTGATTGATGAATCTTAAGTGATGTCATTTTTAGAAAAAAATAACAATAATTACAGTCCGTGAAAGATTTTTTTATAGGTATATATATAATCTTCAAATTATCAAAATAATTTACAGAAATAATTCCATTGCCTATAACATTATGGAAGACACCCAAGAAAGCATACTTTCTAAGTGCACATTATTAAAACTGTTGAAATTACATTTTTATAATAAGCATAATAAACTAAATTGTGCTGGCAGGTATGTGACAGGACTATAAATGAAGACACGGCTGCACATTCTGCTGAACAGTAGTGACACACAGCTTCGTTTATATGTTGTTGTTTTTATCATTATATTTTTGTAATGCTGTATTGCTATATTTTTGTAACGCTCCAGCACTTGAAATAAGGAACGCGTGACAACATTACGTGCATTTCATTATCAGTTACGTCAGACTGGTTGGCAAAGGAGAAGGTGCTGAGAGGCGATCACACAACACAAAAAAAACCCAGCGAAACCTTGACCTCATCTGCTTACTGCAATATTCAACCGCTGCCTATACGAACATAACAAAACAAGAAACAGGTACCGTTTATTTACGCTATTGCTGTAGAGCAAATTATTATTATTATTATTTTTTTTTTTTTTGTAAAGCGGATTTATTAGCTAGGTTAAGAACGATAGCTATCTGTATTGACTGACTACTAAATTTGGAACAGTGACGCTTTTGTTGTGTATATTAATAATTTAGTAAGGGGTCAATATATTTAAACGTTCGTTTAAATAGTGTCTATATTTATTTATTAAGATAAATATAGCTAATGGCAATGCGTTGACTGTGCTTGTTTTTGTGTTGGTTGTTTCTTGTATGTGGGTTTTTTTTTTTTTTTTTTTTTTTTTTTTTTTTTTTAGGAATACACACTGAAGTATAAAAATAATAATCTCGATTGACTGTCTTATGATTTAAACCTAATAGCTTATATTGAAATAAAAATATATATTTTATTTGTGTAATAATAGATGAGAACCGTTTTACTAATTTTCTAGCGTGATGTTTTATAGGCTGGATTGTTCCTCTCTGTGTAGGCTGGGCCTTGTAGTTCTTATGCTTTCTTAATTTAACGAACGTTAACTAGCTGGATTTGTTTCAGGAACTATATTTCCCACAAAGCAGGGCGGTGTAACGCATTTTGTTCTAAACTGAGCGAAGCTTTTAGAACTACAGTTCCGTGCAGTCGCCGCATTTTGACGCAGATGAGCTGGTGCTCACATAAAGCTGGAGAGGGTACAGTCGATTTGGAAGGGATTTTACGCCTTTTATCTGATGACTGAATACTTATTATAGTTCTTACCGCTGGTACCCCTTTAAAAAAGCAATATAAATGAAACACACACAAAGTATAGTACGTAATTCGTATACAAAATACAATATTTGTGGTATAAAGTTGCTAATAGTTGGCATTATATGAAAATCTACAAAACAAAACAAAACCTTAACATGGTGCCAAAGGGTTGTTTTTAAAGCAAGTGGTGTAGATTGGAAGGATTGCAACAAACAAATAATCAGATATACTTAAATGAAGTAGTGCTCAAGGGGGAGGGATTCTACTGTATGCAGCCTGCAGTGCTTATCACACTGGTCAGCTCAGTTGTTAGCATGCAGAGCTGTGCTTTTGATTGCTGTCTGCAGTGGTCTACTTTCTCCATTCAAGAAACAGCTTTAACCAGCATATACCTGTAGTAGTAGGCTGTGACCTAGCTGGTTCTTATGGTTTACTTTCGCAACCAGTTTGCCAGCAATATACACAGGTTGTAAATAATCCCTTCTATTCCAAGTCTAGTAGTAACCATAATATTATTTTCTACTATTCAATTAATCATCTGTCTACCAGAAACTGGAAGAGGCATTTTACTGTATATTGCACACTGCTAACCACAATAGCTAAATTATAAAAGAGATGCACAGTTAGTTTGTTAACTGTGTTTGAACAAATAAGACAGTAAGCTTTGTATTGATGTTTTCAATCACTTAAGATGCTTGACTGCCATCACTTCCTTTACGCATTAGCCTTATACATGTTTGCCATAGTAATTGTGGACTGTCACACCCCTTATGATAGGTATTTACAGAGTGTTACTATGCTTGCTTCAGCTGCTGCCTACTCTTGAGGTCAGGATATTTTATCAAAAGCCTTCTGTGTACAAATACCTCTGAACTCCAGTGATCACAGTGCAGATTGCATGTCACTGTAAGTGTGTGATGTCTTACTTCTTTAAGCAAATTTCAAACTGAAATTACCTTAATTTAGTTTGATGTTTGCTCATCTTTTTATCTGCAACAGTGAGCAGACTGCACTTATGAAAAGAACTTTGTGTGTTAAGGGAGCTATATGGTATAACATTTGTTGAGTGTTATATACACATTTACATACAGTAGTTCAAGTTGACATCAGATATGTTGCATTAAGAAGGTATCAATCTCTTTAGACAATGAGGTGGCCAAGTCATTAACTGCTGAGGGACTGCTGGCAGACTAAGCTACATAATGTATGTTTAAGGTCATTGTGCGCTGCCTGTTTGTGAATGTGGGTATTGTTGCCAACACTGCTAGGCTATGATTAAAATATTACTCTTGTTTCATGAGTCCTAATTTCCTATTTTTCCAGCAGTTGTATTTCACTGTGTAAGGACGCTGAAGAGTAAAGCTGGCAGATTTCGTTAGCCTAATTGGCAAGAACGTACTGTTCTCCACAGGTAAGCATCTTGTTTCCTTTGAGAAAAGTAATAAATGTTACTTCTTTTCAGGCGTAAGTATTGTCTTGTTTTGTAAATCTCCCTGGAAACGAACATATAGTTGAGGTGCCCTTACATATGTGTCTCAATGACATGTCTTTTTACACGTATCTAGAGAGGAATGTCAAGAGTGGCTTCTATTGTATGCAAGGATGCCCTAGCAAAAAGGGTTTGGCACAACATGCAAAGCTTTAAGAAATAACTATTTAAAGACTTTTGAAGTTGTCAGTGGTAGTTAAAGCACAGTGCTTGAAAACCCACCTGTGTGTTTGATTTTGTTCTACCTTAGTGTGCAGTATATTACCCCATTGTGTGTTTGTCTGCTGCACCATTAAAATGAATGCTAAGATATTGAGTCTTCAGGTGGCCCCAGGTTTTTAAAATGCTTTCTAAATTAAAGTGCTCCCGTAGTGCCTCAGTTATTGTGGAATGATGCTGATAACTTTTCTGCAGGTTGCTCTGACTGAACCGCTGAGGATGTCAAGCGATCCCCCTCCTCCGTACCCTGGGGGTCCCAGTGCCCCCCTGATGGAAGAGAAGAATGGGCAGCCACCCATCTCAGGTACATCCAGAGGTCTTTCACCCAAACTCCAAACATGCTGTCAAGAGAAAATATTTGTCTGTTTGATTGTTAAGTTTGACCTCGTCATTTAAGCTTTTCTTTTTAACCAGACCTTCGTCTGAGATTCTCTGATATTTTCTCTGCCTACAGCTGTTGAATGCTTCTTTTTTGTATTTAAATGCAGACTGGCATTTTTTTTTTTTTTGGAATCGCCATAGTTTTTAATTTTTTTTAGTTTTTTTTTTTTTTTACCCCATTTTCTTCCCAATTTGAAATACGCAATTCCTGTCTCACCGCTGCAACCTCGGGAGAGGTGAAGACAGCCATACAAGTCCTCCGAAATTGAGCTGTCAGCCTTCCACTTTTCACTCTGCAGGCTCGCCATGCAGCTACCTTCAGAGCTACAGTTTCAGAGGACCACACAGCTCTGGGCCGCTTGCAGGCAGGCCCGCAGGCGCCCGGCCAATCTACAGGGGTCGCTGGTGCACGGTGAGCTGAGAACACCCTGGCTGACCTAAGCCCTCCCCACCACGGGTGGCACTCGGCCAATTGTGCGCTGCCCCGTGGAACTCCCGTCCACGGCTAGCAGTGGAATAGCCTTGACCTGAACCGACGATAACCAGGCTACAGGGTGCATCCTGCACTCTACGCGGAGTGCCTTTACTGGATCAGCCACTCGGGAACCCCTAGACAGGCATTTCTAAAATGAAGGTAGACTGATTAAGCAGACCATGCCATCGTGTTGTGTTTTCAGAGCTTTTTTGAGGCCCTGTACCGTTAAAACTCCACCTTAAACATATTTTAAATATCTCCTCTCAAATACTCTTTCCAGAATAGAGAGCATTCTTCTAACTAGGGTTTTTTGTTCTTTCTTTTTTTAATTAAAAACAGTCTGGAAATCCATAATGCATTCACAATTAAAATGTGCCACTTGATGTCTTTCTGAATTAGTGTCACAACTAGCTGCAATTTGTGAAACGGCCTGCGGAATGACCTGTTGCCATAGAAATACGGAACAGAGGTTCTTGTGTTTGAAAACAGTTGTGTCTTTTTTTCATTTTTCTAAAGCCTCATAACCTTACCCAAGGTTGAAAAGATAACCTTGTTGGAATTTGATACATCCACAGATTGCTTCAAAAACAAGGCTTTTTTAAAAAATGTTTTGTATTGGCAATTTTTGTTTCAATGTACTGGGTTGCGTGGCATGTGATTGTTTGCTATTTTCCTGCTTCATGTGCCTCCTAGGTAAATGCACTTTCTTGTTGCACTAGCATTTTGTAAAAGGCATGTATACTGTTATAACACCCCATATAACAGTGTGCATTTTCTGCCATTAGGTCCAGTTCCTCTGATGACCCACACTCAAGGGCACCCAGTCTATCCAGAGTACGGCCCGCCTCCCTATGAGCCTCCAACACAGCCTGGGTTTATACCCCCCCATGTACCAGGAGAGGGGGGCATGGCTTACCCACCCTATGGTATGTTATAGCCACAGTAACTGCCGTATCCTTGTACAGTGTGAACCAGCCCTGAAACATGGAGTGTTCCTGTTTAATACTTTATAAACAGCTAGCTATTTTAAGGCTTCCATTTAGTGTTGCCATCTTTTGTACAGACAAAACTTCCTTAATCCTCACACTATATTTAACTGAAAGATACTTTAAATTCTGCTATATGAAGTACAGTATCTCTTCTAGGGAAGTGCTCTAGTATTTGAGCATGGGGTATTTATATAGTATTAAACAAAACCTCACAGAGATTGCATTATTGTATAGTTTTTTGTAATGTCTCATGAATCAAACTGTATTGCTGCACAGTGGGGGGTTTTGCACAACATTGACATGTTCACAAGACCTATAGTGGTTCAGAATCTCCAACATAAAAACACAGCTGCTTTTGAGCAGCATGTATGTGACTAAGAAGAATTAAAGGCTGGAAAAAAATAGATGCATTTGTCAGTAAATTCCTTTAGTTTTCTAAATTATTTTTATATCTTCTTGGTTGAAGAGATGAATGATGGGCAGTGTACAGGATTTGAATAAGCCTCCTTCTTTTTCCTCCTAGCTGGGTACTATCCCCCTCCCGGCCACTTCCCACAGTCTATCCCTGGGCAGTACGCTCCCGGCCCCGGGCACTACCCTTCTCCGGGGGGGCACACAGCCACGGTGATCGTGCCGCCGGGTGCTGGCACCACGTTGACGGTGCTGCAGGGGGAGATGTTCCAGGCAGCGCCGGTCCAGACGGTGTGCCCCCACTGCCAGCAGGCGATCACCACCAAGCTCACACATGACATCGGCCTCATGAACACACTCTTCTGTCTCTTCTGCTGCTTTGTGGGGTGAGTGACTCTGCTGAGCAAACAAAAATAAGTCTTCATGTTTTGTGTTGTTGCATGTGCTGTTGACAAGTTGTACATGTGTACAGCATGCTCAGTTCTGTTAATAATGTATATGACATCAAAACAGTAATCTTTTGACGCCGAACACATTTCAAACAGTGTTTGCTTTGTATAATAATAAAATATTTATCCCAGCACTATAACGACTTTTACTTTGTTAAAACTAATCCACTGATCATAAAAAAACCACGTCTTTAGATGAGTCTGAAACTTGTTTGTGTGTTTCTGTAGGTGTGACCTGGGCTGCTGTCTGATCCCTTGCGTGATTGACGACCTCAAGGATGTGACGCACACCTGCCCCAACTGCAAGGGCTACATCTACACATACAAGCGCATGTGCTAACAGTCATGCCTGGTGTTATAGCTCCCCCTTGTGGAATGTCTGTGGTAGCGACAGCATTTCTTTCTTTTAACGTTTCATTTCGCCATGTTTACATAGCAGTGCTTTCTCCAGTCATACTGTAGTGTTTGTTAAGGTCAGTAGCTGTGAAGGCCTTACTGGGAATCCACAAAGCTCAGCAAAAGGGTATTACAAATAAATAGAGTTTTTATATTTGATAAGACTTTACTAAGGGAATAATAGGCACTGTACTCTTACCTCTCATCCTGCCAACCTTGACATCAGGGATAATGAACTTTATAAAACTACAAAATGAAAACAAAAGCAAAACATAGGGTTTTCTTTAAGTGTGGCGCAGTGTAAGTGTACAGCTTATCAGTATAGACCATAATTTTATTATCTTGCGCTTATTGTAACGGACAGGATATTGGAAGTTATATATATATATATATATATATATATATATATACTATATATATATATATATAATATATATATATATATATATATGACTTCTCTATTTGAAGGTCCACTCTTAGCGCATTATTGAGATTCCAACTACATTTCTGTTCCGTCGTAGCTCGATCCCCACTGAAGTCTTTTTTTCTGCTGTAGCACCATCTTGTCTTATCAGAGTTCGAACTCAAGAGGTACCTGGTTCTGTTGATCAGCTACAATACACAGCACAGGCATTTTCTGTTCCATTTCTAAAAAGGGACATCCCTTTAATAAAGAGGCAGTTTAAGAGGTCAAGTGTTACAGAGAACTGTTTTAATCCATAGGGAATTTTCATCTCTTTTGTGTTCTTTAGTAATAATGCCATAGGCTCATTGGCAGACGTTTTATGTAGGCTGCAAGCTCACCTAGTGCAGTGAACAACTTTAGGTTTGAATCATGTATCGGAATTGTCAATGTGTCAAGTCAGACTCCACATTAGAACATAGAAGCAGATTGTCTAATAAAACTGCCTATTTTTATTATTATTTTATTATACATGAGGTATAAGTAGATGTTAACTGCACTTGCCATAAAATACAATTCTGCTTGCCAGATAATATAGAACGTTGTAAAGGTCAGAAGCATTGTTCCCTAGTTTTTTATTTTATTGTCATTTTTAACCATGGTAATATATATATTTTTCTGTATTAAGTACTAGTGTGATACATCATACATGGCTTTTTGTTATGTTGTCTGTTTGTAGTGGCAGAGTCTCTGCATCATTTCACACACTGTACTGGGATTGACGGCACCCATTTACATCCAGATGAAGCCAAAAGGCTAGGGCAGCAACAACTACATGGCTGGCCAGGGGTAGTCGACTATCAACATTTTACACCTAGATGTATACCACCCTTAAACCGGGAACAATATTCCCCACCAGCCCTTAAAAACACTACCACAGAGCAGTTGAACTCGCCACACTAATAAAGGCATTAGCCAAGTGTACTTGAGTTTGAGGTGTGTTTTATCGTCCTGTACCTCTCTGGGATAAGCCAACAGTTGTTTTTTTTTAAGAGCATTTATTTGGATAACCAAGGATATGTACAGTCCTGAATTAATCTGCAGTGCTGTAAAATGCTCTAAAAAAATACTAGTCTTATCAAATACTAATGGTAGCTACCATTTGATGATCAAGATCTACTAGTTGTTGCAGTCTTATACAAAGGCTATAGCTGTTACTGGATGTTGGTGCAGTGTTTGATTTTTTCAGCAGCTTGGAAAAAGTTTATTAGTCTAGTTCAACAAGCATCACTTTCTGTTCTTCGTGCACTTTTTATGTTCTTGGCTTTACGTTTACTTTGAAGTGTAACGAGTTTTAAAAGCTCATCTGTTTTTTAAATTTATTTCTTAAGACTAGCCCAGATGTGTGATCCTGTGAATAAATCTATGTGGGTCTTACTTAGTCTGTTTAATTATCTTTATTAAATAAAAAATAAAAAAACATAATTTATGTGACAAATAATGTGAGACCTGCACCACTGGAGACAATTCTTTTAAGATTGTAAAACACAATTAGATTGTACAAGCAGGATATTAGAGTATTCTTCGGCACCATGTGTTCAGACTGTCCTGTGAATTTAGTGATTTGTATTTGTAGCATGGAAATATTGAGTAATATAAACTTTTGCTTTTGTTATTACAGTATCTCTGTACTTTTAAAAAGGGATACTTGAAAACGAGTTAACGTCCATGGCTGCTCAATTCACCTTTCATTTTGCAAATTTGAATAGTTTCATAGTCCTTTTTCTGTTGTGGGAATTAGGAATGGTCTTTAAAGAGAGTAATCCAGTTATTCTCACATCCAAAACAGAAAGCAAGACAAATTCCATCCAGCACAAATGCTAAGGTTTTGTTTGCATGTTATAGTTTTTGTTGAGAAGCCCATGCTGTTGGATAACCAGCATGACCTTGAGTTTTTAAAACCATGCAGCAGATGAAAATCCAGATCTGCTCTCCAATGATAGTGGCTTGTAATTTGCCAGTGCATGTTCAAGCTTTTTATGAATATTTGAAAATCCAGCCTGGCCTCCTTTACCTTTCTTGGCTCTATTTGCAATGCTAAGTGGCTTGCAGTGATGTGGAAGGGCAGTCATATTTATACTGGGTTGATGAGGCAAACAATTACAAATAAAAATGTTCGCCTTTAATCCATGGTATTTGATGTATGTTTTTAATGTTGCTATGTAAAATTATACTCTTGTGGAAACTGAACGATGTGAATAGGACTACTGCTGTTGCATAGAACACAAAACTATTATTTTAACAATACAATAACAACTAATTAACAATTCCTTGTTTTTTTTATTATTTCATATTTTAAATACACACGTTTTAGATTTGTAACACTGTATTCAGATTGAGACAATTTAAATATATTCTCACTTTCAAGTGATTACTGAAGAAAATATCAGTAACAAACTGACCTATAACCTCTGAGGTTACCAGCAGCATTCACTAAAATATATATTGTTTAATAACAAATGAGAAAGCTACCTGCATGGTTTGCATTACAGGGTGCACTAAAATCTCACTGTCCAAACAGATGAATTGGCAACATTATAGCAAGGCCTATTGTTTAAAAAAAATAAATCTCCATAGCCAGTGGCTAAAGTGACTGACTTTTAAACTGGCAATGGTCTGCATTTTCTTTCCCACAACTCTACTCACACGTAGCTCAGAAACATATTGATTTCTATCTTTACTCCCTTTGGTTAGACCTGCCTAAAATTCTAGTGTCAGATTATCTACCCTGCTTTAAACTGATATTAAAATGTTTCTTCAAAAGTAATCCATTTTAACTCAACTTAAAGCAGAATATCCCAGGTTTGCTTCTCCCTACTTTTGTGAGCTCACAATTCAATCAGGTGTATTTAGAATACGCCCATAACTTTAGGAAAAAGCAGCTGGTGGCACAACACTGTAATCATTTTCAAGTTGTAGTTCTCTTGAATGCTTCCTTGCCTTGGTAACTTGGTTGCACACAGAACACAGACCAGACAGTGCTTTCAGAAAGCGGTAACCATGCAATGCAAGCTGTCCTTTCATTACTCTTAAGACGAGAAAGCAGGAGGTCTAGTCCCTCCAGCGGTGCCCGCATTGGAGGTTGCAGCACTTGTAAAAGGTTGTCATTGGCTCATCAGCTGATCTCGTCTGGATCTGCATGAAAAAAGCACGTGGATGTTCGCACTTGGGGCATTTTTCTGAAATCAAAACAAAGGTGGTTAGAATAATGCCACAGTAGTGATTTACTGTGGTTTTGCACTAACTGGCTGCTCTGGCCTGATTAAGGGCATCTTCAGTTTATTCAAATAAACAGTGTATGCCTCATCATTCTAATATTTCTTTTCATTGTACTGCCATCCAGAAATTCAATAATAAAAGGGGTGCTACTGACATTAACCTGTATGTTCACATTAATGCTGACAGTAATGACCAGATTACTGTTCCGTAACAAAGTAAAATGATGTGGTTACCATGTCAATTCGCTAATTGAAACGTACACATGCTCTACTCACTCTGAAGACTACTCCACTAAACCGATGTCTAACATTTTCCTTTTTATATTTTCAGTGTACACAGTTTGCAAGTTTAATCTGTGCTTAATCGCAATAACTGTGGAATTAATATAAAGCAGGGGTGTCCAATCAAGCACTTGGAGGACCATTCCACTTCTGGTTTAACAGGAAAATTGATATAATTAAATACATGGTCTATATGGAGGTTTACTGCAATTGGCTCAATTAAACAATTTAGAACAGGGTTGGAACAAAGACCAGGAGTTGGAAAGCGAACTTTGAACCCCCTGACCTAGGGTAAAGGGAATCCATTTCAAGGGTGGCCAAAGTTGGCACTTCTGGTCTTTGTTCCAACCCTGTTCTAAACTGTTAGTTCTCATTTTACCTGTGGAACCTGGACTGGAATCGCTCTCCAGGACAGCGATTTACCACCCCTGCTTGTATTTATTTGTTACAAAGCTCCTCTCATCAGTGTCAGACACGCATTTCCAAGGCAGGGTCTGAATTACCTAGGGTGGAATCAACGTTTTCCCAGGCGGCGGCTCCACCGAGCACGTCATCAACCTCCTTCAGCTTGGGATATTTCCTATTGGTGACCTGCACATAGTCAAGGGGCAAAATAAAATACAGCGACGGAAACAACACACATTGCACAGCAGTTTGTAATAGGAATCTTATTACCATCCCCGAAACAAAAGAACACTTTTTAGGCGTCATAAAATGTATAATAATAATTACATTCCATGTTCATATTTGTTGTCCTTTTAAAACATGCGGAACCTTTTAATACAATCTTGTGAGTTCAAAGTCACAATATTGCTGATAATACATACGGATGTTTACATGCTCAGAAGGAAACAAACTTACATGGGGAACCAAAGTAACAGCTTATTATCGCGCAGATTCACAAGGGTAATAGAGTAAATTCAATACAGCCATCAGACAATTAAACAAGAGTTTTAAAAAACACAAATTGTTATTTTCCATGTCATACTTAACACCGGATATTGTATTTACCTTTCTCGTTACGTTGTGAACATACGGGCAGGTGTTGCACGCAAAACGCAAACATTTCTGCCCTTCCTCCACGATCAACACATTACCACAGGTCGGACAGAACAGCAACATGATTCACTCTGGACAGAGAGCAACAAAAAATGAAACACAATAAATTATATAGTGATGTCTTAATAGAAAACAGGTTCTCACGTATTTCCACGAAAACCCGGTCTGTGAGTAACAGGGTTTAAAGGCCGCCCTGCAACATAACCGAATCAATCTCAGTTCCATGTAGTAGTGCTTGATACTCAAAATAATGTCTAGAACCATGCATACTTCGTTGCTATTATGAAAACGGTAGAAGTTTAATATTGTTCAGAATCGTTAATTGTAAAATCTCACAGGACAGCATGTTGTATTTTTTAAACACAACGACGTGTTTCCCTTGGGGTTGTTGAATAGGACGTACCGCATCAAACCAGGTGGGCCACTGCGTGTTTTCATTATTATTATTTTTTTACTTTTATTTTGTTTGTTTTGTTTATTTAATAATTGGTTTGGCTGGTTTCATGCGCTAGCAGCACAACAAGCGAATACAGTCAAATACACGCTGATAACAATTACCTGGCATGACTTGATACACAGTTACTATGAAACATAGTAAACATATTTAAAACATGAATTATGCACTACGAGGAAGAAAATGGGTTCTGGTGATACAAAATGAATGGTGTATAGAGTTTTCGATAAAAGCTAAATTTTAATTTAAGTGTCCACTTACAGGTGAATTTGCAATTCATTTTACACTTTCAAATGTGTTTTGTTGTTACTCCCAGTGTTACTGTATTTAATCCTGCACTTAACCCAATCTGTAGTATTTTGTATTTCACTTGCTCTCGTATCTAACCCCGGTGTAACTATCAACACTTATCTGCACCGATATCAAATCGTACTGTGTTTTGTGCTTGCTCTTATTAGCACTGAAGTCATTGTATTTTGTGTCTTGCTCTTAATTATACTGTAATTCTTGATATGTATTTTTTGTTTACAACTGTAAGTCGTCCAGGATAAGGGCGTCTATAATAATAATAATAATAATAACAATAATAATAATAATAAATAATAATTTAGCAGAAGTCAATGGCAGAGCCTGTGCAGGAAGGGACAGAAGTTCTCCCTGCAACTGTCAGTCTGAAAGACGAGGAGGTGGAGGGGGGGGAGAAGAGCCCGTGTAAGGAAGAAGAGGACGAAGAAGAAGATCTGCCCCATGCTGAATTCCTGGACATCTTTGAGGAAGGCTTGGCGAGGATAGTCCAGGACCCTCTGCTTTGTGACCTACCCATTCAGGTTTGTCCATCTCCAATAACCAAAACACATACAATAATAAGGAAGACAGTAGTAAGTTTCTGGGCGACAGTAATGTATATGGACCAGTTATGACAGGGTGGAGTGTGAACGGTATGCTGTCTTTCCAGGTCACATTGGAAGAGATCAATTCCCAGGTGGCTCTGGAGTATGGCCAGGCAATGACAGTCCGAGTCTGCAAGGATGACGGTGAAGTTATGCGTGAGTGCTAATGTATTTTATTCCATGCTGTACCACCACCCATAATGCGGTATATTAGTGGCCCCTCTTTGCTTTCCCATACACACAGACCCACATGGTGTACGTGTTGAAGGGTGCCTCCACTCCCCCAACAGTGTCAGCATTATTAGTTTCTGTTGGATTGATTGTCCCATCATTTTAAATGTTCTCATCTGTATTTATTGTAATGGCCAATGCAGCTAGACCTACATTATCTGGAGCTAGGTGAATCTCTTAAAGCTGAGAAGTTATCTACTGCAATGCATGCCTGTAGGACTGAGTTAACAATGCCCTGTGTTCCTCCAGCGATTGTGGTGGTGCAGAATGCTACAGTGCTGGACCTGAAGAAAGCTATTCGCAGGTTCATGGAGCTGAAGCAGCAGCGAGAAGGAGGAGTGAAGCACATCAGCTGGTAATTCAGTAAAACTGGCTAAGAGCTAAGTAACCCTATCAGAATCATGGATTTCAGCCACAGTCCTTCATTGATTTTGAGTAGCTATATCTTTGCATTGGGCAGCTCTTTCTGAAAGGTCATGCTATGTTGTCAACTGATGCACTGTCCCCCATGTCTTTTTAAATTCCTGTAGATACTATTTTAGTTGGTTGCCACTAGAAAATTCAGGCTGAAAATTCCACCACCTGTCGGTAACCACCAGCAAGCGTTAGGAATTGGAACATACATTTGCCAGTTTCTTATAGGCTACCTAGCTGGTGTGTAAAGCCCAACACAGATTTACAGCAATTAGATTAGTTTAAGTGTTGACTCTAGAAAGTTACAGTAAAGTATTTGCACTGATACTATAATTACAGTTTATAAAACTATAATTAACATAACTCAAATAACATTCATTTTCACATTTCGTAGGGTATTTAACCTAAACGGAGGGGCCTTTTCAAGACAATGTAGCACAGTGAAGTGGAAAATCTAGGCTATTGTTCCTGTAGTTTGTGCCATATTAAAAAGTGGTTTTAATCATTGTGCCCCAGGTAGTGATTAGATTAGTTTGCATAGCGGTGAACTCCATTTCAGGTTGTACTTTGAGTGTAACTATTCAAACCTAAGTTTTAAAAGTGGTGGTGCATCCGATTAGGCTCCTACTGGGTGTTGCAAACCGCAATGCAATGGCCTTGTTTCCATCTCTGGTCTTGGTTGAGGAAAAATAACGTTCCCCTAATCTCCTGGAAGAGGTGTGCAGAGAAGGAAATAAGACTTCTATTTCATAGCAGTTTGACCTACTCCAGGTTTTAATACATGCTTGATTAGCCACAGTGTATAGATAATAAGCTCATATGTGTCTTATTAAAGATAGTAAAACCAGGAATGGATCAAACTGCTATGCAAAGGGACTCTTATTTCCATCCCTGGGTGTGCATTGCTAACCATTTTCACATGCTTCTTTTCAAGGCGGTATGTCTGGAGAACCTTCCATTTGATTTTTGATGGCGAGAAACTGGAAGACGACAAAATGAAACTTAAAGAGTAAGTGTGGAACCAAGAACAGTTCATCCATAACTTTAGTCTCGTCATAAGATCTTTAATTCTAAAGGAAGGGTGTGTCCCATCGACCAGAAGAATTTCTCTCTATCGAAAAATTTGAAGAAATCTAGAGTAAAAAGTTGGTTTGCTGTAACTCTCACTTCCCCTTGTTTTCAGCCCTACACAAATATTTTTCATGCTCTCTAGAATGTATACATACTGTATTTGTTTGTCATTTTTGTATACCTGTCATAGAAACCACAGTACAGTTTTCAACACAGGAACGTGAAACCGAAAACATTTTCTGAATACCAGCAAACTTATTTACTTTTGTCTTGTTAAGCAGACCCCCACCCCAACCCCCAAAATCTAATACAGCACGGTATTTGGGATGTTCATTACGAGGAAATACCCGGCCTGCTAGCATACTAGGATATACTCCGGCATAATCTGTTTTGCAGTTAAATAGAGGTTTTAAAACTTTGTTTTTTACTTAATTATGCACTGTCCTGAATTTTGATCTTTTGATCTTGTGAGGATGTTTCTGAAAAGATTAAAATGAACAAGTCAGAAATTAATCTGTGCAAGAGATACATGCAATAAGAAAACACACAAATAGTTTGAAATAAACATTAGTTATGACTGTAATATGAAGCATCTATTCACAAATGCTACTGGAATGAATATATATATATATATATATATATATATATATATATATATATATATATATATAAATAAATTTTTTTTTTTTTACAGTTATGGCATAAGAAACAGAGATGAGGTGACTTTTCTCAAGAAGCTAAAGTGAATCAGTGTAAGCACCAGTTGTTTTCAATGTATTATTGTTGTGTATATACTTGAATATAAGTTGTGTATTGTGCCGCTGTACACCTGCTTTTCAAATGTATCATTTTGTCATGATAATTCCAGTAATAAAGTAAGACTTACGGTTGTAATGCCTTGATTGGGAGTATTAAGCACATCCTGGCAAATGGGAATAAAATTTCTGATTATAAGTTCGAGTGATATGGAAAGTTATGTGATAGTATTCTTCAGTAATTAGTTGAATATCTCCTTGATGATTTAATGGAAGTGCATCGCTGTCGTCCTGTGTGACAAAGAGCGAATGAATCCGAATCAACAATCTCCCTCTCGACCTGTGGGAGCGCTGTTCATCAGGAATTGCGTGCCCCGTAGGACTGTGGGATCATGAGGGTTTCGTGTTTTCTTTGTTTTGTACTTGACTAATTGTTGCTGTTTGTTCTTGTTAGACGGCAAAAGCATTTGGGAGCTGTCACTTGTGGCCAGCACACAAACCCAGACTGCACAAAGCACCATTGGCAGACTACATGCCACTTTACTGAGAGCATGCACTGTGTTGAAAGTGTGTGTGTCCTTTACTTTCGGGACTGTAACCCTCCTTTTTAAGCAGTCCAGTACACTTTGGTGTGTAGAGCCCATGCATATTGTTATTTAGTGTTTTTGACACACAACCCAGCGGAAATAAAGCTGCTTGGAATTGTGAACTGTCTTGTGTTCGTCGTTGTCTGGATCACCTGCATCACCTTTCACTGTGCACTGCAAACCACGCATGCCGATATTGTTCATACATCTTGCGAAGAGCTCCTGTCCTGTTTATGTCAAGTATCTTTTATATGTAGTCCAATCATAAAACAGTATCTCTATTTGTATACCAATCAGCTCTTTAATAAGGGGTCTTTGTTAGTTACTGTATTATGAATTTATATATTATGAGTAATCTGTTTACAGTGGTACACAAAAGACCCTATTTCATGATCTACAGTAAGCAACAACTGTGTTTAGATCTTCTGCTGATCAAGTGAATCCCCCTCCCCTAGTTCCCACAGACTCATGTATGACGTATGTGTAGTTTGAGTGGTGCTGGGGCATCCCAGATCCAGATTTATAGTGGAAGAGTGTGTGTCTGTCCCTTTGTGTTTGTGTGTGTGAACATGTTTCCATGAGTATTTCATTATGAGAGAATCTAACTTTTATGTTGATGTCCTTTTATATTATAATAATAAAAATATATGCACATTGTATAGAACACCATTCCATCATGTAAGATTATAAACAATAACATGTAATTGTCATGCCATCATAAATACTACCAACGTTTTGATTCAAACACATGCTCCCGTGAGAATAATATGTACATCGAAACGTTGGGCAGCTGGTGCTTGAAATATATATATATATATATATATATATATATATATATATATATATATATATATATATATATATATATATATATATCTGTTTTCAATAAACAGTTCTGTTTCAAAAGCCAGGATATTGTTGCAGAAAAATGCCGTCTTTCCAAGCAAATACAGAACTAGATTAACAAATTAAGAGCAGCAGGAACATGCAAATCTACACATACTGGTTGTCCTTAATATGTTGAGACATGGACAATAAAATACTTTCCAGGACCATGCATTTGCACTGTGCCTTGCATTTAAATACCCAGGATATTCTGTTTGCTTTACTTGTTGAAATGACTTTATCTCTCTGTGATATTTGCGTTCAGAGTGGACTGACTATTCGTACACAGTGCACTAAACACCTTTCTACCATCCTTAGCCTCCACAATGCATTAAGTTTTCCCTTGACATTAACACATCAATTTTTTTCTAGACAGCAAGTGTTCAGCAGAGAGTGTCTGCTAATACTGTTACCCCTTTTCAGCTCACAGTGCCACATACTGTAGAGGTAGGGTTACTCTTTCTGTGATCACATGTTCCAGGAGTGCAGTTGGTAAGCAATAGGTGACTCTTCAGCTCCCGGCTTCATCAGGTAATGTTAATACCCGTACACTTCAGAGTTAACTGGGCTGCTTGTTAATTAATTTTAAAAATAAAGAAATAGATTATTTTAGGTTATTTCAGTACAAAGTAAGAAACAAGGTGGGGATCAACAAATATAAAGTGCAATACTTGGTCCTGGAGCAAAAGTGTGGTGAATTTATTTCCCCCTCAAACTTATTTTATTCAAAGTACTGAAATTGCAAATTGTTGCTTAAAATTCATTAAAATGAAGACTTTGTAAACTACAAGACATGCCTACATTCATAAAAAGATCACAGTAATTCCACTTGTAGTTATTAAGCTACCAAGTAGTTTATTTTAAAATAGACTGCTCCAAACAATTAAGGGATTCTCAAAGATGTGTAAATGAATACCAAGATACTGGCTGTTTCCACACGTAGTTCTTCCTTTTTTTTTGCCCAGTAGTTGCCTCAGAGATGCCCAGGGCGCAGGAGCAGACGGAGCTGGATGAGGTGCCAAGATGATGGCTCGGCCGAGGCAACAGCAGCAGTAGCAGCTCCTGAGCAGGAAATCGCTGCTCACCATGCTGCAGGACTTCAAACACAACACTGGCTTCATCTCCACGACAAGAAGGCATTGACCAAAAGAACAGGTTAACCAGAACACACTGTGATTCACTCGGCTTATTATGCACAACTTCTTAATGAGCAGACAGGAAACAAGTTTAAAAACTTGCATGTGCAGTAAAACTGCTGAAACTATTGACAAGAACTTGGTATGCTCAAATTGCAGTTCAGTGTGGTTCAACAACTGCAATCTATAGTCAGTTTTGTGTGTATTTGGATCACTAGCATCGTTTAAACATTTCTGTCTAATTGAACTCGTTCAAAGTGTATACCTGATGTACAGTTTGAGAAAAAAGCAGGTTGGATTGACAGCTCTGCACTCCATGCTGTCATTTGTGTGCCTCTTTAAAGACTCCACTGAGAAGAAGGAGCTTGAGAGGACAGATGAGCAGACGAGAGACATTGCAGAGCAAGAGGGAGAGCTCCTGAACCGCAGGAAGGAGATCCTGTTCCCTGGCCAGTCCAGACCAGGTACTAGCAGCTCACAGGCAATATCTTTAGTACCAATACAGTACTAAAGGTAGAAAAAAAACATAGTAGTGCCTTTATCACACGGTTTCTTGTAAGTTTAGGGCTGGATTCTCAGAGCTGTTTATTCCAAATTTTCATTAGCATGTTTCAGATAAATGTACTAATGCAGACATTTGATTTAGGGGCCTGTGAGTAGTCTAAAGTTGTTTTCGCATTGGTTTTAAAATGGCAATTGCTGTTACATAGCTTTTAGAATCTAGCTCTTAAATTCTATGATAAAAAATTGCGGACATTTTCTTACATTTCAGTAAGCTGTTTATATTGTATTAATATAACTGTCCAGCCTGTGAGGTCAGTGGACCGGGGAGTAGCAGCCTTGACCAGGATCACTAGACACCTTTTTAATGTGTTTCTTTGTTTTTTTTAAGATTTGTGCAAATTGAATGGTGGCGTATTTTGTTTTGCCTGGCATTTCAGATCAGTTTGAAATTGCAGTACCACCACAGTCATTCCAAGGTGAGGCTCCTTTTAAAATCAGAACAAATTCACACTGTCCTAAAGGCTGATACCTTACCATGCACTCCAGTGAAACTGATGAAGACTAGCTAGAGCATGTAAAAAATGAAGGCTTTGAGTCAAGGCCTGTCATCATAATATAAATGGCAAGTAATGCCTGTAGATGTTTGATTTGCCCCCAGCAGTATCGACTATCTTAAAAGTATAGTGTTAGTTTGTTATTAACTGTTTTAGTTTACAAGTCACAAGATTATGTGTTGAAATCTGGAAAACTGATCATCTAATATCAGAACAAATGTCAACATTGTTGACTTTGCATAATTCTAAATGATAACCCAGTTGTAGGTAAGTGGAGCTTAATGAAAATAAGGGTACAGTAATACTTGAATGGGTATGGGTTAGAATGCAGGCTTAGAATTTGTAGTTCTGAAGTATAAGGTTCAATAGACCCAGGGGTAGTCGTGATTGCAAGTGCTTCTTCATTACCAGACAGGATGAGTTTGATTACTGTGTGCTGTTCTCCTTCTGCCCAGCACCCCAGCAGACACTGGACTATGACAAGCTCCCAGACAGTCCCACCCCAACGCACTGCCCCTCCTGGCAGCAGTTTGTGACCACAGAGATTTCCAGGAAGGCAGGAAACGCTGTCTGGCTATTGTGCATCATGGCCGTCATGTTTGGGTAGGCTAGTTTTTACTGACTATTTCTCCCTGGATCAGTTTGACAAACGGTGACTGATTTGCATTAAAGGCACACTGTAAAAATAGCTTCTTTGCGTAATTCCCAGGTCACTTCCTTGCCAGTTGCACAAAGATTGTGTGTTTTTCTTTTTTTTTGGTAGAAGCCATAATATTACCTTATTTTTAACTTGTTTCCAACTGACCTGTCCAGGACTTTTAAATACCATATATAGTGCACCATCCTTGTTTCCACACACAAGTAACTTGCCCTGTACTGTACTCTTCGCTCATTCGCTGCCTTCAGTAAATCACAAGGAAGCACTGTAAACTGATCCATTGTTTACTTCAAATGTTATTTTAACAAAAATAATTACTTGAATGTATTTTCTTGAACATTGCTATGCCAGCATGGATTAATAACTCTTTGTATTGCAATAATACACAAATTTCTTTGGTTCCTCTGATGCTTTCTTGGCTGTTGTTTAATCCCTTTCTGTGTACATGTATATAAGGATGTGGTCCACAGGTGCCCTAACTGTCGATCCATAATTCAGATAATCCAGAAGCTTTAAGAATCCAGCGAATTACAGAACAAATTAGGGCTTTGGCTTATGGCACACCCCCCAGAAAGAAAAATGTAGGCTGAAAGGACGAAATGTGGAAATGTACTGCAACGAAGTTCACAGAAAATCTTTAATTGCCACAAACTGGACAACAGCAGTACAGTGATCTGTAGAGTTTTAAAGCTGGGATATAATTCTAAACCCAAGACAAAGAGGTACGATGAAGTTACTTTGCATGTCTCAACAGGCACATTACAAAAAGGTACATTTTACATAATCCGGCACCTGCATATATTTGTAATGCACACCCCCTTTTCTTTTTAGATTGAACACATCCAAATTGATAGACATTGTTTTACCTCAAGCAGAAATAGCAGTGTAAAATAGCAAGTTTCCTCAAGGTGGTTACCCACATTGCATTCAGATTCACGCAGAACTTGTGCTGTATGTTCTCTACTTGCCATACAGTCAACCCCTTTTAATATAACTTCAAAAGGGGCTGTTCAAAATCAGTGATAATAAGCAGAGTTGATTTTATCAGGAGTTCAGGAATAAACAGTACTGCTGTGGAAATATAGTGCTAGGCATTATATGGATTACATTGGTGTTCATTAATACAATTTATTTTGAATATTTAGTCTGCTATATTACTTGTACAACACACCTATGTTTTTCTGATAACTCATTTAATACCAAAATTGGTTTTAAAATTGTAAAGCTTTGATCTAATCAACTTTTTATTTCTTAAAACAGCTGATGAAACTTTAGTCTGGTTTTCACATATCCAGATTAGCAGTAATCTTAAACTATGTAAATTAACATTAGTCTGGAGATTAGAGATAATCTGGGTTTGTGAAAACAGCCATAAGAGATTTGATGAAGTAGGAGACCCAACAGTCAGATTCACAGTTCATCACCAGTTTTATTGCCACAAAAAAGGCAGATATATAACAAACACTTAATTTGTAACTAAATGTTTGCCACTATTTACAAAAGAGTTCAGAAAATGTGCTACATATATATAAAAAATATGCATTACATATTGTATATGCATTACATATTATATATATTAAACTGTGGTTTTGAACCACTAACACAATTTGATTCCATTACTTAGTTAATAAATTCTGTATTTCTAGGACTAAAACTGATGCCAGTTTACTGTCTAAAAAGGGCCCCAGACTCAGTTTTTGGTAGTAGTTCAGAAAGGTAGGTGGCTGTGGACACAATGGGATGAGCAACAACTTCACAAAATAATGGGTGTGATCATTGGGCTTGGGTATGGGTGAATCATCTCCATCAGAGCGAGGCAGAACTAACAAGCAGGTGCTGTACCAGAACTCATTCCTTACCAAACTAATCGCATTTGCATTCTGGTAATCTTCATGTACAAGTAAGTGCAATTACCATATTTAGTTTAACTCTGCATTATCATTACAATCATTAACATTATTTTGTTTTCCCCCCCCAGCTCAGTTTCCTGAAGAACATCTCAGTATGTCAAACCTGTAGTTTAGCCAAGCTAATAGGGTTACATTTTCCCCACAGCACATATTAAGGGGAATTACTCCTATTTAAAACAGATTTTTTTCTTTTTTGCAGAGGGAGGTCACTAATTTTTGTATTTGTACCTTTTTATTAAAAAAAATAAATAAATACAATGGTTGAAGTTACAAATACATAGCGACACTGTTCAGATTTTAAATTTTGCCCAATGTGGTTCACCCATATCTAGCTGTTTTTAGTGTTTTTTTTTTTTTTTTTTTTAAAAACAATTTGTTTACCAACAAAACATTTGCACCGTTATATTTAAAAAGTTTAAATATCTACACCTTTTGATATTAGAAACAGTATCTGTGAACTTCAATACATCATTGTGATTGTTCATATTAAAGAAAACTTAACGGCACTAAACACAGAAATGTCCCCCTTGGACAAAATCTAGAGCTCCCAGAGCAGAGTAAATACATTTCTACCTGCACTTCCAGGGGATGCTTTCACCTGTCAAAAGCCACAGTACCCTGCATTAATGTTGCAGATGTATTGCTAGTTTGTGTAGTACACTATTCAATTACCCTATCAAATTTGGTTTGGAGCTTGGGAGCCCAGAGAATGCAAATGAGTGCTTTTGGTTTCTTAACATTACAAATCAAAACAACATCATCAACAACAGACCTATCTTTTTGGCATCACTACAACCCCCCCCCCCCCAAAAAAAAAAGATCACTTCAGACATGATGAGGTTTAAGAACTAGAATGCATGAAGCAGGATCAGATTCTTTCTTAACTGCAGCTGTGCTGTTTTGTGCCTCACGATACATCGCTGTCTGTAGCTGTTAACTGTACACTATGGACAGTTATTTTACAAATAAAGAACAGCTTTAGAAGCAGGCACATATATAGTCATCTGATATGCTTTTGATGTACTTGGTGTATTTACTAACCAGTGGATTGTCTCTTTATGGTAAGGGTTTAGATTTGGAATGGCAGAATACCTCCTGAAAAATTAGTTAAGGTGCAGTGCTACCCCTTGACCATTAGGTGGCACAATACTCTAAATTATATGGCTTTATACACCGAAATTTATCCCAAGACAGTTAGTGTGCTGTGTTTTCTTTCTGTAACTGAAGTTCTAAACCCTACAAATAAATATTTTATTCCCATCAAGATGATGCTTAAGAATTTATTAAACGTTCTGATGAAACCCTGGAAACAGGAAGACCTGCACCTTTGGCTATCAGTAAAGATCTCCTGTTAAAATTCAGTCAAAAGGTAAAATTGTAACTACAGTGGTAGTTTCATGAAGAACCACCACCATACAGCCTGATTGTCAAAACTTATGTGAATGACACTTTGTTTCATAGATCCAACCCACACCCCCAAAACAAAATATGCACCGTTAGATTTCTTAGTGATTCCTAAAGTCTACAGCTAGTTTACTTTCTTTTGAAGTAACTTATTTTGATACAGTAGTGTCATTACTGTAACAAATCCGTTATACAAGATTGTTGGTGTAGAACGCACCTCTGAAGGACTATTAAACAGTAACATGCTGCAAAATACAGAGTCAGGACAATGACTTGTGTATACAGGATTAAATCTGTATTTACTAGCAAATCTACTGGAAATTCAAAGTGCACCCCCCCTTCCTGTCACATTTACTTTTAGCCACAATTGTAAGATACAATTATAGCAGCCTAAACGATTACTTTATGAACAATGACCAGTGGTCAACGATCTTGCTCCAAAATAATGTATCGAGTCAATTTTCAGAACCAGTGCAGTCCAGTATAGTACAGTAGCACCACACACTGGCATCTAGGGTCACCCCTTCCCTCTCTAACCAGCTTCAACAGTTAAAAAAAGGATAAAAAGCAGGTTATTTACAAAATATTTACAAAAGGTCTCTGACTGTCACAATTTTTTTTTTTTTTTTTTTTTTTTTTTTTTTTTTTTTACGCAAATTGAAATGACAGTTTGTTTTCCACCAACTGGGACATGTTACCAAGATCAAACCTCAGTTAAATCAACACCTCAAAAGCGTAATGCTTAAGACTGGGGGATGGGGACAAAAAAACAACACGTATCCTGTTCTATAAGCTGCTTTAAAATGGCTCCTGTCTTTACTTGATATCTTAATGGTATAGATGACAAGGGAGGATATTAACTCACAAATGTAGCTATAGAGACACTTCAAAATCAATGGCACAGTATGACAGTACTGTGTGCTACGGCTATACCAGTGCACCTCCCTGAGCCTTAAAGCAATCCAGCTGTTCTTCCAGGGCTGTGTTTGAGTGACGGTGGTAAACCAAGGCATTTAATTTCTGCCTGGAAAATTCTAAATAAATAAAAATAAATACCCAGGGGTGAATACTCAAGGTCTCCGATTTCTATCCAGTCTAAACCCTAAAGATGTGCCTCTTGTTTCCGACAGCATCTCTGGGCTTAAGGTACAGGCTGCTCATATTTGCTTGGCACACATTTAAAAATAGACTAAGATACTGTCCCCTTCTCAAAATGCCCAAGAATGCAGGGAAGGGATGATCAAGGCAGCAAACTCTCACATTTCAGAAGAGACCATTTGTCTTGAATCCTCTACCCTGCCACCCTCTCACTAGGATATAAAGGATCTCAACTCTGACAGACCTCAGTGCCGTCCAATCACACCAGACAGACTGCTGGCATTGTACTTGCCCACAAACTCAAAATGCATCCCAGGTACTGAAAAAAAAAACAGGATCTATAAATTTACAAAACCTGTTGCCGTCTCCATTTCGAAACATGAGCTGAAATGAGGCCAGGCGCCAGCCTAAACATTTCAGCATCTGGTTTTGTTTCATTTGAAAAAAACAAAAATAAAAAAAAGTTAAAAGGAACAAACTAAAACAACAAGCATCTGTTTGGAGAGCAAGAGGAGTGCACCACTTCAGTCCCAGGGTAGCTGGAGGTTGTGAGTGTCCAGAAAGTCAGAGAAAACTCCCCCTGATGGGGCCATGCCCAGAGGGGCCAGACTACTAGACGGCCCAGGTATGGTAAGGTCCAACCACTCCATATTATCCAGATTAGGGTCATGGAGGTCAAAACCGACACCAGGCCCCCCGTCTGTGGAGAAAGGCAGTTCATGGGTGTCCATGGGGGAGTGCGGTTGACTCAGGGAGCCTGACTGGCTCAGCAGTTGACTCTGCATGTCCTCAATGAGGGACAAGTGCTCTCGGGTGGAACCCTGGTGGGGGGCCCCATCCAGGAAGGCCTCCAGTTGATTCTCCGAGGCGAGCGAGAGACTGGGGGCGGGGTCGAGGGTCAGTGAAGGGGCCATCTGGACCTGTTGGGGTGGGCGGGACAGCACAGTGTTGATTGGCAGGGTGGTGATGCTGGCGGTCACAGGCATCAGTTTGGCAGGGGACTCCTCCCTCAAGAACGGAGAAATCTGGGGGGGGGGGGGGGGGGGGGGGGTATTCTTTCAATTCACAGTATGCTCCAAAACACATTTTAGAGGCGTGCCCTTATATTACTGTAACTCGACTGAATAGCCACATACAACACAAAGTCATAAGGAACGTTGTTTAGATTGATCAAACAATGGATTCAAAACACAAATGAAAAGACTAGAGAATGAAATACATTTTGGTCGTTTCAAAACAGGACGTTTTTAGAAATTTAAGTCAGCACAGAGACATCAATTTCTAAAAGCTACCCTGAGTCTCGATGGATAAACAGGAATAAATGCTTCCTGTACCTCCACTCTCGATCAGGATGTCAAACAGGTCGTCCATCTGCTGGCTGGTTGCCATGGGAAGCTTGAAGAGAAATTCCAGTCTGTGTTAAGTTACTGTTAGACACATTCAAAACAGGGCAGCACAACATATAACAGAGAAATATAATAACAGTCAAACCTATTCTACATTTCTGGATATTTACTAAAAAACAACTTGTAAACATGAAAACCTTTTTAGAAAAAAAATAATAATAATAATTCCATTGAGGAAATGGCAGCCATACACATTTATGTGAAGTTTAAGAATTTTGTGCACGTAATTCACTAATATTTTAATATGTAATAAGAGCAGTAAGCAGCTCCGATGCCCCTGAGCAGTGTCTGGCGTTACCTGGGGTTGCGGGGGAGCCTGCATGTTCCGGCTCTGCTTCACAGCCTCCTCATAGCGGGGAGGGTCCTTGTTCTTGTGGATGGGGTTTCCAAACACTGAGATGAATTGGGGCTGAAGCAAGAAGAAAGCGCAGATAAATGAAACAAAGAAGGTACCAAATGAAGGGCAGCAACATTGATGTATCACCAGGGGTTAAGGGGGGGGAAGGGGCTGATAAGGCTGTACCTTGTGCATGGATCCGTTGTGCAGCGTGTAGCCTGGGGAGCCGCGTGTTGCCAGCCTTCTCTCTGCTGAGCTGTTGAGGAAACACTGCGGGTCAACAGTCACTGGCTGGCTCTGGAACTGAAACCCAGCACTGGATGTGGTGCAGGTGGGAAACGCCTACAGAAACAAGACTGGATCCATCACTGCAGGTACAATACAGTATGTGCTATATACCAGGGCAAACTAATATGCTATTCCTATAATAGTAATCTACATTAGCAATGGGACTTCTGCCAAGATTTCATGAAGTGGATGCTTTTAATGCTATTAGGAAAGGAATTCAACATCAAGGCTATACTATTATTAACCATACAGCTGCAAACTGAGATTACAAAAAGACAAGTATTACTTTAACAAAATCTTTCCCCTACTTTTCACCCGCGAGTATGAAGCTGTAACATTCCTTCACACAACCTTTGACAAATTACAGAAACAGAAGTCAAGCATTTCCAAAGCGCCACACTTCTTGTTTTCTTATTGTTCATACTGGCTTGCCGGAGGCAAAATGTTCCCTTCACAGATTGTGATGTTTTAAAAGAAAAACAGCAAATGTATTTCTGCTCTCTGTTAAGATGCAAGTTTAACCTCAAATCTGTGTTTTGTTATTGGACAACTAAGTGGCTGATAATAACTTAAGTATCCTCTGTTTTAGAAAGGGGCAGTGTCCCTTGTTTTACATTTGGTTGAGAGGTACTGACGGGGGAAGTTCTGGAAATGGTCCCAAACCTTTGAGATATGGTGGTTTTGGTGAAGGAGCTGCTGAGGGGCCTCCTGTTTTTGTGGCTGAATCTGAGGGATGGCCTGGATGAGGTCTGGGGCTGAAGCAGGGGGTATGGCCTGAAGAACTTGCTGCGGCTGCTGGGTAGAGAAGTCATGGACATGTTAGCCCTAGTGACTAATTGACTAGTATATGGTCTTAGCTTCTAGAATAAATCAAATGAGACTTTAAAGTCCTGTCAGTGCTTTAATATCTTTAAACTGCACCAAGGTAAGGTGGGACCTTGAGTTCCCGCCAAGACTGAAAGGGTTAAAATAAATCACTTCTTGTTAATCATAGTTACTTTATTGCAGCTAAAACACTGGACATAGCCCTGTAGGATACATAATCCTTAATAAGAATTATTATTAAAATAAAGAAAACCATTACCTGGGGTTTCACATTAGCTGTTGGCAGCTGGATGGTTGTGTTGGTGCCAGAGGGGGAGACTGGCAGGAGAAGCCGAGTCCCAGGCTGTGTTGTCAGCAAGGTTTGAGGCTGATCAGTGACCTGGGGCACCCTCTGGTGGCTCACAAAGAACTGTTGCAGGCAGGCTGGGCCTTGGGCTACAGCTGTCTGTGGAGGCTGCTGCTGCTCCTCCTGCTCCTGCTTGATCAACATGGGTGTCTGCTGGACCACCGGACAGCGGGAGGTTGGGTGGAAAGACGAAGGGGACACTCTGCTCTCAGCCTTGATCTCTGGTGCCCCAGAGTGGTTCTGCTGGGCAGCGATGCCTATTTGTTGCGATTGGCTTAGTTTTTCTACCTCCAGCTGCATCTTAAGTTCTTCCACCAGCCTCTGCTCCTGCTCCAGCTTCTTCATGAGGTCTTCGATCTGCAGCTCCTTCTCGTGGAGTTTACGGTCCTTGATGGACGACTCCAGCTCCATGCCCGAGTCCTCGCCGGTCCCTTTGCGGGGGGAGGCCCCAGAGGCATGAGCAGGGGCCACGCCCATGATCTCACTGAAGGTGTCCATGGATCTGCTGTCCTCGGTGTTCAGGCTGGACAGCTCCGAGGGGACGGGGGACACTGGCGGGGTGGAGCTCATGCTCTCCAGCTGGCTGGAATTATGCCGATGCTCTTTAGCAAAGGGAGTCTGTAAAGAGGCTGATGTGAGCCCTTCCACAGCTGACCCAGAGAAGATAGTAGTGGTCATGGCGCTCTTTGTGGAGATGGCGGTAGAGTTTTCCTGATGAGGTTTCAGTCGCTCGATGAGGTCCGTTTTAGTGCCGGACACTGGGAGCCCCCTTAGTTTTAGTTCCATCTTTAGCTCGGCCACCTGGGAAGAAAAAAAATCATTATTCCAGAGAGGAAGAAATCAGTTTTTTTTTTTTTAGGTAAAACTAGGTACACAAACATTTTGGCCAATGCTTACTAAAGCCAGCTCTCCTTTAAACATGTTCATAATTGAATGAATTGGAAAAACATTTGTGTGTGTGCGCCTGTCCTTGAGACTGGGTCTGGTCTGTGTCTCCTGGACAATCATGTAAACATGTCTCTTTTAAAGGTTCACTTTTTGAATTTGTTAAACAAATAACTCTTGCCATTTCAGCACTGCATAGTGAAGCCATTCAGAAAACACTTAGGTGACAGTGACTTCACACTGTCTTTTAAAGTCCACTTCAATTGCACTCCGAGCATTAAAGGATTTCATCTATTGGTGGAAAAAAAAACTGTAGAAAACGGATGCTTGTTTAAATATGCCATAGAATATTTATGTCATGTCAAAGTACAGCATCGGTACTGCCTTTTTAGGTTAAAAGCCAAGGGGTAGGTTTGTTAAGATGGGCCAGTCACAGCGCAAACATATCGCAATTTGCATTTGTCGAAACACGCTGCAAAAATGTTGTCGTATGTACGAACAGAAAATATGTTAATGAAGGCATCTGCACTAAAATAATTAAAATATCTGTTGCAACGTCTTAGCAAGATCTGCAGCATTATACCTTGCAAGAGTGCAACATTGTTCAAATAATTACTGGGAGTTGAGTTGTGGTATGCTGTAGCAGAGGGTGCCCGAAGGATAACGTCTATACATGCAAGAATCAAAATAACATTGTTTTTGTTAAATGTAAACGTCATCTGTACAATGCATTCTGTTCCATCTTCATTTTACCCATTTTAATACTGGGTATATATTATATATAAATTAAATGCAGTTTAAATCTCACTGGATTCTATACTGTGGCCCTCATCTGCACCCAAAATAAAAAATGTGCTTCTATCAAAAAGCTTTTCAGGAGTAGCTTCTCGCTAAACCAGATAGGTTTGCCTGACATTACGAGATGTCGGGCTTAAAAAAAAAAAAAAAAATAATATTCACATGCACACACATATATTTATAGTGCTCAATGTACTTTAAATGTATAAATCATTGCGCTGAAATAACACCAGTGTGTTTTAGATAGGCTGCACATTACATTTTGAAACAAAATGTTAATCTGTACAGTATGCCAAAACAGTACAGTAGTAAAATCAAATGAACACCTAGCGCACTCTTTACTTTAGAGGGGTTAGCAGCACATGTGTGCAGTCTATTGCTCCATGGTTTTAGGGAAAAATAGGTATTTCGCTGTTCACCTCAAATGCATTGAGCGCAACTGGTAATGCATGAGAAAAGGCAGACTGGGGAAGATGCCAGCAACAATTGCGACCGTTTAAAAACATGCTTTCAAAAGTTCTTAAATGTATGCAACTGCAAGTGTTGCAATTGTCTGCAGCTTTCGTACAGCTCGTTCTAATACTTCAGAACCCTCATCTGCACGATCTCCACTCCCTTTTGGTTTTGTTTGACTTTCTTTTGTTTTCCTAAATCAAGTCGTCTCAAAACAGCCTTGCAACCATATGTCGGTCGAATCCACGAGCGCTGCGATTCTTGATTCTGAAATCTTAAAAAAAAAAAAAAAAAAAAAAAAAAAAAAAGAAATCTTGCCTTCATATCATCCAGATTAGCAGGCAGTGGCCCCGGTTTTCGATTGGCCAGGCTGTTGTTTTGCCGCAGGGTGCCACTGGTTGGCAAAGCAACGACGATGGTGGTGGGCATGTTGTTGTTGTTCAAGGAGGTATTCAAATTGTCGGTCATGGGCCTGCTAGGTGGAAATGGCAGGAGAGAGAGAGAGAAAACAAACAGGTCACAAATTTGACAGCACACGCACATCTTTTAAATGGAACAAGCCGACAGCTTGAATATACACAAAAACAAAAAAAAATATCTGTAATCCAAATGTCTAGAGACAAGGAACCACATCCTGATGGTAATCAACATCTGGTAAAGAAACACAACAAGAAGGGCCTGCAGCGACAGCTTACAGAGTCTGTCAGCTAACACAAGAAACAGAACTAGTCATTGATTCTTTGGATAAATTACTTGTGTGTGTGTGTGTGTTAAGTGATTGCGTGCCTGACTGCTGCTTCTTCATAGGACTTCCTTGGAAACAAGCCTAAAGGCAGCGGATCTAACTGTTGACAACTTTTAAATCATTAAAATGCACAAATTCAAAGCAAGGTTCTTCAATTACGCTGAAGGGCCAAAAAGCATTTGACATGCGGGTTAAGCCTATAGCTGTGAACAAAATGGCAAACAGACATTGCAAAATAGATGAGAGGGTGATGGAGAGAGAAAGAGGGGGGATAGGGACATGAAGGGGGAAGAGAAAGAGGGAAAAAGAGAGGGAGGGTGAGAGAAATAGCAGCATGTGGTCTAGCATAATTCTGCAGTGCATGGTGTGGCATGCGGGGGGCGTACTTGAGTGGCGCAGGCAGGATGGCCTGGTAGTTGTAGTGCTGCTGCTGCTGCTGGCTGAGGATCTGGAGCTGCAGGAAGAGCTGTTGCTGCTGGAGAAGGCGTGCGTACGACGAGTCCATGGGTGCCTCGCTGGGCTCTGCCTTCTGGTCGGGAGGGATGTACTGATGGTACTTCAACTTCTTCACCCGCGGCTTGGCCTCCCGGCCCTTCTTACTGCGGCTCCTCTCGCTTGCTGTCTTTGGCTGGCTCTGCTACAAAGTGTGACAGAAAATCTCTAAAATCACCTCAGTTTCCCAGTGTACAAAAAGAAAATTAAATACATAAATTAATTTTTGATCTCACGTATATATTTTATTAGCCTGTTTTTATTTTATATATACACACATACATACATACACACACACACACACACACACACACACAATAAGGTTTAGATTTTGAAATGTTACCAACAAATGAAACTGAACAAATGCAAGTATGCTAAATACATAACCAAGCACACAAAACATTCATTTTTTTTCAACTGGGTAAAAACTAAAAACATATATCTAAGGTTTGCATAAAAAAATAAAACACAAAAAATAGAAGTCAATTTAAATATAGCACCTTTGGTTTATGCGATATAAAAGATAACCCACTTTATCTTAGATAGCAAAGTGGAAAACATAGCTACAAGATAGCTAAAAAGTGTTAGGCAGCATGGCACGCACAGTATCTGTTCCATCAGCGCTAGGCTCAACATAGATCACCTTGTAAGTGTAGGCTTGCACACGGGCTGATCCGGTACAGTCAAGTGGAAGGGAAGGAAAGTGCTCGTACAGGGATGTCACGCATTAGTGACCGAACAATCCTATACCCTGATAAGCCGCACTGGAGCTCTTTACAGCACTTGGGTATCCCAGTGCATCAACCACCTTTCTGATATTATCCCAGGACCACCCCTAAAATTAGGTGGCTGATGAAATCCAGGGAGATTCCCCCAGTGCTGTAAATAATTGGATACAATTCAGAAGTATTTTAGAAAGGATTTGTTTTACCTAGCATGACATGCTACACATGATATGGCATATCATATGTAAGTGTTTTATACATACACACACATTTTTTATATATATATATATATATATATATATATATATATATATATATATATATATATATATATATATATATATATATATATATATATAGATAGATAGATATTACACACACACACATACATAAACTAAGTGGCATCCAATCTGTCCTTAAAAATAAGTTACTGTAGTTTAAAAAACAAAACGTAACTTGTTTACGTAACTAGAATGCCCAAGCAAGTTCAAGGCAGGAAACATTAAAAATAAACTTCTCATCAACCCTCAAGAGCGACAGCTTCAAGGAATAACAGATTCAAATTCTAACTCAGCATCCTCAGGCACTGAGACTAAAACTCATCCGATTCAATTCTATTAAGGATTGAACCCACAACTTCCCATTCTACAGATCCTCCACACAACATGAAAAAACAGAAAACAAACCAAAAACCTTGACTTTCTTGTTGGGGTAATTACTTTCATCCGAGTCAGTATGTGCTAACAAAACAGTGGGCTGAAATTCAACTGAAATACCAAAAGACAGATTCAGTACTAGACCCAAGTTAGGCTGACACTCACCCTGAAAAAAGGTACTTTTTGGTTTAAAATCTTCTTGGTTTGAGCTGGCCCAGGCAGTAGGATTTCCACAGCTGCGCTAGTAGTACCCCATCCTCCCCTCATTCAGCCCCAGCAGACAATGTTACCCGTGAGCTCCATTCCACACACTTAACCCCCCCACCAACAGTGAGATACTGTATCTGTCAAAGATTCAGATCAAACGGCTTGTGTCATTTCCTGGGCTCTGTGGCTCAGCCTGCCTCCAGCTGCTGTAATTTGGAGTTGAATAAAACTGCTGGATTAGTTTGCAATCTTTAACAGCAGGTGTTTGTCATATGCACTAGGAGTGTTTACATACATTACTGCTGTATGTATTTTACAAAGTATACTCTGTTCATCCATAACGTCCAGCTTTCATACTCTTGTCTTGTACACAGACTCACCTTTACAAGTGTAGGGGTTGGTTTTGAAGGAGCTACAGTGCTGATTGGCTGGAATGAATTGGTTGCCAAGCGACCGGTGTGATGCTCGGCAGCAGACACAGGTTTCAGGAAGTCTGAAGTGGGCAGTGAGGCTTGGGGACAGTACTGTGGTACAGACAGACAGAGATCTACATTGAATTGAGTCAATTGACCATTTGATTATTTAATATTTAAAATGTCAAAACACCTGCACACCTTTCAGCATCCTTACAGGCCAATGTTACTGAAGCGTTTGAAAGGTAAAGAGTTACAAAACAATTGGTGGTGAATAGCTTTTAGCTTTGAAGGGAACTGTGGACTAAAATAATTATAAAAACAGACCAAAAATTCTACTTTTACGCTTGCAGTAACTGGTGGGCACAGACAACGTCTGCTGTATTCCACAACACATCAACCGTGCCACTTTCAATCCAGCAATCATGTATGTGCCTGAGAAAGGAGGAGAACCTCCTCAGTGATCTTGAAATACTGTGCAGATACACAAGCACACCGAACCCATGGCTCTGACCTGCAGGGTGGAGCTGGGAAGCGGGGACGAAACCTCGCTGATTTTTTGCTCTCCAGGGGAGGCCACCGAGCTCTGGGACTCCTGGCTGGCCGGTTGCTCTGGGGACAAGGCATCGCTGCTGTCTTCGTCAAACGAGTAGATGTCCCGTGTCTTGGGGTAGTCCACCTCACCATCTGGGGCGTCAAAACAGCATCAACGAAGTGCAGTTTATTAACCAATAACTTTAAAACACTATACCGTGGTGGTGCTCTCTCGTAGAAATAAAAGTGAACTGATTCTGCAATTGAAGCTGAGGGACAAGTGGTTAGAAATGACAGGCTGGGAGGCCACATGGCTTAAGCCGAGGAGCTGTGATGCATGAATAGTGAGCTGTGTTTTCTGTGGTAAAGAGTTACAACACTCCTGCGGCAGGATTCAAAATGTCGTCTCTTGCAGTTGCTAGACACCTCTTGGGGGACCAGTAATCTCAGCCACAGATACCCGTCCCTATCAGATCGACTGCACACTCAGCAACTAGCTTGCTGTGAGTTCGCCACTAAAATCACTATCTCAAAAGGGAATGTGAACAGCAAATAGGCAACAGACGTCCAGATGCAAGTCAAAGGGTTTAGCTGTTAAGGAGTTTAAAGTGGTTATAGGGGCTGGGAGGCACAGTGTATCAGCAATGAAATATGAAGCCTTTGCTTTTTGTGCAATACCTATCCGTGGATATTACCCACATGGTTGACGCAACACATTTTTGTGGACTTATACAGGGCCCGAGTGGACGGCCTGTGGACGGGGGGGATTTCAGTCCTGTGTTACAGCAGTGAGCTCTCCTTACCAACAACAGCTCCTTTGAGGCTGGAGTCCACAGGCAGGATGTTCTTCTCCACCAGCTCCAGTGGCCCAGGTCTCTGCGCAATCTTTTCATTGAGGTCATCGGCCAAACGGGCCCGCTTCAGCTTCATCTGAGTGGCCTGCAAAGAGGGCTCAGCCACGGTTTCTGTGAGGGGGAGATAGAGAGGGACAACAACATGTGGATGAAAGCACTATAAATGAACATCTAGTCTTTCAACTCGGGGGGGAAAAAGTTGGCATTACTATAGTTCTAATACTTGAGTTATAATAATTCCCATTGTAATATGCAAGTACATCGCTGTGCCCCCACCCGCCACAGTATCCCTAGATCCCGGGATTACAACACATTCGGGATTCAGCAAACGCTCCTCCAGTGCTGTCATTACCCTGAAGGATGTGCATTCTGACCAGCTCCGAGCGCTCAGGCCGGCTCCGGATTTTGTGCTTCAGGAAGTTTTCAGTCTGCAGAAATAAAAAGACAAAACCTACTTTACTCCAAAAAGGGTTAACTAAAGAGTTGCTGTGTAAGGGAGCAGTCTGACAGGCTGACACACACTGAGTGGAGGACTTTCCAGGACCTCACCTGTTGGGGTCCAAAGCAAGCAGTTTTATAACATGGGGTGTGTGGTGATGTCCTATTAATGGGACATGACCATACAGCTTTTCATTACTATCCCCTTCACATGAAACTACAAAACAACAAATCCATCACAAAATTAAAAATTTAAGATAACATTATTATTATTTAAATAATGTATTATTCTACCTTGCACAGAACTTCTGCACATGTTGCTTATTTCTAGGGAGGTCCAATACGAATTCACACTAATACTAGTACACTGTACAGTATTATACTTGATGAACAACTGCTGTGTGTGAACTAGTCCATTCCCACTTTTTAAACTACACTGTAGTGCATGGTGGACACTAAATTTTGTTGTACACGCTTTGCTTTATTTCCTTGTTTTTTTTTTCTTTTTTAAAATCGCAGCCCAATCCAAACCCAGCAGCTAAGCTTGTCACCTGTAAGGATGTAGCTGATGGGCTCCTAATTGAAACCTGACCAAGCGTGTCTGGAAGTACTGTGACTGGAGGCAGGAAGCAGAAATCCACCAGCGTGAAACAGCTGTACAACACATCAGTGGAGACAGGAACATCAGTGTCTCAGTTTAACAGGGAAACTCAAAACCTACAGTGCTTCAATTAAGGGCTTGAGAATATACTGTGTCCTAGAAGTCCAGAGCTTTCCAACCCTAACAACAGGGTTTTGTTTCAACTTAGCCATAATAATGTTGCATTTTTATGGTGCAGACATAAATATTGACATGGATTAATATCTAGGAGGCTCAGAAACTATAAAGAGTGGATTTCTGTGCATTGGACAACAGTTCAGATGCTAAAGTCTTACCCTGGCCCTCTCCAGACTGCGGATCTGCTCGTGGAAGGCAGCAGGGCTCTTCAGGGCTGTGCGGAGAAGCAGACAGAGCAAGAAGGGGTTAACATCCCTAGGAAGCAGCTTGGAGAGGAAAGAGGTAAGAGCAGGGCTGAGACCCGGGGCAGTTAGAAGCGGTGCCAGCCACAGGCGAGTCACCCTGCTCCAAGCCAGCCTCAAAGTGAGGGAGCTTACTCAGCGTAGGTTTGAAACATGCCCCAGAAGTGAGGCTCTCTGCAAATCAGGCATGCCTCACAATAAACTAATCAGCAAACTGAAAATGAGGTCCGTCAGCCAACCTTTGGCTTTTGAAGAAAAACTGATTTTCCTGCAATATATGTTCCAGAAAGGAAACTTGCATTCAATTAAATTAAAACAAACCAAAAAAAAAGTAATTCATGGTAAATATCGGAAAAGAGAGAGTAGTGTTTTGCCCCAGTTTCAGGGGTGTCAAGATTTTTTGGAGGGTAGATAAACAATTGTTGTTTTTTTTCCCCTCACATTAAAATCAATAGGCATGCCAGACAGAAGTGCATAATATCAAGGATGTGAAAAAAAACAAAACCTGCTTGTCCACAGCCTTTGAGATAAACAACTCAGACAAAAGCTATCACTGAAACGTAGTTGCATTCCTTAGTGCCCCACAACAGGACCTAAATCAGCTGCACAAAGAATTTTGGCGTGCAGATAAATCTTTTTATTTATTTTTTTCCCCTTTTGTTCTCTAGTTACTTAGCAATGATCGAAGGGTCTTTGGCCACACTGGCCTGTGTTGTGTTCTGAGAGGCTACAGTTTGTTTAAAATGCATAATCTGTTTACCTGGCTGTTATTTTGCCAGTTCTATATTACAGTTTTTAAATTGGTTCTGTGCGGAGAGAGAGAGAGAGAGAGGAGTTACTACCCACTATTGTCTCTCCCCCATTGTGCCAAAAACTAAATGAAAAACAACGCGCCACAGTGAGAGATAGAGTTGGCTTGGACGTAAACAGAGAGATCAGAAGTAAACAGTTAGGAAACACTGAGCAAGACATGGCCAATCGGAGAGTGGCACGCTCCCTGTATCTGTTGAGCAATACTACCGGGTGGTCCAAACACATCAGCAAAACACTCAATTCATTTTACTAAATACACATCCATGAAGCTAATTGTAAGGCCTCGGGCATTGAGCCACCAGCAGGTTGCCAAGGTAACACCCAACAACTGCAGTAAGAACTGGAGGGATGAACCCTACTGGATACTGCCATTGAGCACAGAGCTCATGTATGCACACCAAGATATCTAGGGATGCACTGTACAGTGTTTCTGTTTTTTTTTTTATTTTATTTTTTTTATTATGGCTTAAACATTTAAAATGATTGTAATCCACCATTAAATGACACTCAAACAATTACTATAACGTTAATAAATATAAGAGTGTTAGTAGACATTCACATTTTGAACATTACAACGTACACAAATTACACTAAAAAGGCGAACATCTATATTAGACAGGTATATTATAAACAAATCGGGAAAGCAATATTCAATACATGGCTGTCAGTTGTACCCGATATATTTATTACACTCTAAAATCAGGATCATTGATTATTGCCCTAACTCATGGACAGGGTCTCTTTGAAAAGGAGCATACGTGCTCAAACTGCCACCCTGAATGGACCAATTCAAACAATCCATTACAAAATGTAGGCAGAGAAGTTAAGCATTCATTTCTTACGTGGCATGATGCCTTGGTCTATGAGCTGCTCCCGAGTCCTTCTCTGCTGCAGCCTGAGCTGAAGAACTGTGGACATGAAGAAGAAAAGTAGGTTAGCCTTGCTTACAGCAGCATCATCAGCCCTGCAGTGTCCCGGGACTGTTCAGAGGTGCTGCGAGTAACACTATGCGGTGACATCATAAATTACCTCCACCCCCATTCTCTTCTTAAACCACGGGGCAGCTGATTAGTGGGGAGAAAAGGAAGTGACCCGCTTCTAACCCTGTCTGTGGAATGACAAAGGGAGGTGCGAGTCTGACTCACATTGCTAGGAAATCCAGCCACTCGTGAATAATGAGCTCTCGCTTCCTGTCAAAACTACAAAGAACACAGCAACAGCATTTTCATCAAGTTTACCGTCCACTTTTCATTGCAAGAGGTTTCCTTCCCTTTCCCCCTTTGGACTCGTGAGAAGGGCATAACTGGATAAATAAGACGATTTGAGTTTTCACTCAACAGCTCACAGTTTATGAGAGTCCGATGGATATACCGAGGAACCTCACTGTCCACTGGTGACGGTACACGAAAGACTCTCTCTATGCCATAAGGGATTATGGTGCTGTTTTTGTTTTTACTCAAATGTATTATTTGCATGACCCAGGAAGAACCACAGCTAGTACAGGTAATTCTCAATTTACTCATTATGATAGATTTAATAAAGTAGTTTACTTTTGTTTTCTAGATTAAACATTAACGTTGTTGCAGGGAGCTCTGAACTGAACACCATTGTGGTGTAATTGCTACAGTACACTGAAAAAGCCTACTGAAAAGGAAAAATGCAAGTTGGTTTTGGAGCAACCATAAAACAAAAACACCAAGACCCTTTCCACAGTGGACAGAAAAACATATCATGACACTAGAAACCCAGTGACCTGGTGAAATTCCAATTCCCGTCAAACTAGATGTATGAAAACATTTACATTTCACCTCATGCAAAGGACACAAGTAAAAACTCTAAAATGAGAGAATACTGGTCTCCAGTAATCTGGCCAATAACTGCTTGTAACAAATGTGAATCTTAAGGCAACCCATGTAAACGGTTCGAGTCATACTGGAACTGGCTACGAGCTGCAATAGCCACACAGAGGTCGCTCGACACTAAATCTCAAAGCAAAACCTTTACTGCCTCAATGTGACTCAAGTTGTTTTTTGTGGTTATTAGTCGAGCGTAGGCAGGCCTGGCGTGGTGCGCCAACAGCAGCACAATGTCTCCCTCAACCCTCTAAAACGCACAGAATTACCCATTAGAGGCTTGTAGCTGAGTGGCCAGAGACAAATAGTCACCGGAGACCTGACAGAAATATACAATACGCTCTATGGATTGGAACAATGGATTTTAAAGAGGTGGTTATAATTCCCGGTACATGGTGAATGCATCACCTTCAAAAACACAAGAATTGATTCATTGATTAGTGTTTTTCCCCCAGTGTGTAATTATAAACTCTTGCTTGGTTATGCCTACATGCTCTCCACAAAACACACCGCATGTTGTTTTGGATATACATTCACACACCGTTTATTTCTTACCACAAGTGTATGAAAAAGGATTGACAAAAATGGGTTAGTAGGAACTACTACACTCGAATCAGGTTTGTTCCACTCGACAGTCACAAGGTTAACCCATTCAATCTCACCGATCAGTTACATGTTCAATTCCGCTCTCTACGTTCTAAACTGGGAGGACTCTGATACCAATGCACAGGGTGTACTGGGAGTACCATGTAGTAAAATCGTGGTTTGCCATTTAAAGAATATATTCCAGTCATGACAGTACTGACTTGTTTTAGCAGACCCGATGAGCTCCAGGTAAGTGGAGAGGTCAATACCTCCCCCACTGAAGCTCTCAGTCTTATCCTGGGATCAAATCCAGCTGGCGTGCCTGTGTCTTCCAGATTCTTCCCCGGTTGAGAGGAATTGTAATTCTGATGGGCCTTGACTCCAAAGTATAGCCAGAGGGAACGAATCACAGCTGGCACGGTGGCAGAATGCTTTGGCAGTATGTTCGTATAGAGGGGACACGGCGCTTTCTTTCTCTTGTTGGAAACACGCACCCTTTACGCGGATGGAGATAGGTAGGTGTGACAAACTAGATTTGATACTTTCATTGAATTCTGTTTAAAACTCTCACCTGGATTGTTCATCTTTGGCGTCCACTTTACAACAGTTGTACACACAATCGTTCAGTTTAGCTGCTTTGTGATTCGTCACACAGCCCTTGCTGTGTAGAAAATAATGAAAAACATTGCCGAGGTCCCATGCAAGCCTTTTTAAAATAACGCTATAGATCCAGCATGCCAATGCTGAAGAACATCAAATATACCAATAACATACTTTTAAAATCATGTTTATTTATTTTTTAAAAAGCTATAAAAGAAATTCAGTATTCATAGTTGAAGGAATATTAGGCTGGAAACATTCAGTGTATAAAAAACAAACAAAAAAGACAAACACTTATGTAATGTACACGTAATGGAGTAATAAAAGCCTTTTGGGAAGTGTCCATTAGTAACATGGTGTTTCTTCCAGCAAAGTACTATTTCCCAATAGCATCGGACAAAAATATTAACCCCTTAACAGTGAAGATTTCTGGAACATGAACTTGGGGAGGTTTATGGTGCCAAGACTAAAACCCTGCACAGTACAATGCCTGTGTTTTCATAGAACCTCCCTTTTTCTATCTAACTGAAATCCTCTGCTCCACCCAAATTTATATATTTAAAAAACAAAACCACCAAAAAAAACCCCACAACAATAGGGTATTTACCTGTAAATCTACTCTTAAGTGTCACTACTTTTACTTGTAGATAGATGAAATGGTAGCTGTATTAGTCCAGAGATGACAGACAAGAGGAGATGTGATACCTTTTATTGGACTAACTAAATAATTACTCACAAGCTTTCAAGACCTCAGAAGGTCCCCTGTTCAGTTAAAGTAGGAAAGTAAACTTTTACTTCTATTATACCCTACCCATTTCAAAAAAGAAAGTTTCGTACTTAATTATAAGAATAATTTGTAACTAAACATTCCAACGAGCACAAACAAGTAAACCAAACAGAGTCACCGTCCATAATCCCACAGATTACCGACGACAGTCTAAACAATCCACAAACCAAATCACAGGGACAGCCTAGCGCTCCTCAGAACTGACTCTTCTCAACCGCAACACAAAAGAATTGTGGCGGGTGCATACCTGCTGAACTCCCACCACGTTACTCTTGAGATGCCACCACATTTATGCTCAAAATAAGACAAAGAAATCTTATATAAGAATCTAAAATAAAAAATCCTGACAATTCCTGCAGAAACTGGTGGAAAACCCACAGCGACTTTCCCCGTTTGCTCACGTACAAGTTCAAGTGTAGAGAGCAGGCTCAGTTCAGTTTAATACAATAACTAAAATCGCCCTACCCCTAATGGGTAGCAGACATCCGTACACAAATGATGTTGGATCTCTGTGGGTAAATCCTACCTTTCGATACAGAGAAAATCCTCCTTTAAAAGACCTTCCTGTAAACAAAAACAAAAATAGCACAGCCCAGAATTAAGCTTCAACTAAAAATGTATTTACCTATCTGGGGCAAATCGAAGAAAAGAGAGCCACGCGTGCCAAAATCTAAACCACCACAACTTATTACTGTTATTCGTATCATTATTATTGCTACAACCAAGCTAGAGCAGCTGCTAAATAACGTGCCAGTTCGTTCGTTAATACAACTACATAAATAATTCCTGGCTGAATCAGGTTTCTGCACTACACAGGTCTGGGTTAATAAATACAACATGGATTTCATTCAGAAACAAATCCTCTGCTGGATCGGCACCTGATTTGAATTTGCCTCTGAAGATAGCGGGAGTCTCCACTTCCAGGAAAGCCATCATCTATCTGACAGTTCCAGTAATCCGAGAGACTTGGGAGTGCCGGGCTGAGATGCAGGTTGGAGTTCCATCAATTTGTGCAGGAGGAGGGAAAGGATGAAGTGTCTCTGCCTTAGACATTCCGAGCCTTGCAATCCATCTCTCTCTCTCTCTCTCTCTCTCTCTCCCCCCTGGAGTCTGTACTACTCCACACAGCTCCCTCCTCACCGCAGCACTGAGCCTATCACAGCCAGAGGTAAGGAACACAGTGAGCAAGGCAAGGACAGCCCAGTTAACCCTTGCTACTGGGAGGAGCTGGCGCTCAGGCAGTTTTACAACACTGGGGGGGTGTGCAACGACAGAGTGGAAAGGAAATGTAACACTAAACAGATACTTGGGCTCCCCAGAAAATATGCTAGATAGAAGCAAGTTCACTGGTATGAAAATCATGTTCTATTAAATATTCATAAAGAAGTTCTTTACAACTGCTGCTGTAGGTTAAAATACCTTTTTTTTTTTTTTTTTTTTTTTTTATATAAAACAGCAGTCATGCAAATACATCTTCAGCCGTGACCTTAATGCCAAAACAAAATTGGCAAGAGCAGTACAGTCTGATACACAATACAAAACCCCCCCCCAAAAAAAACATATTTTACATTTGCCCGATTTCAATATGCAAGAACACATCCCAGGGATTATACTAAATTATCAGTTTAAGAACAGAGTCTCTCAAAGGTTTCCACTGTATCCCAGCGGTGTCCTGTTAGCTATCACCACGAGGGAGGTGGGGGGTTATGTGAACATTGTTAGCCAGTACCTAAGGGACCTCAACTCTTCTCACTCTGGCAGGGTTACTCGGAACAAACGGCTCTACGTGGGGGATGGCCCAAGCATGCCCCAATGGGTTATTTTAATAACATTTGCAGTCCCAGTTCCTATTAGTCATTATCATAATTTGCTGATTCATACTAAAACACAATATTGGGAGATTTGAGCAGGACCATGCTGCTGTAAGATTCCCCAGCCTTTCTTATATACCCTACACAGGCTGTCTGTTTCGTCTCCGTGTGCAGCAATGAAGACATTTCCTTAGCAGCTCTGCTCTACAGGAGACACAGCAGCTACAAGGGTTAATGGAGGCCACTGGCACCAGCTCAGTGTGAACTTCTGAGGATCACAAGATCAATGCGTCTGGCTGAGAGAAAAAAAATCAATGCAAGCAGTCAAGCGCCCTGCATGCATTTCTGCAACCCGGACTGTTACACCAAGGGGCTGGCAGTGCACCAGTGTTCTGATGTGCTCCTATATGACCTTATGATTCTGTACAAGAAAAACAGCAGCATCTACAAGCAGAAGCTCAGCAGAGGATGATTCAATAAGAGAACTAGTGTTCTGCTAAAGCATGTTATACCATGAATCTGTGCATGCTGTAATAGTGTACACAATCAGGCTTAAATATTGTTGGACTGCATGTGGCTCTTAAGTGGTGTACAGAAATTATGAAATTTGACTCGCTTTAAGGTCCTGGAGAAAATAACATTTGGCCACATGATGGCAATGTCTGTCTGCTATGAGAAAATCAAGAGAAAACCAATATTTTAAAAAGGGGGTGCAATCTCATCCACAACCAGCTGTGCTGTCAATCATCACGTTTAATGAGCGCTACATGTTTATTGCTTAAAAGGAACTCTTTCCCACAGTTCAGTGTACGTCACTGTTTAAAAGGCTCTCTCTTGATTGAATAGATTGTAAATCTGTAATTCTTCACTTGTGGATTTCTCCAGCAAAACCAAAGACTCATAACATTAATCAAACAAGGTTCCATAAAATCATGACTCTTCTCATACAGTACATGGACTGAAACAAACCCCTAAGAACAAAAGACACTGCTGGGAAACTGCTGATGTTCTGTTTACAGAACAAGTCCCCCCAAAGACAAAGATTCCAAATGCACAAACAGTCTGGTAGCAAAAACTAAGCGGGTTCGTATGGAACCTGGGCGTATGCACTGGGATCACACAGGTAACAGGTGGGTCACGTGCTGGCGACCAAGGGAGGGTCTAAAATCAAAACACGGATAGCAGGATTATCTACAAATTAGTAAAAAAACAAGATTTCAGACAAACTTTAAATTATTGTAAATGTAGCAGAATAACTGAGTGCATATAAAAGTCCCCCTAAATGTAACAGGTTTGGGGGACGGGAGATGGGTACCCCTTGCCACTGCCCAAGACAAGACTGCTTCCCACTGTATCAGTTCCAAACTCCTGAGATCTACATACTTTAATGAAGTTAACCAGGTGACACATGAGAACATGTGCACGGTTTTTCACCCCAGTCCTAGATATCCCCACAGCTGCACCCTGGTTTGTGTTGCTTATATTAATGGCTGTAATTTGGGGAGGGGTACCTTTTTATATTGCAAAGGTTACTAATTGACCAGGGGAGGGTGGGTGCAGTAGTGGGGACTAAAATAACTTTTAGGTTTTTTTTTTTTTTCTTTTTTGACATCAGACAGGAAATCCTCCATTTAAAAAAAAATAAAAAAAATGATATATATATATATTTTCTCATTAGCCCAGGGCCTGCCACTTGGTGCCTCAACCTAATTCGAAGATTTAATCTCCAAACTGTTTGTAAACAGCCTGAAAGGTACAGGACATCAAAAAAAAATTCTTCCCCTCTGAAGCATAAGATGCATTCACTGGGGAAAGGGTATAAATCAAGGGCCTGCCAGGCAGCCTGAGAGATGGATTAAAGCACACTGGATCCAGTCTCCCAGTTTCTCCTCCTGTCTGCCCAGGACCCCTGCGAAAATGTCAACATGCCACTCAGCCTGGGTCAGTGCTACCCGGTCCCCGGAGATCTGGCCTGTGCCCTCCCACCGAGATTCTCATGCCAAGAAAACATTTCCAGACGGGCTCGAGCTCAGGGAATGCTGGGATTGTGGGAACCAGATGCACCAACCAATCAGAAGGCATTTCCTGGGAAATCAAAAGGTTTTCCAGGTTGCTAAAGGTTAAGAGGGTGGAAAAAGAAATACAAAAGAAAAAAGATAAAAAATGAACCTAGGTTGGGAAAAAAATGAACACAGTGGAACTGTAAGCCATATCATACTTCAAACTACTTTTTAAAAGACTCAGCTGGTGTTTGTGGATTCAACTGGGGAGGAACTCAAAGAAAAAGGTGTTTCAGGAGGATTCTCCCCTTGTTAATTAGCAACTGAATTTAAAAAGTTTTCACATTCATTCTTCCAGTTTTGATTCTTTATACCTTCTGACATTTAAATTCTGCTCCAACACTGGAAATTCAGACCAATTCTTATCATTCACATCAGCTGCCACACTGGAATGCTGTCCCACATTAAAATAGATTAGAATGTTCCATGTTAAAGTAGAATTTTGATTTGCTCTTTTGAAAACAGAAACACTTCACGTGCAATGTCAGCAAAACACTCAACTCACTCTAGAGACTAAATACATTTTGCAATGTGTTTAATTTGCATCCTAACAGTTTAATTCAGTGTCCCATCACCAATAACATTTTCTGCTGCTGCTTCCTGTGTACTGTTGCAAAAAACAGACATTTGTATACACATGCCCAGATACATTAGAATTAGCAGGGGTACTGCACAAGCATTGCTGTTGTTGAAAAATAACCAAGTTGTTGAGAGAAAGAGAGAGAGAGAAACACTGACATTCAGATGGTTCAGGAGACTAATCCAAAAACTGGTGTTCACTGGTGTTGCAGTGAAGCGCTAGTAATTTGTGTTGGGCACTATGGGTTAGCATATTTAAACACCACATGAATAAACTGGATGCTTTTTGCTTGTAAGGAGGTACACTTTACATATGCTGTTCACAACAAATATCACATTTCAGACTGGCTGGAACAAGTTGTCTTGACCAGTTCATACACATTGTGTAAACGCTGTTCACCTTGGATGGGCACGAAAGCATTATGTTTTAAACCAAAAGCTTTTCACTGCCTTTCACTTAACCTTAACATTTATTATGTGCAGGAATGTTTGTTAATTCATCATTTTGAAGGAGAGCAGGCTGCTATTTAAGGCTTAAGGCTGCACTCACCAGTCTTCCGCTCATTGAGGGGGGGCAGGTTCGGGGTGAGCTGCAGCGACAACTCCTCCATCTCATGGGATGCAGCCTCACTCCGAGGACTGGGGGAGAGCACCCCCGACATCCCACAATCCTTTTCAATCCCCAGCATCCCGTGGAGCTCCATGACTCTACTTGGGAGAGCGGTCACCCTGGTAACCAGGAAACTGGCACTGCTGAGAAAATAAAACACAATGTTAACAAAAAGCTTCATGGAAAGAGAAAAGGAGGGTTCAAATAGCAGCTCAGACATTGGCCAATAAACCAAGATATTCTGGTATTCAACGGTCACCTAATTCCCTTGATGCATTGCCATTTAGTTAATGGACAAGAAATCGGATTAGAAACACATGCCAGTATGATGGACAAAATGTCATATTTCATGTTAGTTTTTTTGCTTTGTTGTGTGGTTAGATACCGATATACATACTGTATATGAAGCTTTGAGAGTTAAAGAGTGAACAATGCTAGGCAATGAATTGAATATATTTGGTGCTATTCTTGCTCTTGAATATGTCCCCTTTCTAGGTAGACGAATCTAAGCTGTAGGTGAAATGGGGCAGCAAATCTGCAGGGACAGAGAAGCAGCACTGATTGTGAAATTAGATCCGAGCGCTGCAGGATTTCATGCCTATCACCTTCGTGCATCAAGATCTTCAAAAATGCAACCCCTGGGGGGTGAGGGAGAAGACAGACAACCTCCAAAACATACATATGCACTGCCTTCTACACATGTAATTAACCTACAGCTTGATTTTCAATTGAGCCCACACTGTCTTTCCACTTTTGCTGTTTTCCTAAGAAAGACTGACGACTTACTTCATGACCTAGTTAACATATACTAGCGCTGGGAGATATACTAGGAGACAAAATAATTGTATTCACACAGAGGGTCACAGCAAGGCAACCAGAAGGTGCACTTCTGGTGAAACATTTTGCCTATGCCAAAGTATCTTGACCTGTTTGTCTTGATGTCTCGTGACCTAAGGGCTTTGAGAATTGTGTTTACACGGATATCAAAAACAAACAGGGGTGTCGATTCAAAACGAGAAAGATGTTTATTTTTCTCCTGTAGTTAAAGAAAGATCTGTTTTTTTAATGATGCTATTATATTTTGTATAAAAAGTTTTGTTACTAAATAAGAAAACCTTAAGGATTTACTGAAATGGTGTTGTTCTAAACAGCTAACATTGTCAAAACAAGTTCATAAAATTGCAGCGTGTTTGTTTGTTTGCTTTTTGGCACTTCAACCGTAATTAAAACATAATCCTAGCCAGAGCCAATATTTATAGAAATTAAGTATAGAATTTCAATATTGATGTTGAGAGACAAGATGACAATGAGCCTGCAGCAAGAGACACAGCAGTCAATTATGAATTGGAAAAGCACGATCTATCATACTGAAGACCACCCCAATAGTATACTGAAAACCAGCCCAAAAGATCAAACAATTAGTAAAGGTGGATCAGCTGTAACTGATCAGTTGGAGGGGGGAATAAAAAGGCCAGTTTGCTGCATTATTTCTAACGATTAATGAGTATCCTCACTATTCGTGGTTATATTTGTATTGTCAACGAGAAAGTGGAATTCATAATCTGACATTGAACTCAGACCCTGCCTTTTCATTTTTGTAGTTGAATTAATAATAAAAATGATCCATACCTGGGATGGAAGAAGTGGCCAAGCAGGGCTTATTCAACAGCACTATCTAACAGGTATAAATGACAGAATTGCTTTGGGACCTGGCAAGAGGTTTGTTGGTGTCAACTAAACAATTACTGAAAGAAGATGGAATATATCAAAGATTGCTCTGGAAGGACTACCACCAGTCCTAGAGGGCCATTCCACTCCAGGCTTAAAAGGTTTAATTAAATGATCATTTTAGGTTCAGAGGTTACACTATTCCAATGTCATCATTAAGGACACGGTTGGAATCAGGACTAAGAAGGGTCAAGTTAGCGTGTCGATTCAGGCAAATCCCAAGCCCTTGCAGGTAAAACAGCAGATTCAATCCCCAAGCAGCAAACAACTGTAAAATCAGTTTGGATAGATCTGCTGGGAAATCAGAACACTGGGGTTTTGTGCTATTTTACATTCCATCTTAAAATACAGAATACGTGTTTCATTTTTTAGGGGTGAAACAATAGTGTGGTTGCCCTGATATGACAGACTAGCAATCCACTCAACAGCTGCCAAACTCGCGTGTCTGCCGGTTTGTTTTGGCCACTTGGCAGTCTGGCTGCAGGAACTGGACCATTGCTGCACACATGAAATACTGAGCTGCTGACAGAAAGGAAGTTGCCGTTCGCTTGTGGTTTGCTTTCCCATTCCAGTAATCCATCATGCCCTCTCACACTACCCTTGCTTTTCCGTTCGTATCTTCTAGTTCTCAGAGTCTGACTGGCTCGTTTCACCCTTCTCAAGCACTCTGCTCTGCATTCCAGCTCTGGAGCAGCGAGGAATGACAGAGGCACTGACATCTGGGAGAGAGCTTGCTTTCGCAAAGCGCTAAAGACTGCCACTCGAAACTGATTTATTTAAATGGATACTGAAAAAAACCTTTCAATGGACGAGTGAGACCAGGGGGGAAAAAAAAAGTGTGTCTGTGTGTGTGTGGGGGGTGGGTGTATCTCATAGCCCCAAGTATTGCAGAGATAACAAGGACATAACAAAGGAGGTAGCTGCTTCAGCATCCAGCGCTCAAAGAATATCAGACATTTGCAAAGCTTTTTGTTACGTTCTTAGTAATAAAATAATGACTTGGACCACATTGAGGAGTTTGGTGATAAAACGAGTGATCAGGAGAGGATTTATCAGTACGCACATCTATATAGAGGTATGTGAAAAATACAGCGAACAAGGGGTGGGGCTTGGCTGTAGATAAAGTACTGAGTGTACTTTTTCAATTCAATGCCTTTTAAACCTGTTTTACTCTGGGGGGGAAAAAAAAAATTTAAACAGTACGTGCAATAGACAGCGCGTGTGAAAATAAATTGGACCCGACGCACTGCAAAGACTTCGACTTGTAAAAAGTTAGACAATGTACAGTACATTAGTCAACAGACAAGTTATTGTGCATCTTTAGGATAGCAAATTGCTTGTTTTATCTGGAAAAGCACATTTTAAATAATTCAATAAATACCAATACAATGCTGGTGTTTTCAAACAAATACGCAATCTGTGCAATTAAACCATTGTGAAAGTGAAGAAAATTGGGTAACACTTTATCAGAGTGTCTCTAGCTGTAATTTAAATGTTTGGTTACATAGTAATTTAATTGTAAATACAACCACATGTGCAAAATACAGTGCAATTACAAAGCATGCTAGCATCTGCCAGCAATACTCAATCTGTAATCATACGTGTTGTTGCATTGTAATTACTCAACTAGTATAACTTGAGTGCGGTTACAGACACAATGCAAAGTGCTGCTGTAAACTGTAACGGCAACAGAGTGGAAACAATCCTCTCCTCACCTTGAGCAGGGTGACCCAGTCGGGAGGGCTGGTCTGTCAGCTCAGGGGCAGGCCTTCACTGTGAACAGGAGTCACACATCACGGTCATGCTGGTAGTGTTGATCTGCAAACAGAAATCCACATGAGCGCCAGTGTCAAGGGACTTTACAGTTTAGAATACATCTGCTTTTATATACTAAATACTGGTCGAAAGAAAAAAGTACAGACAAGCTGTAGCTGACGTTCTTGTAATTTCAAAATTAAACATTTCGAAATGTTTTTTTTTCTGTTATTTATAAGAACAACCCCTCAGCTTCAAGGCCACAGTCCCCAGGCAATGCTGCCTACCTCCCTGCCCCTCAGCTCTAACCACAATGTTAACGCAAAGGACTGCATAGAGCAGAGCTGTATCAACATATCTCCAAGACCAGCTGTTTTAGATCTCAGATCAGACAGGGTCAGGAGTGGAAATTGCATGTTGTGCTATAATGCATGTGGTAATTACAGCTATTACTTACTTGTTTTACAAAACCATTAAGAGTTCAGTGTTAGACATTACATAAAAATTGACTAGAAAACACTTTTGTTGCTCTTCTCCAAACCATTAAAATTGCTTCAGGCAAACAATATAAATAAGAGATTACACATCAATACTCAAGTGTCAGTTTTTAAAAGGTAAAGATATATTGTGCCAGATTGCAATGGCACACAATTGGTTGTCCAAGTTGCATAATTCTTATTATGGTTAACAGAAAGACAGCAAATCATGTCCCAGGAAAAGGTCATTTGGCCACTCTCTCCCAGTCCCTCACTTCTTACCAGCAGGTAATGTTGCCTCTTAAGCCCTCAGCTTAACTACACAAGCAGTTATTACAGGAAATTACTGGAAGAGCTCATTGAAAAAATCTGCTCACCAGTTATTATAATCCATTACCAGTTGACCTGCATATGTTATAAATTGTTACAGCTCTGTACCGACTATACTTCGATAGTGTGCCTTTGCAATATCTGTTACTTTCTTTGTGTGAAAAAAAATTAAACAAAAACAAGGATTTCATAAGGCTTCCCCTGTGAACAACGCTCCAGAGTGATTTATCAGACGCTTATAAAATATTAAGTTACATCAACTTACTGTAACGCTAGAAAGTATTTCACTAACTCAATGCTGGCACAGAGAGAGCAGACAAGCCAGCTTCGGAGATCTGACAGACTATTCCATCGTTGTGTACCAGTCAACTTGGGGCTGCTAAGAATTTGCCTGAAGTTTTTTCCCCTTATTAAATGTTTCATTCAGGGAGAAAATTGCTTCCATCAGATTATACTTCCCTCTACCAAGAGGGCGGACCCAGTGATAATAAATACAGCCGTGAATTGTTTAAAAAAAAAAAAATTCAAGATAGAAAAAACCCAGATGATTCATCACATCATTACCAGGCTGTTATACTGTCAATCCCAACCCCCTTACACACAGTCAGCAAGACTAAATAAGAGGCTACACCTCAGGAGGTCTGTGGAAATACACCCTTTCCTCATTCCTGCAGTTTCTGTTGATGGATTTCAGTGAATTTCAGAACAGAAGTGTGTCTCTGCCTGTTGTGCGAGCAGGATATCCCAGTAGGTCATACGGTCGTGACGGTTTGCTTTGAAACGCCAGTGCAAGGTCTCTGGGACTGGTTTGGGCCACACTGGGATGTTGTGGTCAACACTGGCTCAGACAAGGCAAGACTTCATTATGCAACTGTCAGCACTCAGAACACAATACAGGCCACAGTCATGTGCATAAGTACATATTGAATTGATATAATAGTTTGTTAACTGCATGTTATTAACAAATTAACTAATTTGACAATTAAATCATAAGTAGGTCACCATGATCTGGAGTATTTTTCCCCCTCAAGAACTAGTGTTAAAGAATGTCCATACCAAGTAAATATTATGAATTGAAGATGCAGTTCAAGAAAAACTAAACAAAATGTGCAACATACACAAACTTTCCAAAGTAAAATGTAAGATGTGGGTGTCTATTTATTTATAATAAGCCTTCATACATACTTAATATTTTGTATTTGCCAGAGGGGGGTGTACATTAGTATAACATGACTGCCAATGCAAACGCCACCCAAATACCAAAACATTTCAATATCCCTGTACTATAACAGGGTTTAACAACACAGCAGTGGGACATGCCTTGCTGTAGCTTAGCCTGGAGGAAAATAAAGAGTTCCCTGCGTATTAAAGGTTATGGGTTACAACAACATCCCATACAGGCTTCGAAGAAACCGAGAAAGCAGGGGGGCTGGTCGCTGCTTCACATGTGAGGGGTCTATCCAGGGCTGCCCCAGCTCGGGGGACTCTTCACATACTCAAATCAGATCAAGGAATTTCAAAGTGTGCTTAAAGCGAGTGTCACAAATGCGGACATGGATACTTGTTAATACTGAGTTTCATCTACCTTCATGTCTGTACCAGCCTTCATGAAAGTTTATATGTAAAAAAAATAAATAAAAAAATATAAAAAAATAGTTCTGTAACATTGATACTGCTCATTATTTTATTACTGCCAGAAAATGTTCCTTTGCAAAACAGGGCCAGAAATCTCTGAGAATAGTCGCACTAACATGCACAATGTGCACCAAAGGATTTGGTCGGCACCCAAAGAATTTCTTCTACCTATAATTTTCTGGGAGCCAAGTGAAATAGAAATATTAAGCCTAGCCTCTAGCTTTTGTCTTTTGTGAAATTATTTATGTAGATATAGCAGGCTGTGTGGTTCAGTGGTTAAAGAAACATGCTTGTAACCAGGAGGTCTCTGGTTCAATTCTCAGCTCAGCCAATGACTCACTGTGTGACCCTGAGCAAGTCACTTAACCTCCTTGTGCTCCGTCTTTCTGGTGAGACGTTGTTGTAAGTGACTCTGCAGCTGATGCATAGTTTTTTATATATATATATATATATATATATATATATATATATATATATATATATATATATATTTTATTTATTTGGTTCTGGAAGGTTTGAAGTTTGTGCCATAAAACTGTCATTACCACAAAGACTATACACATGAACAGTATTCCAAATGGCCATACCCAATATGACTACCGACACATTTATTCAAGATATCAACCTGAGAAATCCAGCAGCCTTTCTGTCTAACACGGCTCTCGCACTCTCAGTTATCTGGCTGTTCACTGTACAGAACCCCTACACATGCCAGTCAACCAGACTGCTCATCAACATTGCTGCCAAATACCTGACCAAAACAAGCATCTCCTGAAACTCGGCACACTTGCGAGGTGACTGTGAATCAGTGTGGTGCCGAAAGACTTTATCCCAGATCCACTGCCAAGATGAAGGGCTCCTGATCAGCCAGCATCTGAAGGTAACGAAAGCTGCACAGCTGCAGTGTAGAGACAGCCTGCTCCTCTGTAGCGCTGCACTAAATGTTGCAGTGCCAGATGGTCGTTTGATCTGATCCATGAAATTCCTGACTTGTACGGAGGTGAAATTAACAGCCCATTTGGGTATCAACCCGGGAGGTGGACTCTTTGAAGGCTTAATAACAGGAGTGTGCCGGATTTGGAGGCAAAACGTTCATGTAGCACAATGGACTTGCACAGCTCTACATGCAGGGATGTTGCTACCCATCTGGACTTGCCCAGTGTCTGGACCTGGCCAATTATCCGTTGCAAACTATCAAGAAAAACAAAATGTAAGAAAAAACTCTGTGTTGAAATGAAAGCGAACGGGACAGGAAATTAGAAACACGATTGCAATGTAACACTGAGCTCATCGCAGCCTGGGAGCTGACCCTGCAATTCCATATGGACACATTCTAAAAGGCTGGGAATTTTTTTTTTTTTTTTTTTTTTTTTTTTTTAAATGTTGTTTCTAATCATGATTTTGTGTTAGATCATAAAGACACCATTCGCCAGGAATGTAAATAATTCCACAATAATTCCTTAATGCTACATGGAGCGGTGCCATATATACAGTGTTAGTTACAGAAAAACAATAAAATGAGAGGGTAAACACTGGCCAAATACCGTTAATTGATCAATGGGAACTTCTGGAGTCTTTAAATTGGAAAAAACAACAACCTCACCTTTTAGCCAGCAGGTGGTACTAACATACACATTCAACCAATGTAATGTCTGAGCCTGCTCAGCTTTACCTTTTAGGGTGACCTGTCCCATGTCCACCCAACTTTCATTATAATCTTTATCCATGCTTCAGCTACAGAAACTGCACCCCCCTCTCCCCCTCCACTTTTGAAACCAAAGTTGCCACTGGTCCACAGGCATTGCGATCAGTGGGGTAAAAACATTAAGAAAGCAAAACAGCTACCTTGCATTTTATGAAGTCTAGTCAACTACAGCTGTGGTCTGATTGACATCACTAGGACATGGCTTCAACAGATACCTCCGTTTTTTCCATATCTTGTACAGCAGGGCAAGGATTAAGGTTGGTGTTACAAAAATATTAAGAACATTTTAGCAACCCAAACATTCTTCTGTATTTTACAGGTTTGTTTGGCGCAAATTATACACTGAGCAAAATACATTTAAAAAACAACAACAACACACACGCATTTATAAAATTACACTTATGATCCCTTATTGTTTTACCGAGTTTAAGCCTGGCATGCAAGAACTGGATGAGGTAGGCTACAATTTATATATATCTAACTTACAAAAGGATGGTTCCATAACCAATCTGACCTTTGCGTTCTCCCAACTGGCAATGTGAGATTTACATAGTGAGGGTGCATTTGTTTAACAAGGACACCTGCCACAAAACAGATTACAAAAAATTCATGCAAAAAAAAAAAAACACCACCAAACCCTTGGTATGTAACTTGCCAGACCCCCAAAACCAGCAATCTCCCAGTTCCTGTGGTTGCTGCAGCTACAATGATCTGCTGGTGCTTTGATGCATCACTTCAGTGGCAGCGTTGCTCAAGACAACGGCAGCCAGGTATTTATAGACCTGAAAGTCTCTTCAAAAGGGGATGAAACGCTCTTCAGAGCCCTTCTGCAGAAAAACAAGCGTACCATCGGCCTTCAATGAACACAGCAACACAAGCACGCCTTGCTGCATCTACAGAACACAGTGTGCACAGCCCCTTTCAAGAAAACACCTCAATGGACTACCACATTTAAGAACCTTTGAATCTGTAGAAAAATAAGCATTTGATGCCAATAAGTGAGCATTGAAGTACAGAGTTTTCTAAATAACTACATAAATACATTTTGTATTCTAGTTAATGTACCAGAATATGAGAAAAAAAAAAAAAGTTCCATAAAAAGATTTTTGTTTGCTAGGTTTCAAAAAATGGGAGTTCTTAGAAAGGCTGCAATGCTGAGCCATAAAAATCTGCAAAGAAAATTCAGTGTGCCTTCACCTACACTACACTCACATACAAAGATTCTGACAAGCCTTGTGTTAGGGTGGTTATTAACAACAAAGCAGAGTAATTAGCTGGGTATTTCCAGAAAATAAGTTTACGAACACAGTGTTATGAAGTTAGAAAAAAATTAATTTAATCATTGTAATGAACCGAGTACAAACTAGATCTGAAATTAAGTTACTGCAGAGTATACAATCCCATGGATATCAAATAAGATGCTGTAAATGGTACAGGTTATTTATTTGTGCAACAGAAAAAAAAAAACCAACATGTGTTTAAGTTAGTAAGAGAATTGCATCCAAAAGTACCCAAAAGCACATTTACATGCCCAGCGAAAACAAGAGGGTCGATCTTATCCTGCATTTTCCATACGATTTGGAAAACCTCTTTACAATCAGAAAAAACGATTCTCTAAATTGAAAAATACGACACAGAAACCATTATCAGGAACATGCAGAACGAAGGCTCCGCTTCCCCTCTAAGGAACACATTTGCAATACCTGTCATTAGGCACAGGTCCAAGTTCCCCAGCTGCATCCATTTACAAAGTCAATGCCCGGCAACACGAAGCTGCAATTATACATCCAGTTGTGAAAAGAGGAGCAGGGTGCCTTTTGTTGGCCACAACTGCATCACAATGGAAGGATGCAGCATGTTTACACTCAGGAAAATGAAGCAATCAAGACTCAACTTGCAACAACAGGCTCCATCTGGGGAGGCTTGCCAACAATTAGTCAGGCATATCTGCCAACTACCTCCTTGGTGCGTTACAATTTTAACTTTATTATAGTTCCAAAAACAAGTGCAAAGTTGAGGTTTGGCTTGGATGTGTTAGATTAAAGCCAATGGGAGGGTTTGTTTAATATTTATTTAGTATAGTTCTCAAATATTATACATGGCAGATAGAAGCCCAGGCTTGAGGTCAGTAGAGTTAAGTGTGTTACGAGAATCTATGTTAATTGTGGGTATACAAGCAGTTAGCGATACACTGAAGCCTTTTGCTTCAAGTACTGTGCATATGGCATCTACATTAACTGGAGCTGGTCGAGCCATTAAAACTTGTGTACTGCACACACCTTTCACAATATTAAGTGTGAATCTGGAACAAGGAGCTTGGGATCACAGATTACTGTGTGAAAATAGGAAATAAAAAAAAACAGGGTTTTGGGATGAGAAGTACAATTGTAATTTGTTGGCATTAAATCAGAGGTAAGTTACAGCCCATGACCCCAATCCAGCATGCAAATTCCAAACAAGGGACAAGCTAATTCCCTCCCTGCAATGTTGGAGGGGTCAGCCGTGTAACTAAATCTAGATTCCCAGTGCAACACAAGGCAGGACAGGATAACCAGCTGGAATACAAACACACCATCCTCCCTGACCTCCAAATGCGCCCCTCAAGACAATGCTGGCTGACAGTCCTGTGCAAGAAAGAACTTGGCTAACAGGATCAAGGGGGTTCCCATAATAACATCAAACCACCACAATTGAAAATGAGTTTCCGGTGCGGAGTGAGAAAAGCACAGCTATTCCACCCCCTTGAATACCCCCCCCAAACAAGCGGGTTTCCCAGGAGGTCTCAAAAATAGCTGGCTTTGCTGCTCACACATTAGGTTTGCATTTCTCACACTGCACGGTTTACCAGGATTCAAATTGTGGATTACAGTACATCTTCAGTAGAAGTATTTGTTTTCGTCTACTTCATCATTGACTTTGAGGGCTATAGCCCCAGGATAAATGGTTGAGTACCAATACAACAGCTGTAATGCACTTACATGAGCGTGTTTCAGCTTATTTACACAGGGTAGATCCACAGGGATGCAGTATCTCATGCCCTGTTCCCAGTCACAGTGCTAAGGGGAATTCAACTAGAATTATAGTGAAATTTCAAGTAGTTGTTTACTGAGCCTTAAAAAGATAGCGTCCAATAGGACATTTTCACTTTTGATCTGTACTTCTGAAAAAAATTAATGATATATTTAATACATTTTGACATTTATTTTGCTGCGATACTAGTGTTCACTGTGCAGAGCTAGCACAGGTTTACCATGTAGGAATTTGCAATGGGCACCAGGGTTAACACCTCTGCTTTTCTTCCAAATAATATCCTGCCATGTTTTTGGATCAGGATCTCTGTTTACTGACTCCTCCAAAAGGCAGAACCCGGAAGGCAGGGCCCCTTTACAGAGCACACACTGCCACACTCTGTCACACTCTGTATTCTAAGGGGCTCTACCATCCAAGTCCTGCTCAAGCTCACCTCTCTTTATAGCTTCAAAAACAGGTCCATTGGTCTGGCTGTAGAGCACAGTACAAGATTCTCACATAGCTTCACATTCTTTAGTAAATAAGTTTATAACTCCATTCTTCATGTGACAGAAACAGTGACATCATCACTCGCAATTTACTTATTTATTTGAACTACTGACAGAATCAAGGTTAGCTGTAACCAGAGCGTAGCTATCACTGCGCACCTTCCAGGCAGTTCCAGTCACTAGGTATTTGGGAGCAGGGTTCTAAAACAAATACAGTCAGTCATGCCACTTTAAATTCCAATACTGAGAGTCAGCCAATTCAGTGGAAGCAGGGTTCAGAAAATAATGAGCATTTTCTGTGGTGGTGGTAGTTATCGGCTTGCTGGGTGAGTGACTCAGCAGTGTGACTTACAGCTTCAGCGCAGAGTGTGGAGACACCCATAGAACTGCTCTGCAACCTTCTGCCAGCCCAGGTCTGAAAGACAAGAGACAGACTGCAATTGCTGTATAAATACCTAGACCAATCTATTTTAGTCCAGAGTTGCAACCTTTACTTTAGGTACATGAACACATACAGTACTGCAAGAAAATCGGCAGGAATTAAATGTTGATACTAAATTGCAAAACTGCTTAAAAAGGGCCAAACAAAACCTTAATTTAAGAACACAAAAGGGAAGCATATTTACATACAAGAAAATAATGCAATGTTCAATAAAGGGTTAATGAACAATGCTTTGAAGGCCAGCTCTCCTCCCTGTGCAAACATGTCTATATAGAATACATTGGATAATAAAGTACCATCAAAGGATTGTCTGAGTAGTGGAACTGTTGTCAGGAAAAGATGTTACAGCTGGTCAGTGAGATCTCTAAAACATTGCATACTCTACACATTACTTAACTTCCCCAACCAAGCACTGATTTCCACTTCAAATCCAGGAGGGAATTATGTTCAAGATGCACACAATTACTCCGGGTTTAAGGAGAGGGCTGCTTAAAATAATCGACTGCTTGGATGTTCCATCATCAGAAAAAATATATATATTTAGAATAGTTCAGGTCTGCTTTCTTGTTTAGCTGTCACACAGACGCAATCACAGCCTTACAGACGAAGTAACTTTTTCAGTGTTGCTGTTCCAAACCTGGGGTGACTGGATTCCAGCAGCTCTACCTTAGAAGCCAAATCTGCCAGGGTCCTTCGTGGTAGTGGAGCTTCATAGGAGAGAACAGAGATGTGCCTCTTCGTCACAAGCCCACAATCCTAGTCATTCGCATGCAGAGTGTTAATAAAGTTCTCAAACTCTCCGGACTGCAGGACCTTCAAAACAACTGCATCAGCTGATGTCTTTGTTTATCTGTCTAGAAGTGTAACCCATTACTAACACTAAAAAAAAAAAAAAAAAAAAAAAAAAAAAAAAAAAAAAAGCATGAATGAAACACAATCCCTCTGTATTAGTGTGTTGGATCAAAGGGACAAATGCTGTTTAAATTCTCATGTAGCAACTCCTTAGTTCCCCACATAACAGCCGTTTAATTGAGGTAACCTCTAGTGTCTTGATGGCTTTTTAAGTAAGAAACTGTAGACAAGCATATTTTTCTCTATTAATATACCTGGCTAAAAAACATGTACCTTTGAGTGGAGGGTAGAATACACCCAAACTGTCTCTCCTTCATATACATTCAATACCTAACAATATTGTACAATACTTTACATATCAGGGAACTGCTTTTGATAGTTGCAACTCTCAATGCAGTTACCCAGCTTCGAACTCTGTTGTATACAACATATACCATAATGGCTATAGAGTCAGACTATGAAGACCACATCGTGAGCACTGATGAATCTCTACATACTGTGTATGTTAAATCCTCTGGGTAAAGAAAGGCAACTTTTTAATGCAATGCCCTTCTCTCCTCTTGTAAAACTCTGTGGTCCCTCAGAAGACTAGGTGGTCCTCAGCCTGCTAAGTGACACAGCTGTTTGGGATAGAGCATTTCCTGTGCACCTGCACACAGCTAATTCACATAATGTACCTCTTCCTCCACAGTTACACCCAAGGCCATTCCCAACTGGAACATAGCCAGGATACTGTGATCTACAACATACAAAACAGTTGACAAAGCATACCGTTTCAATCCATTTGTGCAAATACTTGAAAAGTTCTATTTTTAAAAAGGGGTTTCGCACTAGCCACATCACTGGTTGTAGTCTCGTTTTTTGATGCTGTTTGTTTTGTATGCTGGATATGCAGACATTTCAAAACACAGCTCAACAAAATTAGAATGAATAAATTGGGGACAATTTTAATATTCTTGAGTTAACTCATTAACAGAAGCTGGAATCAATATCCCGTATGCATCTGGAGAATAGCGAAACTGAAATGAAAATAAACTGCACATCACAACATGCGTGGCTCAGCAGAGTGTGGTATTGTATTATCCAGTGTCTGTTTGAACACACCGTCCCGTCATGCACAAGGAATTAACGTGGCTAACTTTAGAACATGTGCTCTTCCAACAGTCTAGGTTACTTCACAAATGGGCTCAGCTCAGTCAGTGCTACTTAAAACTATATTCAAACCATGAAACTTTCTAAGATCCTGCATTGTTCCTTCAATCCAAGCACCAGCATGGGACTGTTTTTCGTAAAGAGTACTGTAGCAAGCATACTATTGGCAATGCAAACCCAAGGCACAGTTTGACTTAGTCTGGCTCTTTGTTCAAGTTCATGACTCCTTGTTACAGAATGCAACCATGGACAACTTCCAGTTGTGTTTTTTTTTTAATGATTTTGTGTATTTTGATAATTCGAAAGAGTGCAGGCAGAGACAGATACTCAATAACATGCTTACGAATTTTATTTCCACAAAATTGTACTTCTCTAGATATACAAGATCACCTCTACCACAGTTCACAACCGCTTCGCCATACTGTCACCGACACTGGCCTGGCGCCAGAAACGTCTAAAAGTAAATCTCCTTTTTAATGCTGCGTAATCCAAATGAGGCTTACTGCTGTCTGCGCCCCTTTACGATTCTGTGCGTTCCGTGAACACAGGATGCTATTTTTCTGTCCAACGGATTTATTTTGCATCTAGGACGCAACATTTTGTATTAACGCGACCTCCGACAGTGTCATTAAAACACAGCTCATTTATAGATCAAATTCATTCAAAATAATAAACCTAGTGGCAAAGTGTACCATTCCCTACCTGACGTGCTAACAAATAGTAAAAAACCACCCAGGTGACTATGACCCTAGTCACAAAATAGGTTAGCTTGCAGCCTTAAGGCGGATACAGACCAGACGCGATGATAAGCAAATATGTGCAGCAATGTGACAAAATGAACAGAAGCTATACTTTTGAGAAGTATCTTTCACACCCCAGGTCACGCGGGGGCGACATGAAATGAATAGGATCGAATCCTATTTTTTTGCAATTTCTTAGCCTGACAACTAAGGCTAACCAATCAGAGAACAGCTTCAATGGATATGGTCCACCAGGTTGAAGCAGTATCCAAAATGACGAGAAAAAACAATAAATAAAAAAAGAATACTTGCCATGGAAAAATAAGCTCTATGATAAAAGGTAATTGCAATGTAAAGATACATAGATGGATGATATTACAAGGCAGTCCAATTCACAGGAACTGGACATGCATGGTATGCGCTGCTTCACATAAGGTTTTGGGCCATTGAGTAACTTACTCCCTAATTTAGACAATATGCAAGTAAAATTCAACATTACCTTGAAGCAAGGAGTACTTTCAATAAATACTGTACATACTTTAATGCTAACTTATGGGGTACGCATTAACTACATCTTCACATTTGGACAACAAATGCTACAGAAGCAAGAGGCACAGCTCTGCACACAGACCGCCTTGCAGCACTAACACCACAATGATGTGGCAGCAGCGCGCAGCCAGTCAAATCAAACCACAGAGATTCAAAAACAACTTCTACCTTGGTTTCTAGGTTTTGTTGGTAAATTAGTTTAATGCACCGTGTACTCTGCTTCATCAAAATCCTGGGTTTACATGTTTGTTCACACTAAGAAACTAAGCATTCAGTACACCATAGTCTATGACTTAAACAGGCATTCTTGGGCAACTGCTTGCAACAATCTCTATAAAAACTTCTTTAAATCTACTTTTTAAATTTGAAATGATCTTCATACATTTCAGAAGGCATGATTTTAACTGTATATTTTGTAATGCATTGATTGGAGTCAAAACCTCTCATTAAAATGTAAAAACAATTACTACTAATTAATGGTTACAGTGGCAATTTTCTTTTAGAGTATTTAAGGTTGTAGTCTTTGTTTTTCTTCTGCCTCGAAGGCTGCGTGAGGGCTCTTGATCTGTGAGAAGAGTACTGCTACTCATTGTTACAATTCGGTATGACAATCATGAAAAGTGATCCGACACAGCAGGCCTGCCATTTGGTCCCAAACTGGGGTAATCTGTTCCTAGCAAATGTGGGAGTATGAGCCTTGTTTCTTTAATCTCACATTACTGTGGTTTAATCCAAAACTGGCTTGGTACAGATTCAGCGGTGTCTAAAATGTACTGGACACCAATCTTTTCAATGCAAATGACTCCTTTCCATGTTAAAAGGATTACAACTTAGGGAAATGTTGTGATTTATTGTATGTATAGAAATGGTTCTCAATACAAGTTTTCAATGACTTGCCGCGTATCAGACAATGACGAAATTGTACAACAGGTCAAAATGGAACACTGAAAGAATGTTTGGCTGTGTTGAAAGGGGGAAACCACTTGGTGAGGAAGTCTACTATTGTGCTTCAACAAACAGAGGTGACTTACAGAACATAACAGGTCTGAGTGTCTTCCTGGGCACTGGTTTGCCAAAACAGGTGTGAAGCAACATAGAATCAATGTTTGACTTTTATATGCAATCAAAACATTGACAACTGTATGTAAAAAAAATAATAAAAAATACAGAAACTTTAGATAGTCCATTTCCAAATAGCCCTCTGACCAAAAAAACAAAACACACATCTTAACTACCGTTTTAAATGTAAATCTGCCTTCAACTAAAAAACTTAAACTCTCACGCTTACTAAGTAATTAATCGTATTGTAAATTATTGGCTTATGTCCCATTTAACCTCAGAGCTGCTTGTCACAGTGACAGCGAAATAGCAGCAGTGCCAATACCTATGAGCTCCATAATCAAACACACAATGTGTGTACCTGACAATAATGCATCAACAGCTTTACTTAGTAACTCGATTTATTATTATTATTATTAATGTATTTTTTTAACATCCAGGTCTAGTATATTATTACCGCGATTATGTGTAGACAAGACTCAGATTTTCAAAGCTCAGAACTGGGACAGATTGTTAAATAACCGATAAGACTTAAATTAAAAAACAATTTAAACACAACCTATTTAATGGTTATTCAAATAGCCATCTTCTCACTCTTTAGCATTACCGTTTTTTCAGCAGCTAGCTAACTTCAGTACAGGTGTATCATTTGCGGCTAATTAGTTAATTAACTCACATTGAATATTAAATAAATGAAAACGCAGGGCACGCATGCCTGTCTGTATTAATCACTTTCTAAAAAGAATGTTCTTGATGACCGTAGTTTTCACTGCAGGTGCCATAAACGAAGTTATAGGAAGCGGTTCTTCACGTTAATTTGACAAAGGTATTAGAGGCTGAAAAACTGGACTTTTAGATTTTCAGAAACATCTCTGGACACAGGGACCTTTTTTGATAGAAAACACAGGACTGTCCCGGCTAAAAACATTGTGATAGGTTATCTATATCAGTACACAATGCAAGTCGCTGACAGAATACAGTGTATATTTTACTTGAGGAAAGTCTGCTTTGTATACGCTACTAGTTCCCTACCTGCATTGTGGTGGTGGTGATTATCCACGCTGCAGTGTAGTGTGGCAGTCTGGACAGTGCTACTGTGATAAACACAAGCAGACTCTGTCAAAAAAGCACGTATTGTGAAACAATGAGAGAGTGAAAGCGGGACTTACCTTTTCCCTTTGTATAACCGGGTTTTTGGATAACGTTAACCCCGATTTTCACCAATCCGACCCCCGATACTTTCTATCGGCAGTACAGAAGTTGTCGAAGATGGCCGCTGCTTATCTGTTCTTTCGAACTCAATGACGTAATCGTGGATCTTTAAACGTTTAACACTTTGTAGTTCTCAACTCAGCGGGGTTTATCGACAGATGCTATATTATTATTATTATTATACTGTTTGTTTTGTATTCACATACTGTACCATGAATCACCTGGAAGATGGTTACTTATTGTTCCCGGTCCCTTATGCTCGGTATAGTTGACAAGGCAGCGTGTTCTTTTATGTATTGACTCACTCACATATCTTGCTCAATTAATGTACCGCTACTATTTACAAGATAATCGCTCCCTCTTTCAAGAAAAAACTAAAATATTAATAACAAATCTGTATTATCAGCATAGCGGTACCCCATATATTACCCGCTTGTTTTCCCCCCTTAAACACTTTGTTCACTAAATATTCTGGTATCCAGAGATAGATTATAGTCTCCTCTTTACAAACCCACTAATGATATCATAATGAGCAAGCCGTACCCCACTCCAAAATGTAACTAATAACAATGCATAGGAATACCTTTGCTCTTATTTGCTGATAAAAGGGGTTCAAAGTATGATGCTGCCAGCTTCTTATTCGCATCCCGCAAATGTAACACAAATTGAATAAGTAATTAGTGACCTGCAGGTGTTAAATCGTTTTGGGCCACTTATTAAAAAGCTTATTCTCACACAGGGGGTGTTTTTGCAGAGGGGTGATAACCTATGGATACCTCGTTATTTAGTGAGGAAAGCGTCTAGTAAATGAGGCAAAACAAGCGGGTAGTATATGAGGTACCGCTATGCTGCTGATACAGATTTTTTTAAAATTCATATTTGGGTTTTTCTTCAATGAAGGAGCATATATCTGTTAAATGGTATCAATAGATGAGCCAGATACATAAGTGAGTCAAAACACAGGGAAAAATACCACGCTGCTTTGTCAACTATACCGCGAATAAGGAACAAGGAGCAAGTAACCAACTTACAGGTGGTTACAATTAATGTTATTTTAGTTGTATTGTGTTTAGGCTGAAAGAACAAACCCAATTCATTATGCTTTAAACCAATGTATTATAAATACTGTAATTGTTTACATAATATACCATAACTTTATTTTATGTACACAACAACAACAATAATAATAATAATAATAATTGCGGTACCCTACCGTTGTGAAGGTAATATGACTATCCATAGGGTATTTTGGAAGACTGTTTTAAAGCAGCTTTTGTGCAATTTAGATGTCATGGCAACTATTTAAAAAAAAAAAAAAAAAAAAAAAAAAAAACCTCTCTTTTTCAGTAACAGTGGTTATGAAAAATACATCACATTGTGTGGAGTTTAGTTTTGTGGAATCATAACGCCCACGATACGTTTAAATTGAAAACCTTTGAATTGTCTTATTTATTAGACCTACAGACAACAACATCGAACAAGCCAGTCTCACTGTAGCTGTGGATTTTGTTAAATAATAATATACTTAAAGCGTTGTTAAAAAAAAAAAAAAAAACTTTCGTTGAGTAACGTTGCAGAAGGCAAACTAAAGCAAGCTGTCGAATTGATGGGTTAAGAACACATGCCGACACGATGAGGCAACAAAATCTACATAGAAGAAAAAAAAAAAAAAACTGGTCTCTTGATTTATAGTTCACTATGACTTCAATGCCTGACTCAGTGTGTAGCCAAAGATCATTTAAGAACATTTGAGAACTTGTAATCATAAACTCAGAACTCTATACCGCAAGGAACATTACATTAATGCGGGCAAAGACAACCACGCGTCTGGATGCCAACTATTCTGCAATGTTTAATACATTCATGTGTACTGTATGTAAACCGGTTGAATGTGTAGGAGGCATTTACAACCCATACTGCTGAAAAAGTGGTTTCCCATTCGATCTTCGAATCTCTAAATTCAACAAGAGGATTGTTTTTGTTATTATTGACCTTGAATCATAGAAACCTTTCTGGTGTTTTGCTTTTCATCTACAACAAAAACAATAATAATAATAATAATAAATACAATTGGAATTGGAATTCCAGGTTTAGCTGAAGAGAAGTTATTGAAAACATGTATTGAAATTTCCCATATAGATAGTTCTAAGACAAATCCTTGTAGATTGAACACTACTGTGACTCTAATGTATCCAGCCCAAGGTACTAAGCAATATCTATGGTGAAACGTTTTGCATCACCCTATAGAATGAAGTAATTTTGCTTTATAAAAAGTCAAATGAAACCTACTGAATAATGTTATGTTAACATATTAAATGACATATGGCTTTGTAGTTTTCCATATGCTTAACAATTAACTGACACAAAAAGGAAAAATGTGACATTTCAAAATCTAACATGAAATACTGTACTACTGTTAATGCTTCCGAATTACCATGATGTTAAATAAAATATCGCAATTATTGTTCATAATGCAAAACTTTTGTCCATAGCTGTATGTTAAAAACCATAATGATAATACTACAATGGCTCTTACAATCCGAAGTACAAATCTAACACTGTTTGGCTCGGCCTTGTTCAAGCCATTGCCTAACTCTGTACCTAAACCCCACCTTTAACCCCAAGAGGAAAGGAAACCCCTAAGCCCACGTTGTCATGTTGTGATCTGAACATTGACACTTTCTCCCAAAAGATGCAGCACCCCCACACTGGCATGGTGGTCCTTGTTGTCTCTGAACAACACAGCCCCAGACTTGACTGACAGACATGGGCAGATGGACCAGGTTACTCCTGCATACTGAACGAAACACACTGCTTTAAACAGACAGAGTCTCCAGCACCACTTTATCTATCTCGCAGGGTGTTTTTTATGGTATACTTTTAAACGAGCATGAATCTTTTATTGCAGAGCACCTTAATTATGTTATTGCTGTTGCAGCGTCTTTGTTCGCTGCTGCCTGTGTGTGGGCGGGCAGGTGGGTGTATGACAGAATGGAATCGTGTCCATTGATATTCATGGTTAAAAGGGAGAGGTGAATAACAAAATTGGTTTGCGGTGATCTATCAAGGCTTCAGCAGTGGTGTAGACCCAGGGCTTAATTGCATTTATTATGAGGCCAAACCCAAATTCATTTTAAACTGCAGCACATACAGCTATGGCCATTGCAGAACATACAATTTTAGGATTGCAACAATTACAAACCAACAACTATATAAACACAATTGAGATATTTAACGTCATGTAATCAAAGACACTACAAAATGAGATCACAGAAGCCATAATAGTAGTACAGTAGTCACATTTTTCCATTTGTGTCAGTTTTTCATTAACTATACAGACAACTACAGAGCGGTATTTAATTCAATGTGCTAGCATAACATTATTCAGCAGGTTTCATTCGACTTTACGAGTTAATTGTATAGGGTGATGCAAAACTTCTGGCCGTAGCGGTCCTTTACTCCTGCGTAATCAATGTTTCAAAGTTTTTAGTTTTGCATCAGATGTGTACTATAGAGTGCAGTTGCACTACACAAGAAAGGTTTTCTAATTTTCTGTTATACAATTTAAGCTTTTACAAGTTACAAAAACAAATGCAATTACAAACCATCTGTATTTACATACAAGGTTTCTAACGTGACCGTATGTACTTGTCTGCTTCCTTAATATATTCTTTGTGTAATTATTGCCTGCCAATCCTTTCCACTTTTTTTTTTTTTTTTTTTTTTTTTCGTTTTGTTGTGGTACTCGAAACCAGCAGTAGGTTGGCGGTTTTGGATATACTGCCATCTAGTGGGCTGTAAACACCAACACCACACATTCAAAAGGTGACAAAAGCTTACCATTTTGTCAGTTTACTTTTATTCTTCAAATTGATTAAGAAACATGTGTTTTATTCTTGATATTGAAGCATTTAAATGCATGTTTCAAAGATACAGTATGTATACTCTTTAACCTAATATAAAACTGAAAAAGAATTGGAAAATAACAGCAGTAATAAGACCACTGGTTTTTTTTTTGTATTTTTTATTTTTTTTTGCAGCAGTATTAGCATGAAGAAATGCACACTGCTATCATAATTGTTATTTGGTAGTTATTAAAAAGCCACACTATGAGGACAGTGGTCCCATAATTAAATGTAACCCTAGAGCTAGTTAGTCCAGGAAATAGTAAACAGAATACAAAACTCGGCTGTAACCTACTGTGTCTAAAGACTGTTTGCTTCAAATCAAGTGTTTTCCTGGCTGAGAAACCCTGAGAAAGCCATTCTTTTTATATTAACACATCATTAATATTACTATTGTTAATATTTTGCCCATACATGATTGTTTTAAGCTTGTACAGCCTCAAATAATTGACCCTTGTGCCACCAATTTCACAACCTAATTCCTGTCCAATTCTACAATACTGCCACCTAATGGGTCATTCTGCAGTATTATTTCTGCATCACAAATCTGATACCGATAGTGTACACTTGCTGTACAGTATCATTTATTTAAAAAATAAATAAATAAATAAATAAAGTGTAAGGTCTTTATTTTAAGTGGTGTAGCGCAGTGCTGGTAACATTTGGGAACAAAAAAAAAAAAAAAAAACACAGTGGAATGCAAAATTACCACCTTGCTGAAAGGAATAATAGAATAATAAAATTATAAATGTATTGTCTTATACAATACATACTTCATATTCTTTTTACGTATCTTATTTGTCACGTTTTTGCATTTGCTTCTCGTTTACTGTTTGCAGTTATTTTGAGAAAAGGCAAGCAAAAATATATGAGAGCTAGACTACCGTTCCATATAATCCATATCTAGATATATATATTTCTATATATATATATAGATATATATATATATATATTTCCATAAATAGTCAATTGATTAATTGACAGGCCAAGCTTTTTTTTTTCCAAAACAGTCAAATTGATTAAGCAGGCCAAGCTGCCATTGTACAAGATGAAAAGCCATCTCCTCTTGATGCAGTCCAATTAAAAAAAAGTCAGCGATTCAAGGAGAGTGTGTGTGTGTGTGTGTGTGTGTGTGTGTGTGTGTGTGTGTGTGTGTGTTCGGTATTAACTCAGCAAGGCTCCAAAAGAGAACCAGACAAACCAAGGAAGTGCTATCCTGATCTGAAGACCAGTTAAAATCTAACTTCCTAGTAAAATTCCCCCAGAGCATCATTACCTCTTCCCTTTCCATTCCTTTTTGCCCTTGGGCACTGCTTGAGTGCTGGAGGTGTGGATGAACTCGTACAGCAGCCTGGCATTGGTGGCGTTGCCCAGAAGCTCTGCCAGCTGCTCCTGGCTTATGTTCACCAGCTCGGCCAGGCTACCTGCTCCATTCATGAGTGCCCGGCAGTTCTTGGCGTTGATGCCGGGCATCCTGAGAAGCAGGTCCTGGGGACCAGGGTTATAGAGGTCGGACGACTCAGGCACCGTATCCGAGTCGGCAGTGATGGCCATGGCAGCAGAGGCATCAGGCTCCGGCTGCTTTCGCTTCAGCTCCTCAAAGAGCTCAGCCGTGGCGTGGGGGGAGGGGCACCAGAGAAGCCGCAGCCGGGGGAAGTGCAGGGTGAGCAGGGTGAGCTTGGAAGTGATGTCATTGGCGGAGATCTCCTGGCGGAAGTCTGACCGTGCTGTCAGAGAGAAGGGCTTGGCTGGGTCGAATTCAATGAGCAACACGGGCCGCCGGTAATAGCGGGACATGGACAGGCACTGGGTGTACAGCCGGCCGCTGTTGAGGGAACCGATCAGGTCGCTGACACTCTTGCGCTCCACGCAGGTGTCTGGAGACAGGATGTAATCGCCCACCTCCAGGGTGACCGGCTCAATGTCCAGGCCGCGGCGGTGCAGCAAGGCCGGCAGCTCGCTTCGGAACTCTCGCATGTCCACGATGACCCGAGCAGGCTCTGTCTTTGCCTGCTGACCACCTGCCAGGACAAAACCGGAGAGACACGAGGGTTGTTTTAATTGTTTACTCATTCAATCTCTCTCTCTCTCTCTCTCTCTCTCTCGACATTCCCACGTTAGACACCACCTATTCAATATAAATAGATGGACTCACTCACCTGCTTTGCGCGTGTCTGTAGATGCGTTTGCCGGGGTGGGGTCTCGAATCAGGTCCAGATTCGTATCCTCACGCCCTTCCCTTTCCTCTGGGACCACCATACCAGCTTTCTCCCTGAAAAAATAAACGCTTGACTGACTTAGATAAAATAGGAGCTTGTCATGGTGAACTGTTAACAAAAAATCATAGATAAGGAAGCGTTGCTTCTTCAGGGCAGGGTGGCATGTGGAAAAAGGAGGCTTTACCACCAAAGAATGCAAGAACTAACCTGATGAGATGCTCAAAGGCTTCCTTCTCTCTCCTCAAGGCTGTCAGGTATCTCTGCTCCTCAACTGAACCCCCATAGATCAGAAAGTAAACCCTGCAAATCACCAGAAAATTGCTATGCTTTGCGATTGACCATTAATAAGCACACCTTGGTCTCCCCAAAATCCTCTTTTCATACCTGAGTGGTTTCCCAGGACGGCTGGCCTTGTAGACCTCCAGCTGACGAACGAAAGACAGCTCTGCATCGTACAAAACCACGTAGCGTGGCTCCACCTCATGCAGTACCCGTGTGAGGCTGTAGGGGTCACTGCAGCCCAAAAGTGGGTGGATGACAGTTAGCGGTTCCTTCAAGATGCCGTAGTAGGAATCAGAGGGCAGGTTGAGCAGCAATCCCTCCTCCTCCTCCATGCTGCTTTCAATCTCCTCTTTGGACTCCTCTCTCTCCTCTGTCTCCTTTTCTTCCAGTTTCCCAAACATCTGGGTCAGGGTGAGCTCTCCTCCCTGTTTTCCTCCAGTCTGTTTTCTGGATTTCTTGGCCTGCGGTCCCTTGTCTGACTTGCCCTTGCCCTTCCCCTTGCCCTTGCCAACAGCTCTCCTGTCCTTGCTCAGCTCAGGTGGCGCTTCGTTTTTCCCGAAGGTCCGGCTGTACAGTCTGGTCAGCAGAGCCTCTGCCCCGTGGGTCACGTACTCCCGCAGCTGGGCGCAAGTCCGGTCATCGCTGGCACAGATAAGAACTCTACCTGGAAACCACAAGACATGGATTATTCAAGCAGTGCTAACGTACTTGCTTAAGAAATGTACCTTGAATTTGGTGGGGTGGACCAATTGAATGTTTTTCTGGATGACTGCATTGGTTGCAGAGTCTCTCACCTGGTCCATCCTCTGCGTTCTTGTTCTCCCTCTCGATCTCCTTCAGCACATCAGACAGAGCCTCCCACTTCGGGTTGATCTCCAAGACCAGCTCTCTCTTCCCCTCTGCAGATTAAAAACCCCAAACAATTTTATTAGTTTGTTGATGCCTGCATCCATATATTCTCTGTCTGTCTTACAAATGGGAAACGCCCGCTGAGCTTTTGAGGGTTAAAAACAGCTGTAAACAACTGCCCTAGACGCAACATAGATGCACGTTTCTATCTTTACCTGTACAAGGATTAACTTTCTTCTTTTGCCTTAACCATATAAAAATGTATTGTAGGGAACCTGTTCTGCAAGTTATACTCAGTTTGAGGTTATTTGGATCTTTTAGTTTAGCTTAAGGTTACAAAATTCAGGTTTTGAGTTTACCCGGTTCTTTCTCCGCCTGGATCCTCTTCTCTCCAGCTTTAGTTTTCGTGCCTGTTTTGGAGTCTGGGATGTGGTAAACTCGAGCGCGAGAATTAACAAACATGGAGGTGCTGGAGTCGAGGAAGAGCCAATCTGCAGACAAAAACGCACAATCAGAAACGGTGAATTTGATTTTCAAAAGTTATTTATTCAACGTTTGTAACACCATAATAAAAAATAGGTTGGTTTCTTGAAACTTGGTCCACGTGACTCTTACAGTTTCACAAAGAGCAAAAAAGGCTTTGGAACCCTGGCTGTTGCACCTGAGTTTTGCCCAAAGGCCTTCTCGCTGGTTCTGAGGGACTCCAGCAGGTTGAGGAAGGTGACACAGTCGTACTGAGTGAGGTACTGCAGCAGAGTGCGAAGGATCTTCAGGTCCTGAACCAGAGACTTGGTCTTCATGCCCAGCTGGTGCCACAGAGGGTCCAGGTAGTGACGGATCATCTACAGTAATAATGAAGAGCTTCAATTTAATCCTCATTGCACAGGAGTGCAAATCATGAAACCACCAAACAAATCAGCTTGGAAAGTTTGTACTGGGAAAAACTGCACCCTGACATACTGTAGAATGGACTCTTAGTCATCAACAAAAAATAGAAGACACCACCAATAAATAACAACGAAGAATAAAAAAAAAAAAGGATCTAAAACTGCCTGGATTGGATAAAGTCCTCCTGGATATAACGTTGATGGAGGTGGGGAAAAAGGTTAAAATGTGCAACAAGCAGTGAAACGCCATAATGTGTAACTCACCTTCTCGAAACTTCTTCCCAGTGCATTCTCCAGGGACAATTCCTCCACTTCCAGGGCTGGGTTGTAGCGTTTCAGCTCCTTCAGGCAGGCGTTCATGATGTCCAGGACAGAGATCTGGATGGCAGTCATGGCTGGGGTCAGAGAGACGTGCAACTCCACCACATCAGGTTTGTGCCTCTCCAGGAATGAATTCACCGCAACGTGGAACCTGCATCACAGAGGGAACTGGAATTCATTAACACTGCACCCCCCGACGTTCTTCAAAAATAAGATGTGTCATTCTGATAGCTCTGTCAATTTGTACCTGTAAGGTTAAATGTCAATTCAATGCAACAGTGACGGCCTGATCTTCATGTTGCATTTTACCTACAATGTTCCATGTTCAAAACTGAAAAAGTAAGAGTTTTTCGAATGATAATCAAAAGCAAGAGGCTTGGGGTTTCAGGTGCGTCTTTGGTTAATATTGCGTATCTCAAAATGCTCTTGCTACCACCCAACTCTCGTCAGCATCATGAGGTCTACAATGTCACGCAAAAGTAATTTCCACTTAAACGAAACTCTGGTCAAAACCAGGAACTTTTAGCAACAAGGTCACAGTACAGTGCCTGTGTTTTATGATAAAGAAAAGCAGTTAAATTATTTTAAAACACAGACCTTGGCCACAGAAAGAGTTTCTTCACAAAGAGATTCCTCATGACACGCTCCACCTGACAGAAGCCAGAGCGGAAGGCCACTGCATTGTCTGTGAAGGCCTTGATGAAGCCGGTTTTGTTCTTCTGCCGATAAAGACGCAGGATGAAGGCTTCCTGACACGACTCAATGATCTTGTGTGCCTTGTACACCAGGATACCTGCAAGGACAGCCTTCTATTCAAATACCACCATAATAAGAAAGGACAAAGCTTTGTTTAAATACAGAGTAGTCCACATGCATGGACAAAGCAAATCAGACCTGTGATGAGGTTGGCGGGTATCCTGTCTGTGAGAAAGTCCACCACAAGAATTCTGCTAGTGACAAAGAGCACCCCTCCCTGTGTGTAGACATTATAGCGCTCGCTACTCGAGATCTCGTTGGTGACAATCCGAGGGAGATGACTGACCCCCTCTGTGCGCAGCTGCTCGATAAAGTACTCCTGAAAAGACAAACATTTTTACATGACCGAGACCCACTTACAGATCATTTCCAGGGATAGTTTTGAGAAAATTTCAGGTTAAAGTTAACATTATGTTATTTTACCTTCTGTTCATTCCAGATCATAGTTTAAATATTTCTATTGCATCCGTCCTAATTATAATTGACAATCCGAGCTAAAGCGTTGCTCCAGCCTTCCAATAACCAATCCTGTCTCATTTATCCCTTTATATAACGTTGTTCATTTTCATCTCTTTTTACACAGTACATTTAATTAAAAAAACGTATCAGAGCTAAAAAATATTTCAAAATACACCCCATCTCTACTTCAATATTGAAAACTACAATGTAGAGATGGACTCAAACTATCCCAAATGTTTCAAACGTAAGATTGCTCAATCCCCCGCGTATTTTGAACTTTTTGAAATGTATTTATTGGGAAACGTATCTCACCTGCTCGGCAGTGGTGGTGTTCAGCAGCAGAACCAGGCTCCCCTCCTCTGAATACACCCGAAGGAACTGCAGAAGGATCCGGTCTATCCCGAGTCCCTCAGCCGTCACCAGCAACCCGTCCGAGCTGAACAGATTCAGAAACATTTCGGTCTCGAACTCCAGCAAAGGTCCCGCCATCGTTACTCACAACAGCATCAAACTACTGTAGTGAAAAAATCGGTCCCCTGCTCATCCAGAAACTGCCCTCACTCACCGACTGGGAGTTAAAGCCACACAGCTCTCTAACAGAAACAAAAAGAAAACACTACTTCGCGTGGGCAATGAAGCCATTCATGTTTTGGGCAGAGTTTGCAAAGAGATATTTTTATCCTTTACAACTTTAAAGCTTGCATAGACAGAATATGTATGTTTCTAAATTACATAAAATTAGATGAAATAGTACATCATAATGCATTGCACTCGACAGTTTTCCTTGTACCTAAACCAAATATGAACATAAATGCTTCATTCAAGGTCATGTGATCGATTTTTTTTTTTCAATTTTAGAAGAGAATACGCAGAACATCTCCCCCTTCTGGTGTGGAGTATACATTGAATAATGACACTAGAGAATAATTAAACAGTCTTTGCAACAGCGATGAAAAGAAGGCTCCCGTTTCTTGGTTACTCACCTGGATCCAGTGCTCCTGCTGCGGTGAGTTTAATAGGACACCTGCGATTGTTACCTATACACTGTGGCTAATCAAGTTTGTATTAAAACCTGGAATGGGTGAAATTGCTGCGCAATAGGAGTCTTATTTCCATCCCTGCAATAGATCTTTTAGCTAACAGCAGAGTGAATCCCACCCACAACGACACAACGTACTTCTCTGAAATCACGGGACAGGGTAAATCCAATGCTCTCTTTAAGACCATTGACCAAATCCTACCTCCAGCCACCGACAGGTCCATCTCCCCTTCGTCCTCCTCTCTTACCTGTCATGATTTCTCATCTTTCTTTCAGAATAGAATTGACAACATCTATTCTACGCTCTGGGGTCAAATCTTCTTTCTACCCTCTTTGAAACATATCCAAAGTCCATCCCTATCTTTCCCTCACGGATGCGGAGATACTTTGTTATGCATTTGTCTCCTCTCAACTCAACTACTGCAGCTCTTTTTATGGTGGTCTCCCAGCACGTACCATAAACTGACTGCAGCTAGTTCAGAATGCCACTGCCAGGATCCTTACCAGATGTAAAAAACGTGATCACATCACCCCCTGTCTTGCCCAGCTGCACTGGCTACCTGCAAAGTTCAGAATTATATTGAAAACTCTCCTGCTCACCTACAATGCCCTTCATCACACAGATCCACATGTACCTCCTCAATCTGCTGACTCGCTATGTCCCTGTAAAGAGCTTTGTGATGGTGGTCCACTATGAAAGGCGCTATATAAAATAAAGATTGGTTGATGGAAATAATGTATAATGATAATGTAAGTTTTACAACGAATAAATTCCAAATAACTCTTTAAAAACAACTGAGAACACAGTATTGGTAGGCTTTTGGAATATAATCCTGCAGAAGAGATTATTTGAAATATAAAATAGTCAAATCCAACATGTGAGCCTGCAATCCAATTTTCTGTTCACTATTAGGAAAATGAAAACGTGAATTACGTGTCTTTATATATTTAAATTCCATCTCTACAAATCAGTTTGCAATTAGCAATAAAAAAAAAATAGCTTACATTTCATATAAAAGGCTTCCCGAATACACTAGTACCGCGTTACATAATTAGCTTTTTATGACCTGTTAAATTGTAATAGAAAGGGTTCTAAGCAGTTAGCACAGCGGTGCACAGCCCAGGGGGAGAGAATAATAAGTTATTTAAAACGTCACAATTGGTAACCCAGAATCCTGAAGGTGGACATGGGAATGTTCTGAATGAAACATTACAGAACGTGATTACTGACCTATTAAAGCATATCTGCTTGTAACCCTTCTGCTTTTTAAATGGACTTGCATACAGTAAACAAGAGTCCATGTGCTTTCCTCCAAACAATATATTCAGAGATGTGTACGTTAAAAGGAATACATCCCCAAATCATGACTGCATTCTCTCTACAACACTAAACCTCACACCTGTATTTTGAATTCATAAAAAAAATATTCAGACAGTTATAGTGGAGTAAATAGTTTTTATTTGTATTAATTATTGTAGTCTAATATCCTTCAAATGAGAGGAAAAGGCAACTGGAATAAACACAAACATTATGTAAACGATGCTATAAGAGACACATTCCCAAAGTTATTTCAGCTGCTTTAATGGCTAATATTAAACATCTTGGGCTACATTAAAAAAAAAAAAAAAAAGGAAAAGACGTGATTAAAATGTCAAGTGCTTACTTCTGCCCATTTTTCTTTGAAATTAGTTTTCTAAATCGTATTCCTCCTTTCCTGCCTCCATCACTCTTTGCCTCCCGCTGTCTCACTGAGCCTACGCCAGCTAGCCCTCATTATAATTGTGTGTCTACTAGTGGTATGTACTATAATAAGAAGTGCTAAAAACCCGCCCCATGGCCACACTGGGTGAAGGTATAGACCACACTTAACCAAACCTTGCATCAGCTAAATGGCGATGTGGCACCATAAGCTGCTCTTTTTAAGGGGATAAGAATGAACATACTGTATAAAATTTTATTGAAATTTACAAGGAAAATATTCAGTTAATCCAATACGCAAATATAGACTAACAGATTCTGATTAAATACAAAAAACATTAAAAAAAAAAATAAATTAAAATCTTAAACTATTAAATTTCATACGTATGCTATAAATATATACACATACATCGCAATGCTTATTCATACATGCTAATTGTAAACGAAGACTTTAAAATCCATTTCACTGTCTTTTTATACATGTGTGCATGAATATTTTATGCAGATACAACGTTATAGATTATATTTGCCACTGCTTCCTGGTACCCAACCATTTTACTCCAATAGTGTTGTGCTTGAAAAATCTTCATATTCCCAATTAAAGTAAAAAAGAATAACAATAAACAAATCAAAATACTTGAATCACATTCTAACGGCACACAGTGCACCTGAGATTATGAAGGTGCAGTCAAAACCAGCTAATGTCTTAAACCCTTAGATGACATAAAGGTTAAACAGCATTTTTGTAGAATTAAAAAAAGCCTTGCATAATGAGGTGTGAATCATTGCCTTGCCTTTATAGCTACAATTCGGTAATCCGGATCAGACAGGCCTGGTAAACTTAACATGCAGCCCACATGCCTCAATCATAAGAGGCGTAGGATTTAATCAGAGCTAAGAATAATGTGGTTTCAGTGGAGGAGACTGTCTCTATCTGCCTCTCCCTGTCGAAGGCAAGGAACGATTTGTTCAGGGCTTTAAACAGCAGAGCTCAGTAGTGTTTTAAGTGTGACTAATTTTTCTCTTCCTTTTGAAATGCAGAGTGGGAGCGAGCTGGCAGTCGAGCTGAACGTTGGTGTTGAAGGCTAAGGGGCTTGATGGCTATTGTGTTACTCCCAGGGAAAACCGCATAGTTCAAAGAGTAAACGCAGTACATATCAGTGTCCAGTAGGTGTCTCTAGTGTATATACTGTATCCGCAGTGCCAGAATACCTAATGTATGCCACAAAAATATTATTTCCTCCTGATAGATACAATTTTGGAAATGGTGGCTTCCAGTGCCTCTTTCTATCAGTTATTTAATGAACAGCTCTATGGTTACCATTCACAAAACAGTCAATAACTGCTTAATGAATACTAAAACTTATTTAACCCTCTGAACAATAAGTAACTGTACAGAAAGATGAAAGGGAGGATAATGGGTTAAATAAGGGTTACATGACTTACAAAGTCACACAAACATTTTTTAAAGGTTTGTCATGCCATGCAACAGCAGTCTACAGCCTTGAGTGGTGTGGATTATATTTAAACAAACCTTTAAATGAAGCAAGAGGTACAGTTCTGTCAATAGGAACATGTATCTCTAAATTCACCTGTGTGCAGTATTCTGTAGGTGAAGAATTAGACATAAATTACTTGTTCCATTTAACTGTAGATTCGATAGGACACCTTAGCGGCCTTGTACTGTTTTAGAGACAGACATACAGCAGAGCAAGTGAGGGAGTAAGAGACTTGTCTCTCCTGTGAATCTGGAACGTGAAGAGGGTTGAGGAGGAGCTGTTTTATTGGAGCCCGTTCTCATTCCTCCAGTCAGCTCCTCCAGTCTGCTCCAGGTTGATTTTTGTTATATTCTCCAGTCAAACTCTGATCAGTGTGGCAGTGGGTAGTTAGTTACCACACTCCCTGCATCTAACCCTCGTTCTTTTTCAATTTTGGGAATTTGTTGGTTTGTCATTTTGGTTTATAGCTGCTGGTTGATGCCTCTAAAACCAGACACAAAGCAACAGCAACGGTTATCATCGGTGTGAATGTGTAGTATTTTTTTCACTGAATACGTATCAAGTATACAGTGTGATTTATTGAGGCATCTATACAATGCAATGCTTAACAATCTACTTCTGTACCAACACTGAGCTGTAGCATTGCTACAACAATAGCAACATACTCTTCCCCATAGATATTATCATCCAGACTTCCACAGGGAAGGTGTGCTTTACTCACTCAAACATGTGTACCATCTCATGCATTGGGCATGGACGCTGTATCAAAAAGACAGAGGTGTCACACCCAATAGTCACTAGAGGGCAGTAGAACACCACTGTCCCCTCCAGTAAGGCATCTGGACATTTAACTGTTCTAGAGTCTTCTAAAACTATATTTACACAAACCATCTCAAATAAGCAGGATCACGCATTAATGTACAGTATGTGCTTGCATGTACTTTTTATGTGTGTTTGACTGTGAGCATTTATGCTTGTGTCCCGTATGAAATTTGGGAAGATGCAATAAATATTAATTGCACTATCGCTGCTGATGAATACAGCATTATACCATCAAAAACATTGTAGTTTCAATAGTGCAAAACAGCAGCAAAAATTGAATTATATAATAACAATAAATTACAGTGACGATGTAATTTCTCACATGCAACTGCTAAATTCAGGTTAAACTGCAGCCTAGATGCACTCTGTTGAGTATATTTATAAATCATTTAAAATGGAACTATCATTACAGCTTCCTAGGGAGTGATGGTGTGTGTGTTGTTGTGCATATACATTGTGTGTGTGTGTGGTGGTGGTGGTGGGGGGGAGGGGGGCTTTGTGGGGGTGTTGGGAGATCAAAACAAGATAATAAAGCAAATACAGCTAATAGAAAGACACTTTTGAACCTTGATTCAAGCTGTCAGGCATTTTGTGAGCCGTTGGTAGAATTTCAGACAGCTGTTCATGCCTTAAGACTGCTCATCGAGCCAGTAAAACTGTCTAAAGTAATCTCTTTGCTGCACATATTTGTAAAAAGACTGTCAAGACTTTTATATCCCTATACATCCCATTTAGGTCTGGAATGAGTTTGGGTTGCTGTAATCTTCCTTCCCTGGTAGGAGCTGTGTCTGCGTTGATCTCTAGTGGCAAACAACGACAGAATCAGAACATGATTAGAAATGTAGGATATATGAAAAGATGGGAATCGTTGATATATGTATCTGTTCTGGAGGTAAAAAAACTTGACAGTATAACAGTCCATGTAAATGGGCCACAACAATAACAGGATATGACTGAAAGAATCATAGAAAACAGCTGTGTACCAACTGTAAGGACACTGGGCCACAGTTCCCCTGTGCCTGAATAATAAGGTATGATTATCTAGGAAGAACAAAGATATTATAATATTGCATTTCAAGAGTATTTACCGGTAATAATATTTTTTCATTCTATTTACGCTCTATCCCAGTTTTGCCAACTCATTAGCACCTTGACAATACATTTTTCCCCTTTTCCAGCAGAAGAGACAAGCCAGCCTCCAACTGAGCTGAGACAAAGCTCAGCTGAAATGCATGAAGTGTGTGTATTAGAAAAAACCAACAATCGACTTGATTTGAGTATTGTGAAACTTAACGTTAAACAAACATGATCTAATTTAGAGGCAGTCGTTTATGACATGTTAGATTGTCTCCAATTATCTTTTAAAAAATGTTGTTCCAATTTAGAATATGGCTCGGGAGCGATGAAGACGAGCACACGTTGTCCTCCGAAGGGCGTGCCATCAGCCGACCGCTTCTTTTCACACTGCAGACCCACCCTGCAGCCACCCAGAGCTGCAGTGTCGGAGGACAACGCAGCTCTGGGCAGCTTACAAGCAAGCCCGCAGGCACCCGGCCAGACCACAGGGGCAGAACAGGCCTTTTACACAGGCAGATTGGTAGTAAAAAAAAAATAAAAATAAAACTGACTTGAAAGCCTAGTTGTAGAAGAAAAAGTAGTGTGCTGGAAGCAAAAATGAAATGCATAAATCAACAGTGGCATGGAAAACCAAATCAAATAAACTGATATTTTGTCTCCTAGGATTTCCTCATAAAGCAACACAGAGACTGGGGTTGTCTTTTAAAGATATTCTAGGTATATTTCAGCATGGCTTAATGTGTTTCCTGGAATATATGCATGAATTCAAGCATCTATAGGTGTTTATTTATTTATTTATTTTTCACTTTACAATGAGTGATTGTCAAGACGGTTGATAATACATTGCTTTGAATTGCCTCATATTGTCATATTCAGTCTAAGTGGTGCTCCGAATATTTTAAATGGGACTTTATAATACATTCTGTCCAATGGGCTGCATTGCAAAGTAATGGGAAATTAAATGTGTTTATTCGTTATATTCATCTGCAGCTCAACAGTGGCAAAGGTAATCAGAGGGAGACGATTTGCAACCCATAAAACTGGTGCTCGCTGATGCAGAGAATATTCAAAGATCTGTATATATCTTGCAAATCATCTCTAATGATGCTGTATGTCAATATTGGGAGCATGACTGAACTGGAATGAATGGGGCTAGCTTCTAATTCATCTTCTTGGTATTTTTGTTGGCTGCACAGAAATATATCAATGCAAATTTGTCTGTAGAGATCAACATTAATTTTGATAATAGCGGGATTGTTTTCATCATATAATCTGTATTGTCTGCTTTTAACAGTTTGGTTGCATTTTTGACCTGACTAGTCATTTTCACAGCCATGCAACGCCTCTCCTCAGACATGACTCATTTTTATGTCAGTTTATAGGAGCATTTGTCAATGTTTGAACCCAGGTTTCCAGCAGTAACATCCCAAGATAACTAGGCAGGTTGAACTTCTAAATAGGCTACAGAATACCGAGGCGTGAGAGTGATAATGTTAATCAGATTCAAGTGGAGTGACTTCAACTGCTGCTGTCAAACAATAATAAAGGCGGGAGACTGCCAGAACTGGAAGAGGCTTTTGTATGGAAAGGCCTGGCTCTGCCTCTCCTGCTTTCTCTTCCAATTATTTTGGAACTGGTCAAGTTTCAAGTAACTATGGTACTGTAATTATATCAGGGCACATCCAAATTCATGGGTATTTGTATAGAATATTTGAGTCTGGTTTACAAAGACGTTTTTACACGCAACCTTCACAGTAAACACAAGCCGCAGGCAAGTGTTTGCAGCTGAACAAATGCAAATTCCACAGGGATAGGACCAAACAGTAAAATTGTTTCAAAACACTATTCTGTACAGGTTGGTAGAAGCTTCCTGCGACCCCCTAGGAAGAAACAAAGATGGTAAAAGTAACATTGAGTTAGTAGACCATCACAAAAAAAACAACATGTAAACAGTGATTGGCTTGGAGGATTAACAGCTTCTTAATATTTAAAGCCTGTATTTAAAGGTCAGCTGGGACACGCCTACCTTTCCCTGTAGCATCGACGCTGTAAACTATTTAAAAGATAAGTGTTTGAGTACATAGTAAATTGTTGTTAGATTGCTTGAGTGGGTCGCGCTGCAGCTTGATGGCATCTGGCTGTGAATAAAGACCAGAGAAACCTGGCATCATTATAAAATACTGGCACTTATAAAACAAATACTGTTCACAGTGATAATACTAAAGACATAACTACAGGGAGGAGAAAACTTTATAAGTGTCAATAACGAAAATGTAATTACATATGAACAAATGTATGGTTTACTATTAAATTCAAATGTAAACAATAATTCGTTAACTTGTATACAGAATTTCATTTAAATAAGTCATAGCTAACTTCTTGAATACATTGGAAATTAGGCACTGAGTAACTGAGCCTTTTTATAAGTGCTGAAGATGTGTCAAAAGCTTTTTGTGACATTTCCTGACAGGTCAACAGCTTGTATATTTGTACATATAGGCCTCAGTATGTAATTTCTATGTTATAAAAACTAAAGTTTTGCACATTATAAGTTGTAAGAAAATCCTCTATTGCCAGCTCTACAGCTCAATGGTGTTGCCTGCCTCCTTCCAATACAGTGCTGGGAATCTGGTTTGCAGTGAAATTGATCACTTGCACACCACCAGATGGAGCACATTGCAACTAAAAAGAAATGAAGCAAACGTGGTCACTACAGGTGCTTTTGCATCACTATAGCTGCCCAAACTACATATTGCATCTCGAGAGCCAACACATTTATATTGCACCACCCATTGTCTTAAAACCAAAAACAATACAACCACCCCAGGGAAAGTAAAGTACTGTAAAAGCGTATCTATACTGTGTAAACAGATTCAAAAGACCTGGCAGAATCTAATCTCTAAAAATGAAACCAATGGTGGCTTATCCTGCTTCCTGCAGTATTGAACAACAGATAACAAAAGATGTCTGTCTGAAAATCTTCGCTCAATACCTTAGAAATATAGGATATGTATGTGTAAGTTTAACAGGCTTTGTTACTTTTTGTAACAATTTATTGGGCCTTCACTTTTATTATGGTCAAGTTAGGGGTGTGCATGCAACCAAAAACATCACACAAATCTCCCAGAATGTAAACATGACAGAGCTAATGAAACCAAACATTTCTTATTTCTATGCTATGGGTCATTTTGAAAAGCTATGCAAATTTAAGAAATTTCCCTCACTGACCCAGATTCACTATTAATTTTAGTAGCTCATGTTTTAATGGGCTATAATCTTGGGAGATTGTGCAGTGTGAACGAACAGATGAGGAGAAATGTTTCTGCTTTTTAGATGGCACTGACTCCAGGGATGATAATATAGGTCAGGATTTGGTGTCGCGCTGCCACTGAGTGTCCCAGAACCCCATTACAATTAGAGATGGCAGGATTCATTTTTAGAGCATGCCTTTCTCTCTATAGAGCTCTCTGAGTCTAGTGTTCACAATGTAGCAGAGAGAGAGAGAGAGAGAGAGAGAGAGAGAGAGAGAGAAAGAGAGAGAGAGTACATCAGAAAGCTGTGGGATTGCATTCCTTTAATTATTGTATTATATATATATATATATATATATATATATATATATATATATATATATATATATATATATATATATATATATATATTATTGTTTCTTGTTACTGCTTGTTATTCCTTGTACCTTGCAGTGAAGCTGTCCAGGGGAATGTCTTTCCAGAACACAGGTTGATTTTTTGTAAACAGCATGCTACTTCATTATCACAGTTAATTGTATAGATTTGAGGACTGATTAATAAACAGCTCAGCTCTGCATGTGGGCATTGCATCTTTTGTTAAGAGAATCAGCTACCTTTTACAATTTTCGCTCACTGAATGGTACCACAGTTGCAACAAAAGGAAGAATAATCTGATTAACGCATTTCTTTTTTCCCCACTTATTTAATATATAATTTTTCACAACAGTCTGGGACTGACAAACTTCTGGTTTAACACAGAATGCCAAACAGTAGGCTTCATTCTTAAAACTTAATTACATCTTTGGATGCACAGAATTAAAAGACAGTATTTATCAATCTCTTTGGAAGCACTCGTATTCGCTTTCTATTCGGCAAAATCATTATAAATAATACAAAATAGTCTGCACTGTAAATGTTTGTCATGTTACCATTTGCTTCCCACCTCAGCATAATTGTGTGCCATTTAAAATGTTTACAATATCAAAAACAATAACCTCAAGATAAAACTATAACATCTAACTATGATAAACTTTTTCTGTATAACTTTCTGTCACTTTGCAAATCTTTCTTGCGTTTTTCTTTTGCAAGCAAGAAATGTATCAATTTCAAACATTGAAAACATATTCAACAAGTCGGCATTGCTGTTACTAAAATGCAGACGTGGTTATAATTAAAACACAAACCGTCAAAGTATTGGGATTATTATTTGTTTACCAGAGCATTTATACTTCTGAAAAAACACAGAAACACTGTGCTTCACTGATATGACAAGTTGAAAACAGCAAAGATCATGAGCAGCACAGCGTGCTCTCCAGACACAATCCCCACACACCTGCTTCCCCTGTATATCAGGGTGGAAATCCACGTAATCGAAATCGCGCGTGCGTACAGGTGGAAAATGTGGACATGATAGATTCTGTGTATTTTTTTCCATCAGCAGTTCACTTTGAGCAGCTGAACAAAGATTGAATACTTATATACGTTGGTTTAGAGAATATATAATACCGTTACAAAATAAATTCAAGATCATTATTTTCTTTTACTTTCTTTTTATTTGTGCATTTCTGAGTCGTTCTGCGTACCCCTATGACCCTTAGAAGTACCCCCAGGGGTATGCATACCCCAGCTTGAAAACCCCTGTTCCATCTTCATGCTCACCCCATTCTCTGTTTTCTCAGAGGGCTATATCCTAGGGTCACAGGTGTCAGGTAACATTTGTTAAGTGTGTGCAAAACATTTAGATTGGACCTTTCTAGTGAAAATGTCATTATATCAGTTGCACCCTAGATGTTGTGCAGTATGTATAAATCCCATTACATGTGATAAAACAACGCCATAATATTCCTATTTAATTCCATTTGCTTATTATTTTGTTTTAGGTATGACCTTACTTAATTAACAGGGGATCAGACGACCATTTGAGAACAGTCATGAGTGCCTTGAGTGTGCTGCCAACGCTCAGGACCTTACCAAGTTACATCACTCAGCTCAGGAAATACAGTCCAAAATAGAAACAAAACACAAAAACACAATGGCAATCCAGATCAGTTTCAAGGAGGACAAGACACTGGAGTTTTAAAACCCTTAATATTGACAGAGATTGACTTTTTTGGTATCTTTTCAGAAGTTTGTAAAATCTCAAGTTAATATTTCATGAGATTGCATTTATATTAGCTTGTGTCAGATACAGAGTTGTTTTTATTTTTGCTTAGGTGTCAAGCTGCAAAGATGATGTGCTGCAATGAATTCCCCCTCGTCTATGGATGAAAGCTCAAGTAACATAAACAAGGGGCAATGATTGCAAAGTATTTTTTTTTCTGTTGTTCATTTTACAAAAGCAAACAGTACGGCTCTACAGATTGCATCTTGAATTAGGAATTAGGAATATATTACACGCAAATACATTTTTTCAGTGCTTATATGATTTCCACATTTAGATAATACTTCACATAATATATCCTTAAAAGTCAAAGAAATAATAAAAGTACAGTTGAGGGCTAAAACATTTTTCACCCCATGAAAAATAAATGTGCTATTAATGTTGTTGAGAAGCAATGTTTATTTTAAAGGTGTAAGATTCCGTACATAACAACATTTCCTAGGATTGTTTTGCTGTTGTTTTCCAGATTTTCTTTTTGATTCTGGTCTTTCCATGATGCTCTTAGTTCCTATGTTACTGGTAATAGGACTCTGCGATAGGTTAAGTAGTATTACTGTGCAATATGCTCATTCCTACCATTGGTGCCACGAGAGGACAGAGTCGCAATACAAGGAGCTCCAAGGTGTGTTAGGCAGCATTCGTCCCTGTAGCCACTTATTCAGACACGATCCAAAGATTGGCATCATTGGAAATCACTTTATAAAAATGTAACATTTTTATAAACCAAGTCAGCTGAAAGCATTGGAGAGATAAGACTTTTGAGACACAGTTTGAGACAAAATACTGGATGTACTGTGGTGCTATTGTCTCAGTCCCTGCTGGAGTGTAGACTCTGCTAGGAGACTAATAGGACCCCACCTGGGCCATACACTTACACTAAGCCAAAGGAGGATGCAACATCGACAATGGATAATTGCAAAGCATATTACATGGTTTACTTAGATTACCAGAAAGCTTCTGACAAAGTCCCGCATAAGCGATTAATTCTCAAACTGAACTCAGTAGGGATTCTAGGAAATGCATGCACATGGATTAGGGAGTAGGTAACATGTAGAAAACAGAACGTACAGGAGAAACCTCAAAATGGAGCAAGGTAACCAGTGGAGTACCACAGGGATCAGTACTAGGTCCTCTGCTATTCCTAATCTACATTAATGACTTAGATTCTGGCAATAAAAATGTGTATTATAAATATCATATGGGAGATACTGAAATTGAAGAAAGAATCTATGAAAAAGACCTAGGAGTTTATGTTGACTCAGAAATGTCTTCATCTAGACAATGTGGGGAAGCTATAACAAAAGGCCAACAAGATGCTTGGATATCTAGTGAAAAGTGTTGAATTTAATGTTAAAACTTTACAATGCATTAGTAAGACCTCATCTAGAATATTGTGTTCAGTTCTGGTCACCTCGCTACAAAAAGGATATTGCTGCTCTAGAAAGAGTGCAGATAGGCGCAAGGGAATGCATTGCATGAAAAAAAAATCACGGTACACACACACACACACACACACACACATATATATATATATATATATATATATATATATATATATATATATATATATATATATATATATATATATAGGGATGCACTATTATCACTCTCACTTAATCTGATTAATCAACTCATTAATGGGGTGTTTTGTTTTCACTAAAAATGATTAAAATGGCACCCAGCTTTGATAAATAATAAAGGGCTGTGTGGAGATATGCGCGTGGTTAAATCACTGGAGTTTATATTAGATTAGATAGTTTAAAACTTCACCAGTAGAAAATGAGTCACTCATCTGTTTGCATACAATATACTGCTGCCACTGGGAGACTTCCTGGAGTGTTTTTCCTGTCAAAAAGTTTTTGAATATTCATTCAAATAAATAAGCAAGTTGATTGAGATATGAAGAATGCAAAGAAAGCATCTTTAGGTGTCCAGATTGATTCATGGCTGCTGGTGACACTTTCCAATGAAAATACAATAAGACCTGAATTAGCATATGCTGTGTGAGTGTTATTATTACAGTCACCCATAAGGAAAAAGACTATGAAAAGGGTATGATTTTGGTTCAGGGCTGGTGTCTCACTTGATTATATTTCTTGCCTTTTTAAGCAGAAACTTTTAACCCTTCCATTACAGATATTGTGCCTCATGCAGGAAGAATATGTGTGAATCAGTGGATAGTGGATAATGCCAGTTGGAATGAACTCTCTGCAGGAGCTGTTTGATTGAACAGTGGAACAGTAAAATAATGCATGCACTGTAATTGTTTAATTGAGTCGTTTAACATTAATCTCTGAACATAGTCGCTGCAAGCATCAAAACGCTTTGTGATGGTGGTCCACTATGACAGGCGTTATATAAAATAAATATTGATGGATTGATTAAGGACAGCAATGTTCCATTACAGCCATATGTTACAGAGTGATAAATTGTACATCCCTACATCTAAAACTAAAATTGATGCCCCTTTCTAGCAGTTCCTTACATCGTAATAAAATTCTACTTTTTAATAATGTATAATTTTGGCTTGAATCGTTGCCAGTGAACTCTGTAGAAAACATTGCCAAGGCCAGACTGTGATAAAGAGTTTCAAGGATAGCAAAGGAGTGTTTACCTGCTTGTGCAGTCAGGTCTGGGGCCTCCTTGTCCAGCTAGTAACAGCTGGCTGCCAGGACCAGGACGAGTCCTCGCAGCTCTATTGAAGTGACACACCCTTAACACTACTTTGAAACCCTAAGCTGATCCCCTGTGGATGCAGCAATCAATTTGCTAATATTGACTTTCCATATTTTTGGCTGAGCTGTTTCTGACAAGCATCACACGGCCTGTACAACTGAAATTCAGCCTTTCAAGTTAAAAAAACATGCTCCTGATATTACAACGTTTGATGCCTCGTTTATGGTCATTTTTCTGTTGTGTCTTCATCACTGCTAGTTTTTTTTTCCATGTTTATAGAAGCCAAGGAGAGAAGCAATCTGTTTCTGCCTGTTGTAGGGATAAAGGATGGTATAAGAAGTAATAATAAAGATGGTAAAACTAACAGAGCACTATTCATTAGTCATTAGGTGGAAACTTTTACGTTAGAGATTTAATATCAGCGGTAACACCTCTATTTAACACCCCTGTTTACCCCTATTTGCTCCAGCTTGCCAGGGTAAAAATGCTGTCTGCAACCTAATCACATTGCTGTGTTTAACTCCCCTCACCTTAGTGCTATTGGTCAACGCTGCAATGATACTGTTCCAGTTTTAGCTACAAAAAATATAATAACTGATTTTCCTCCTTCCTTTCACTTTCTTTCTGTTCTGTAAATCATGAATCATAAAGCAATTATTGGCTCTTTGAAATAAAAAAATAATGTGTTTAAAGATAAACTCAAAATCGCATCACGTCCACACTGGGAAGAAAAACAGCACCATGTCTGCCTGTCTATCTATCTTTTATTTTACTAAGAATGGTTGCTGTTGCAATTTGTTTTAGCTGCAGAGGACAAAAAATGAGATTACCTGCCAATCTGCTGCTGACAGAGTGTTACACCATTCTGGGCAGCCAGTGTGGCTCTGTTTTGACGTGAAGAGTCTGCAAGATGATAAAATGGTTTTGATAGGATGTGTCATTTCTCATTGATTATGCCCCCAAGTCCATCATGGAAGCTGGCGAGACATGTGCTTCATTATGAGTATCAGTAGATTCTGGAGCATATAAAACTAGAAGTCAAATATGGTAGCATGGCAAGCTACAAAGGCTGCAATGCAAATCTACCATGGTACTGTTTTATCAGGGCGAGAAAGACAGAGAGAGAGAGAGAGAGAGAGAGAGAGAGAGAGAGAGAGAGAGAGAGAGAGAGAGAGAGAGAGAGAGAGAGAGAGAGAGAACAAATCTAAATCTCATTACAATACGATCCATAAATACATCCACAAAAGCAACGGGTGCCACAAATTAGACTTGTAAGTACTTAAGCACAAAGGCAAAACGTTAATTAAAAGACTTGTGGTAAATAACAGTGAATAAATCTTTTTAACATAATGCAAAGTTAACATGAATGAAATGAAGGTGGATTCAATAAATGGAATTTTCTCTGCAGGAGATTTGTAATTTAAATCTGAGCTCTGATTGCTGTATTGTAGAGAGACAAGAAGATTGTGAGCTGGCTTGGCACACAAATTGTTTACAGCACTGCCTATCTTTAGACAATTTAAACTGCATGGCATGACTTGAAATAAGGGAAAATAAAAATAATTAACAAAAATCAAATCAAATAACCCTTCAGATGGAAAACAAGATGATGTTGCCAAAGTATAGATATTCTAATATATATATATATATATATATATATATATATATATATATATATATATATATATATATATATATATACTGAGCATCAAAAGAAACATATCACTTATGTTTGAGCATCAAAAGAAAAGTATCACTCATATTTGGATAAAATGCACTAGATGTGATCGAAAAATTACAAATTCTATCTTAGAGCAGGTGTAATGACGTTTTATTGTGCTGACCAACAATTGAGATTTTACTGTCTGAAGTTATGGGGGGCTGGCGTGGGGGAGTATTGTGAAAGTCACAGGCTAGTAGTGTGTGTGGCCACCGTTGGAAACAATACAAGCAGTGTATCTGCAACGCATGCTTTGCACCAGGTTTCGGATGTTGTCTTGTGGAATCCTGGCCCATTCCTCTTGTAGTGCCTGGATAAGCATCTGCCTGTTCAGTGGTCTCCGAGCCCTAGAAGCCACACGTCGCCCAAATTCATCCCACAAATGTTCAATTGGGTTCAGGTCTGGGGAATAAGGCATCCATGGCATGACTCATCTTCGCATTCTGCAAGAAAGCTGTCGTGAAACGAGCAACATGATTACATGCGTTGTCTTGCTGGAATTGTCACATTAGGATGGGCTTGCAAGAAGGGCACCAAGTGAGGCCGTACAACTTGGTCAACATATTGCTGTGCAGTCATGTTGCCATCAATCACTACCAGAGGAGTTCTAGAGCGACTAGACACTCCTGCTCCGATCATCACACTTGGTCCTCCCCACCGATTTGTCTCTCGTACACAACAATTAGCCTTCACCGTGTTCACCATGTCTACGCCATACCCGCTGACGTCCATCAGGGCAGTCAATGCAGAATCTCGATTCGTCACTGAAGAGGACCTGGCTCCATTGAAGGTGAGGTGTTGGCTCCACATCATCCTGTTGCTAGAGTGCACATTGCTGAACATCAGACCCCTGTATGGTCATGTGGCCTGTAGATGATGACTGTATAACCCCCTTTTTACAGTTGAACTGCTGCCGCGTGGACTGTTATGACCTGCAGTATCAGATGCTGTTCTACTAGCAGTGTGAAAATGACCAAGAAGATGCTGCATAATGATCTGTCAATCTTGGGCAGGTGTTGTGACTCTTGGTTTCCAAGTTTGTGGCCTGTCATTGACAGAGTGTGTCTGGTTATACTGTCTCGCAAGGCTTGAATTTGCTCGCTGTGAGCACCCATGACAGCGAGCCACAGTACACTGCCCTAGTTCAGCCTCCAACATGCCGATTGCACGAAGGCGCTGCTCTCTTGACAGATGAAGCATTGGTGTTTTTCTGTGATTTTCTATATTGTTTTTATTCAAGCTTGCAATTCAACAGCTGAAATCACTCCGATCAACATCCAATCAACTGTCTCACTAATTAGATGATTAAGTGCATATGCTTCAATCATAGTCACTCAAGCGTGTCATGGTCAAGGATGAATGATCGAGTGAATAAAAAGAAACAATGTCCATCATTTATATACCTTATTATTTTCCGAAAATAAATATGTCATAATAGTGATAAGTTATAGCTTCCCTTGTTATCTCAAGCCATTGAAGCTATAACAGCTTGGATTCTTCTTGGTGTAACAGGGCGGAGGCTAGGTATGATCAGGAGACCCTGCACACCATAATGCAAGCGTCTTAAACACAACGCAAAAGAGCTAGTCTCATCTGCATTCATGGTTTTAACGCTTATAACCTCATCTCGTCTCACTGACAGGGGACAGAACACATAGCTGCAGTGCATCACACAACACTGCCCGTTATATAGGCACAGAGACTTTATCGTACTGACTGGGACTGAGTACACACCTGGACATTTCAATCAAAAAACCCCAGATGGGGTTCCTATGAAGTTCTGAAAACAGTATATATACTTTGATATGCTTTGAGATATGGCTTCATGCACAATCCACTTGTGCCTTCATTAAACTTGAAAAACAATGCACTGCCTTTGAATATCATTGTTATTCCATATATTTATTGTTCTCATAAGTGTGTCTGAATTGTCTGCTAAGTATTTTCAGATAACTCTCCTTTGTTCTTTTAACTCATCCTAGCAAGATAAAAAAAAAGTGACATATATTATTTAGCAGATGGCCTTTATCTAAGGCAACTTATAGAGACTAGGGTGCGTGAACTCCGCATCAGCTGCAGAGTCACTAACAACAACGTCTCACCCGAAAGACAGAGCACAAAGTGACTTGTTCAGAGTCAGACAGTGAGTCAGCGAACGAGTTGAGATTTGAATGGGGGTCCCCCTGGTTACAATCCCTTTTCTTTAACCAGAGGACCACGCAACCTCCTTAACCAGCTCCTGTGTCCCATTAAAAAAGTCTGGCACAACAAATCACTTATTTGTCTTCACAGTTTGCAGTGGAGTTCAATCTGGTTTCGAAGAAAATGTTGCTGCGGGGCTTGGAATCATCTGTTCACTTTGGCTAGATCCTCTTTCCCCTAAAGTGTGTGGAATTGAAATTGTTGGCAGGCCGGGGAATGTCACCCTTCTGTTCTCTCCTGAGACACCGTTGCCTTTCTGCCAAAAACATTTCAATCGCATATTGTTGCCCTTTACCGAGGTCATTATATTTCTTTTCTTTTTCTTTTGTTTATTGCAATTATAGAGCTTCACATTAATTTCCCATGCAGTCTTCATTTATCTAAATACAGTCAGTTATATCTGAGAGCCTCTTTAAGCTCTGGGTACCTGCTCTGTTCTTAGCTCAGCCCCTCTCTCTTCTAATATCTCTGCAACCTTGTTTCTATCCATCAGCTTAAACTGGAAATAACTTAACTTCCAGAGCAAGTGATATTTGCTCAAATATACAGTACTTTTGCGTAAATGCTGACTAGTACTTAGATACGCTGTTTGTTGTTATGAATTAAAAAACATAATTGTGCAGTAGCAATTATTAGGTACTGAGAGCAAGAAGCTAGAGACTTTGGATGAAAACCTGAATTTCAGTCATGTGACAGGAGTCATTTGATACAAGAGGCCCTGGGTTCTGGTGCAACCCAAATTCCCTTGTATCTTTTCCCTTGTCTCTTTTTCTTTAAGGTAGAGTTTAAAAAGATGATGTAATGATCCCGTAGACAGGACTATGTCACTTTAAGAGGTTGGTCTCTTACCCAGAATGCCAGACAAAGATAATGACAATAGCTGTTGACACTAGGTGTCAGAAGTATGATCTCATATGGGTACAGGCCCAAACATAAACAAAAAAAATCAAAGAATGTCATTGGAGCTGAGTCAGAAGTTGATTGAGTTAACCATCAATAAATCGTTCCTGAGGAGCTTACATTTGGGATAAATATATTTATATTTTATTTTGGTTATACAACATAAGTGGTGATGATTCAATTAACTATTAATGAACCAACATATTTCCTTTTGAATTCCTCTGAAGTAAGCATCAATCCAGGATACAGTCAATACTTACTCATAACGAAATTTGATTTGTTTTTTAAAGGTGCTCATTCATGGTTAATCAATGTTGAATTGTTTACTTCCCTTAACATGTAATAGTAATATGTATGCTTGTTCTTATATAATTGCTTTTGAATCACAGACAGTTCTACTAAATGTGGAAGCAAGGGGAAATGATAACTTATAGTTCAGAACTGCTCCCAAATTCATATTTGGCCTGACTTCCCAATTATAGTTTTGGAGCCCTTCCAAACAGCTGTTGTAGGGAATGAAGAAAATATCTGTATTTTATAATCCTCCTTAATAAACCTGTTCCTGTCTGTGCACCTGTCTAGCATACTGTAGGTTAATGATTCTGCCTGTCACTCCCATCTGTCATTCCCTTTTTAAGAGCAGGCAATGCATGTCTTCCTTTATTGGGAATCATATATCTATAATGCTCAATTTTTGTTCAAAAGAACGTCACATTAGTTGCAGTCCTGTTGTTGTTGCCCCCCCCAGGTACATAAGCTGCAGTCACCTGATTCCACGCAGGAACTTGTGTTCCAGACACTCAAGGATAAGAATGATTGACTGCTGCAGCTATTAAGGGAAGGTAGGACAGACAACCTAATTGGGTAATTAATCATGTCACAGTGCAAATGATATAGAAACTGTGATACCCTAAGGGAAAAATCAAATAAAACATGTTATAACCAGCCACAGAGTTATGCTCCTGGACTCAAAATATATTAAGTAATCTGGTCCTCCTATGGTTTATATATATATATATATATATATATATATATATATATATATATATATATATATATATATATATATATATATATATGCACAATGAAAACGCAACAGTTTAAGTTTTACATCAATAGCTCATTGGGCACATACATAATGTTATTTCTGTTTTAAATAGTGAGCAGATAGGTTTGTTGATTGTTTGAGTGGTATGTTCCTTGGGATAACAAAATACTGAGCTAAAGTCATGTGATTTCATAACAATTTTAATCATGTGATTTCATGAATTTAAATTAACACAAGACCAGCAAACGATACGAACATGCCCCGCTTGAGTAATGAAGATCGCCTGGTTGCTATCGGCATGATTGAAGGCGGCCTGTCTGTGAGAGAAGTTCTGCTTCAATAATCAGCAGACTAGTCCAGAGAAACCAGGGAACTGGCTCTGTGAGGGACAGGCCATGTCCTGGAAAGCAGAGGGTCACCACACCGGCCCAGGACCGTCACATCTGACTGATCCATCTGTGTAATGGTTTTCAGACTGCAGTGGCTACAGCACAAGAAATTCCAGGAAGAAATACCTTGCATATCAGCAGAATGACTATAGCTCGCCATCTGCATGAAAATGATTTGCATGCTTGGAGGCCATTCAGGGGTAACATGTTGACAACTGAGAGACAAAATTGTTGTCTTTTGTGGGCCAGAGAATATCTGAGGTATGGCAGCGAGAGTGGTGGAGTGTTTTATACACATTGAATGTCGTTTTGCCCTTGACAGACCAGACGGAAGACAACGTCTGTGAGACGTTGTTCAAGTCAACCGGTGGGGCGGTGGAAGTGTGAGGGGAGGAATCTCCTTTAACACAAGAACACCTTTGGTGCAGATTGAGGACAACCTTACTGCTCAGCCATACATTGACAAAGTCCTTGAGGCAACAGTTTTTCCATTCCGGAATCCGGAAGCCGATCCGGAAGTGTCGTTTTTCCAGCAGGACAATGCAAGACCACACAGCGCTAGGATTACTATTGCACAACTTCAAGAAAACTATGTCGAGGTCTTGCTGTGGCCAGCAATAGAACATCTGCTATCCACAGGAGACAACCGCGACCAGCCAACCTTCACCAGCTGGCTGCAGCTGCACAGGAAGAGTAGCGGAACATCCCACAGCAGTCTATCCAGAGGCTGGTCAGGTCTATGCATCAACACTGCCAGGATTGTATTAATGCTCAGGGAGGTCATACCCGATACTAACTTTGTAATGTTTTCATTTTGACAGTGTGCCACGTTTCATACTGAAAACTTATCATGATTCTTTGAGCTGTATTTTTGCTCGCAGTTTCTGTGATTTTGTTTGATATCTATGTTTAAAATATTTGATTATCTCTATTAGACCTGAGTGTTGTTTAGTATATATGATTAGTATATGTGTAACACACTTGATGGGCCGGGCAAGCTTATGTTACATATATAGTTGATTGAATGAACTTGAATGGCAATGTATGCTGTGAGTTTCTTCCCAATGCTTAAAACTAAGACATAAAGCACTATACCACTGTTGTCCAATTATCCAGCTATAATTCCTGAAACAGATAACAATAATATTTGTTTTACAGACAGTCTTCCTCTCAGTCACTCAGCTACACTGCACTATCATGTCTAATGTATTAGCCTAGCCTCCAGTGTACTTGCTGTTGCTCCCTAATGGCTGGAGGCCGCCATAACTGCCTTACATAGACTTTCAGGGTACTTTCCTCCCCAGGACTACTCACTATAATAGCCCAAGCAAAAATACTTTTGGGGGTGCCTGTTTTAAGGTCCCTACACACACACACACACACACACATATATATATATATATATATATATATATATATATATATATATATATATATATATATATATATATATATATATATATATACACACAGTGGCAGACTAGGGGGTTGAAAAGGAAAATATGTAGTCCTCCAGAATGCTACGAGAGGGAGCCAAGGTGAAACTCACCTGGCTCTAATAATTAATGAGTATCACCTGCCTGTGATTAAGCAGATAGGTATAAAGCAGGTCATGTTTGTTCTGGGCAGTCTGTAGTTGGCGTGAAGGCAATAGGCTGTCAGTAGAATAGATACTGTGTGAAACCTTTGTGTGTAACTTGTGTGTAAAAGCATTTAGGTTTTTGACTGGTAAACAGCTTAGCTATCCAGTTGGTTAGTTTAAGGACAGAGCAAAAAAAGTGCTTTAAACTTCAATTTCTGAATATGGGTCTGCTTAAAAAGGGCTATCGAACCTTTAAAATAATATATATATATATATATATATATATATATATATATATATATATATATATATATATATATATATATATATATATATATATGTCTGGAATGTGACCTGGTCCTTTCTGCAATACTTAAAGGCAATAATTATTATTTTGACAAATACTAACAAGGGAAGGTAGATTACAACACATACATTCAATTCAGTTAATTATGCAGTTTCTTATTAATACCATAATCTTATAACACTGTATTGCTAAAGTGTGTTATTATTATTAACATGTGTAGTGTTAATGCATTTTAGAGTTTTATAACAGATGTTTAAACTAAAGTGTTGTTTATAACTTAAACAGTCTTATCATAGGTGATATTGTGGTATCCTATGCACCACAGAAAATATATCTCCCCTATATCAACTCATCATCATTCACTTCACCCGCTTTCTATGGACATATTTCCATACCAGTCCCCAAATTCACTCCAGATTTAGTAGTGGCACTCATTTCATTTCGATGGGAATTTATAGAATGTAATTCAGCTTGCTTGTAATCTCTACAATGCTAGTCCGCTGAGCTGCACGTCACTCAAAGTTAATTTTAATCACACTTTAGTTAAACTAATCCCATCCACCTGCATGACTTTCCACCATTCTGCCGCGCAGTCTGCGTCACACCACGTTGGCTCTCGGCGGCTAGCAGAAGCTGTTGCTTTTATAAAAAAATATATTTTCATTTTTATTCTTGACTCATGTCTTTTGGCATTTTCTTGACACATTGCCATACACTCTTTGCCTCATTAACCTGTGCATTAGGAAAAGTGTTGATGTAATTACCAGTTTGATTTTGGTTTCCCCTGATGAGATAATTTGGCGTACTTGGACTACATTGTCTTGAGCAGCATTAGCCACAGATGCAGAGTTTCTGTAGGACTCTGTTGAAGGAGGTGCTATAACTTGGCATCAGGTAACTATATTCTGGAAGGGAGCTACTTTTCCACAGCATGGTGTTGAGGAGCAATGTAGTTGAGAAAAAGGTTTTCTGGAGAAAAAGCAACACAGCAAAAATAAAACTCTGGTCTGGATAAATTCCCCAATTAAATTGCTTCCCACTGCTCTTTAGTATGGTGTGAGAATAAACACACAGGATCTGTTTTTGAACACTGAACAAGTTTTCATCTTTTCCTTTAAACTAATCAACTTGATTTCAGGACTTTTAAGCACACCTATTGTAAGATCAGGGGTCCAATCACGGTCCTGGAGGGCCATTCCACTCCAGGTTTAACAGGTAAAATGGCATAACTAACTACTTCAGCATCTGGAAGGAGGTTTAATTGGTTCAATTAAACAATTTACAACAGGGTTGGAACAAAGACCAGGAGTGGAAGAGCCAACTTTGGACAACCCTGACCTAAGGTGATCCATACTAGTCTCGTAACATTGAATTGCACTTAAACTAAATAGTTACCATGTATTCAATACATATCGTTTTACTGTTTTAAATTGTTTTAAAGAGTTGCAGATTTAAATGCACCACTGTTGCCATGGTATCTTTGCATATGATTTTGCACTTTACCTTGCATTTCCTATGCTTCTACTATTCTTCTCTCATGCTTTCCTATACCCTTGCATGGTTAACCATGGTTTTAACATATGCTTCACCATACTATGCTTTGCTACACTTGGCTATGATTTTGTGGTGTATCACAATAAATGTGCTAAAAAGAGCCCTGAGTTTTTTTTTGCTACTCTTTAAATAGTAAACACACTGAAGAGACTCAGTACCAGTTTTACAAAGAGCCCTTCTTATGATAATTCAAAAGAGGCAAGCTTGCATCCCTTTCATTTAAAATTAATATTTATTGGGTAGCCATAGAAACAGGAAGCTATAATATTGCTTTCTGCAACAGACTGTAATTTCTGTAGAGAGATAAGTAGCTTGCTCCTGCCTAGTCCAGCTGTATCTTGTTACCATGTAAATGACAACAATCTCAGGGTTCCCAGTAAAACACACACACACAGACACACATATACACACACACACACACACACACACACACACACACACACACACACACACACACACACACACACACACACACACACACACACACACATTCTATTCCTGGAGTCTCTTTCTGGCCCCACTATTGTCCAAGAGCAATTCCGCAAGCCAGTGTGCCGGGCGTAAGCAAGGCATTTCAATTTTGAAACACATTGTTATTTGTATTATTCTTTAACATGGCAGGTACCAGAATATTGCCAGTTCTACAGACACAATGCTCCACAGGGCAGAGATTCAGATTCTCTTATTTGTAACACTAACTAACGAGTCTACATTTTTTATAAGAGATTGCGTTTAATTTTTGTTTCTCCTGACAATAATACATTCAAATATGCATTCAATTGTACGTGATTTATACATCAAGTGTACATTTGTGATCTGGTCTGGAGAAATAAAGGTAACTAACACTGACTTACTTTTGAAATATATATAAAAAATGTAGGGTTCAAATACATACCTTTGTGAACTTAAATAGATAATAATGGCTAGAAATTTGTAAAAAAATAAAAAAAATAAAATAAAATACACCTTTTGCTGATGTATCTTTATAACAGGTTTACTACACGTTTCAGTTGTTTTAGTCACCAATGAAAAATATCTCTTTTTTTTGTTTTTTTTTACATTTTACTGGTCCACAGTTGTGTACAACTGGAACTAAAGTTTCAAACTAATAGGAGGTTTTATATATAAACCAACCAGCATTATGAGTGGCAGCTGGCAATTCCTTCCCATAATGACTAGCAGAATTAGAATCTGAACTGCGATACAGCTCAGTGTTTCTAGCCACATGCACAATGACTAGAGACAATGTTGCAGACAATGCTGTGATGGGTGTTAAAGTGTTGATCTGGAACCAAAATTAGCAACCTGCTCATGCCAAGAATGCGCAAAGCCAAACCGGAATTGTGCCCATTGAGTCTTGGGGTGTAAATATCCCCCCACAGTGGTTTAGTTCATGGGGTTTGTTTGATACTCCACTGGATCATTGTCCCTGGGAGAGACGAAGCTGAAGAGCTTGTAATTCAAGAGTAAATGGATGCTTTTTCCCTTCAGCGGGTGCAAACATTTTATAATCATTGGTTTAGTACATTGGGTTTGGTTTTGATTCCATGGATTTATAACTTGAATTGTTTGTTTTTATTTGTTGCTTTCTCTCCATCCTGTCCTGTCAATTGCTGATTTCCCTAATCCTAAAAAAGGTAATTTTTAGAGAACTTCAGCATTTCCATGGGATTCATTTTTTATTTTGTTTTGATAAATTGCAGCATTCTTCAACATTGCAAAGACTTCAATGTTCAGACTACCATTTGAAGCAAGAAATAAATTAAAAAAAAGATTTTCAGAGGTGCAATGTTAATGCATTAAACCACATCCACAATTAGTCACCCTCAGTATTTCTATGTGTCTTGTTTTCATATTCTCCCATTACCCACCCCATGGTACCCATCCCAGGACTGTTTTGCATTGTATTCTCCCTGTTAGAAACAAGCCCATTGCTGTGACTTTGACAGACTTCTACAAAACACCTTGAAGCTGAGAAACCTGAGCTTCAATGTCAGGCTTGTCTCTTTGCCTTGAAACCAAAGAGGGATCTTTAGGAGGTCTCTGAGGAGCATTATAGCAAAGGTGTAATTCCTGTATTTCCTTTCGCCCTGCCAAAAATAATAAAATGACAAACTCTCGTCTGGGGGAGACAAAAAGAAGGATCAAGAAAGGGCAGTCAGCTCTACAGTAAGATGGAGACAGACAGTCTCACATTTGGCTCCCATAGAGTAACTGCAAGGGATTGGAAGATGTAATTAAACTGTCACAACTTTGTGTGAAAATAGAATATCCTGTCAGAGAAAGAAATAGAATGAATGCAAAGGCTGTATTTAACAAGGGCACTTTTTTTGTGTGTGTGATCGAAATGTAATAAAGCAAACTGTATTGTTGTTTCATCCTGGATGAAAACCATGCAACAGACAATCAGACAAAATGTAAAATGAATCAGGTGATCAATCAGGAATCTCCACATTCTAGTCTGTATTGACAGTGTTATGGCGTGTTTTTCTAACACAAACAGTATATTGCAAAGTGACCCACAGAGAGCATTTAAATTGAAAGGGGGAGTATAAAAGAAAAGAAAAAGAAAGTATTTCTTGTTATGGGAATATATGTTTCTCAGAAAATCCCTGGCCTGGCAAGTCTCACAATTAAGAGGCAGTTTATTATGCCAATTGATTTACAGTAGTTGAATGAATCTGGTCTCTAGAGAAGCAATAATATGTGGAGGAGCCTGAATTAGAAAAATGAGCCGAGGACAGGCTACTTTATTCAGAGTGCTGTCTGGACTGATGGAGATAAGAGAGGTTCAGATAGAGGTCAGGCAGCAGAATTGTGGATCAGGATCAGGGAGACAGTGTTACTGGAGCGAAAAAATAGTTGATGTGCATAATGTGTATACTATCCTCACAGGGCTGTAGGGACAATCCTTCAGAAGGTCTATTGGTATTTGCATAACGTAAAACCAAAGTGAAACCAAACTTTTGATGTTACAACTTGGGGCATAAGATACTACCTCTAATGTATGGCATAGCCAGTGCATTAAGAGATCTGGACACAACCGGCACTGAGAACACTGAACGACAGGAGAGTCCTTGTTGCAATGAAATTAGCCTCAGATTTATGCCTGAATATATTGGCTTTCTATTTCATCTTTGTTACCTGCCCTTTTTCTTTTATTTATTTAGTTTTTCAATATGTAGAACTTACACGTCATATCAAGTGTCCCAAATTGCATGTAATTAGCACAAATGAATGAATTAACCTTTTAGACTGTGAGGAATTGATTCCGTTTTTTTTATTTTTCATTTTTTATGGATGAAAGAGCCTTTTGCACGTTTCTTCTGCCCGAATGTTTGCTTTTTCACAGACTTTAAATTGCGAAATCAAGGATATTTTTGCATTCAAATGTATAATTTCTTTAGAGCCTGCTGTTCAAATGTGTTTAGAATACTAAGTTGCACCTAATATCTGTAACCTACTTAACACAGTTCAAACTCGTACAGCTCAAAGAACACTTCAGTGTTTATTCTGCAATAGGGCAATGGCTATTTCAGCACTCTACTCTCTGAACAACCCTAATACATTCTGCATCTGTCTAAAATGGGTGCGAACAAGGTCACAGTGGTGGTGTTAATAAAGGCAAATCAACACCCATTTTAAAGTAACTCTGTAATGTTTTTATCCTTGCATGTACTTAATCTTAGTAGACCTTCATTAACTACAGAGCAGTAACTGCCTTATCCTACATTCATTAAGCACTGTGGTTGCATTTAAGATCAGTTACCAGTTCTATTAAAGATCTATTAATTATTAACATACCAACTAAGATTAAACAGGAACAAATATAATTTTATAACTAGGTTATTATCTGTTGCAAAACTTTAATTGGTGTATGTAAATTGTATCCTAATTTAGTAAGTTTCCCTCTTTTTACACGTGAATTAAACCATTTGTGGGTTGCCTTGACTGATGTGTTATCTCATTATCTACAATTATATCCAGGCCATTATCTTGAAATCCTTCTCGCTCTTCACAGGGTTTAACCCCCACCAATTTTCAGTGAAATGTTTGTTCCAGAAAGTCTTAGGACAGATGTAAAAATGATTTGCCTGTTTTACCCCACTTAACCTCTGTCTCATCACGGCATCTTGTTTTCTTCGAGTGAGTTATTGTATCTCTATAAAACACATATAGAACATATTTGTGTCCTGCATTACCGTTGCGGAGTCTGGCTCCTGTTGAAATGAGGTTTAGAACATGAACAGTGATTAAGAGTCTTGCTTGTAGACTGTGTGGCTACGGATAAACTGAAAAATTTGTAAACCAGGCCCAAACTGGGTTGAGGCCAAGCCCTAGCTACAGTTGCTTGGGTGCTTATCTGTAGTCATACAGTTAGCACCTTGCTGTTCTGAGTCTGTACTGTTGCCATGCTGATGTGACGCAGTCTCTAGATCACTTTTGTAAACGAGTTGTTATGGCTCATTCAGTTGTCTCCAGTGAAATCTATAGAACTTAGTTATTACTGTATGTAATGTTACTTTGACATTAGTTTTACACCACAGCACGACATTTTGCTTAACCTTTTCATGACAGCAGATGCTGTCGACCATTAACTTGGAACACTTAGGGAGTACGAACAAAAAATCGTTTTTCTGAATATGACCGCTTCGCTTGCCTTTGAAGGAGATTCAAAAATCCCCTTGTGGGGCTCATAATAGCAGAAGGAGGCCTGAATAGCTTAATCCTGAATACAGATTCATTAAGATAATTGCTTAACAGAAGGCAGCTGAGAAAAGTATTGTGAAAAATGAGGCCTTCATTAAGGCCCTTTAATTTCATATGCCACTTGTTAACAAAGACCCTGATAGTTGGATGATGGAAAATGTCCCCCTAATTTAGTTACACTAATCAAGCAAATATTAGCGTTAGAGAGAACTCTCCCGTGATCAGCAAGTCATTAATCATGATGGACAAGAGCAGGGCTAACTTTGCTCTTCTTTATCCACACTGACTTTATTAGATTTGACCTCTTGTGTACCAAGTTGTGGTATTTTTCTTTTTCCTGTTGTGTGCATTTTTCAAAGTGGGTGTGGCAAAGTGCCCGCCCCTGTGTGTATTTTGTGTTGTATGTTGAGTGTTTAAAATGTATATTTGTATTTAGGCACGTGGATTGCACAGCACTTTACATGCAAGTAAAAAGTAATAATATGTGAGCACGGGGAATTGCACTTTATTAATTCACGTGCAGTTGTACCGCGACTCCAATTGAATGATTGATTAGCAGTTGAGTCTTGGTACAGCTGCATAAAAGCAACATGTTTTCACCCACTCGGGGTTGTGTGTTCGGTAAGTGGAGAACAGGAGAGAGAGAGTGAGGAGAAATGTAAAGTATATCAATTGCTACGAGTGCTGGAAGGACCAGCACCGTACTTGTTTTGTGTAACGTTCATCCACCCTGTTTTGTTAGTGTCTACTCATTTTGTTTGTCTATTTTTTTTGGCCGCAAGTGCCGTGTCCTGTTTTGGTGTCAGTGTTTTTGTACAACTGTTTTGTTTTCTGGAAAGAATAAACCGCGCAGCAGCGCATCCATTTATCATTTCCTCTGGCAGTACTGTGTGTTTCTTCTGGTCTTATGTCCCCACTACAGCCGTCTTTCTGACAGTGGTGCACTTACCCTATCTGTTATATTGTCATCCACAAACACATTGTAAACTGCAATATTGAGCCTGAATGTAAATATGCAGTTCCTAGCTATTAGCCCCCTTTCTCAGATAAAAGGCTGTTATAAGTTTGTCTCATATACGATTTAAGATCCGCTGCGGTGCTTGGTTAAAAGAGCATGATGTGTCACCTGCAGTTCAGGAAAGATCTGATTGACTTGTATACTCATCCCTTCTATGGGGGTTGGGAATTGATGATGCTTATATGAACTTCCATCCACAGATTTGAAAAGATTTTGCTTCGCAGTCCTCAATATGGACTGACCCTTCAGAGACTTCAACTGCACAGGGGAGTTACTGCAAATACAGGGCTGGCTAATTTAACAAAGCTATTCTGTGGGAAACAGAAATAGGAAAATAGAAACATGTCTGCTGCAGACGTTTAGTAGCATTTGCAGGGCATGTCTGCTTGGTTGATTGCTTTGCCCAGGGCAGAAATCTAAAAGATGTGTGTCTCTGGTGACGAGAGACTTGTGACTGTATTGCTTTCTTTCTCTTATACAATGTTGCTGTCATTTCCACATGGCAACTGTCCTGGCAATGTCCTATTGGCCCATTAACTTCAATGTCAGCTGTACCAAGGCAATGCAGATGGACCAGTTTGACCAGAGTGCTGCTGCCAGAGGTAGACTTGATCTTTTGGAAAGCATTTTTGGGGTTCTAGAGAGGATGTCAACACTATCTGCTCATTTCAGTCTTAGATGCTTGGCTATGGATGCACATGCCATTTGAGCGCCTACTAAACACCTTGTGAAAGTGCAATTTGCAACAGTGATATGCAGCTTTTTAAAAAAATATTACATGTCAGCATGCCGTTTGCTCAATAATCAGTCATGTGAGCACATTTACACACTCCTCAAAAGGGGTGTGCTACAAATCTCAGGTGTCTTCTATTTATGTATATCGTGCATATGTTTATGTATATATACCTGATTAATAATATGTAAGATAATATGCAACACAGACAAGGCTGGCTGGTTTATATGCACAGTATATGATAAGTTAGCATGGTGTGTCAGCAAGAAAAAACAACATAAACCAGGGTGATGAAGTCATACAACAAAGAGAAAAAAAAGATGTTTCAGGCAGGCGGTCTGCAATTGGGCTGCCAATGCTCCCTCTGAGTGACATAAGAAAGAAATCCCTTCTCCCCTGTGTTCCTTGTCAACTTGACATGATGTTGCATTAAGTGGTTCTGTTAAATGTATTTGCAAAGGTGCTCTCACTAAACCTGTCTGCTCATTCCCACATTTTGTTTTTATCTCCCATTTCTTGTGTAGGCTGAGTGGAACGTAATGGGGTAGGGCAGGGTTATTAATAAAGCACCATTCCAGAGTTCATCCCCCAGGTTTTCTTTCAACTGTTCTATTCATAGACTTTAATCTACAAGCAGCATTGAACAAAAAAACCAAAAAAAACTTTGATTAACTCGACAGTGTTGAGAAAGGATACATTTACATCGCATCACAGCCAAACACAAAACTGCGCTCCAAGTTAAAATTACTTTGAGAGCAATTACCCTAATGGCTTTACTTTAAGAACTAAATTGAAATCATGAATACTACACAATTTTTTATACAAGTTTACTATAATTTGTCGGTGCCCCATGGTTAATCATTCTTTGGGATCTATCTTGCTCGCTTGTTCTTTTCCATGCTTTAAATTGCTGCCTAATATATATGCATTAAAAAGTATTTTACAGAAAGGAAACTTCACATGGTGCAATTATACATGCAGTGACTGAAGGAGAGAAATACATATTTAATACCCTTCTTATGAAAAGCAAAATATTGTGTGAAAATCCTGGTCGTTAATTCATGCCCGACTTCATCTCCAATCTAGTCTATTTCTTTTAACTTCATTAAGATAAATCCATGTACAACGCAATGTAATTGCCATTAAATACAACTATAAATACTGCTCTTTCTAATTTGCTAGGAATCGTGTGAAACACAATCATTTAAATCATAGGAGACACAACGATTAGAAGGGAGCTCCAGAGGCTGCTGAGAAATCCACTCCCTCTTAAGTCATGTGATTATACCACTCCTAGCAACCAGAATAAAGCTTGGGCCAAATTTTTGAAAATAACTAACTTACAAAATCAGATACTGTGCGTCGAACTACAATGGATTGGAGAAGTTCGTAAAGAATTGAACTACTTTCAAGTTCTTTTAGTCACAGAAGCTGTGGTTTAAACAATTCAGCTGTAGTTTTTATTCATTGTGGGTCTGGCTGTAACTTTTTTTAACTTGAGCTTTTCCTCTGTATAGCTAATTGCTAAGGGCATTTTCACGAACTGCACACGCAATCAACAGCCCCATTTAGTCGCCTGCCATGTTATTTGAATTGAGTTGAATGTTAATTACAGCAGTACCATTTATCACATTACTGTGCCTCTGACATACATCAGGACACTGGCTGCTGTAATTGTATTACATTTTTAAAAAGGCATTTTCACTCCTGACCTTGCTTTCTGAGAAGGTTGTATTTCTGAAGCTAATTGTGTGGTAGGGGCTTTATATTAGATGATATAGAACAGGAGAGGAAACATTTAGTTTTATTTTTTTATATACTCATGGTATGACAATGGGTGAACCAACACAAGGAGGTTTTTACCTTGATTGTGGGACACTACAGTTTTAATATGATGACAACACCGTGTCGGCAATCTCTTTAATTTTATTCAGTAATTGAAGTGACAGAGAATGCAACACACATTAGATGAGTGAGTTGTTAATACCTACATACCTAAAAGCTTCCCAGTTGTTATGAAAAGTTGATTACAGATTTTAAAAGCAGGGCAACTGATTAGCATGGATCTGATTGCTCGTTGCCTGTAAATAAGACTGCGTGTTGAAATTATATATAGCCTATCCGGCTGGGTTCAGTTAGTGAGAACAATTTTATCACACAGGTGACGATATCACATGAACGGCGGAGCTGTCAGTCCTCACAATATTCTATTCCGGGCGATGCAATTTTCTTTTTAATTGCAACAGTTTCTTGAGGTGGTAACCAATTATGACAACTTTGTTTTTCTTCACATGATTTATCACATAAAATGTGCTGTATAAAAATATCTAGCTGTACATTATATACAGGACATACAATGGAAATCGACTTTTAATATAGCACATAGAACATGTGTACTGTGCATTTACAAACAGCTAACTGACAGCAAACTCCACTCCAGTCATCATAACCTAATAAAGCATCATCGCTTATAGTATGTGTCCTTCATGTTGCATAAGTTAATTCTGCGTGTAACCAAAAAGTTGCAGTTTACTGTGCTATTACCAAGTATCACAATGCTTTACCATGATTAACCGTATGTTTTAACATAGTTTCGCTTTTACAATTCATGGAACAATGCAGTAAACTTTTATCAGGGGTTAGTCAAGAAGTGGTCATAATAATAATAATAATAATAATAATAATAATAATAATAATAAGAGATCCTCGCTCAATCACAGAATGACTCTATTAGTGCTTGGCATGAACCTGATTCTTGGTAAAGGATGGTATTGCAGGCAAAAAAAGATGGTCCACAATACCTGCCAACTGGTAATTACTGTAATCTGCTCATAGCTCAGATTTGTTCAGAGTTGTTCAGCAAATCTCTAATTCACTCTTCCTGAAATATAAAACAATTAAAAGTGGCTATAAACTCAAGGTTAGCGTGACTTTTTAATGGTAAAACCAGTGTGCAGCTGAAGCTGCTTGTAAAATCAGAGGTGAAGTTCTGCCGGTCTTATTTTAGTGCCGGTACTCGGGGTACCGGGTCTTATTTCATTTGCTTTTCCTCCAACACGCTTGCATTCCATTCTTTCACACTAGCACAAAGTTTCTCAATGCACTTTCATTCAGCACAGTTCATGCTGCTTGCATTTTGTTTCTTAATGCTACTTATCTGTCTCTTAGCTGCTAATGGCCACCATTAAAGTCAGTATAATCGCTGCATGTTGATTGGCCGAGCTTTCATCCTGATGAGATTTCATTTTGGCATGTCACAAATCTCTGCCCTTCTCGCTTTGTGTCAGTGCTCATTGGTTGATCAACGAGAGAAAACTTTAGCAGTGAGATGTGAAAACAGCGGCATAGAGTAATTATTATTTTCTTAAGTTCGGAGAAACTATCAGAACAGTCATACGATCACTGCTGCACATGAATTTGAAGGCAAAAATTCACATTCGTGTCCGTCATAAATTATACAGTTGATAAACATTAGAAATAATGATCACAACGTGCTTTGTCTTGCACCAATTTATAAAATGAAAAGTGGGACAGTAGGGATTAACATAAAAAACAGGATCAACAAAGTAAAGGGCTGCTTCAGATTTGACAAGCGACTCAGATACAGATGCAGGTGTTGCTTTTACACTTTCCAAACACTGGCCCAGCTTGCAAGGTAAATGTTAAGCCCAGTGATCAAAGTTGTTTCTATTATGAGGACTGTAAATGTACATTGCCCTCTTTTCTACAGTTTATTTAGTTCAATTTGAGTTTGCACTTGTGTGTAAAGACATAAGTAAACCACAGTAATGATATTACTTTATGAAAATGTGTAATTTGTCACTTTGTTATTGTGTAGGAACCACAATGCCAGAAAAAAAAAAAAAACAACAACACCTGATGTCTACTTTTATACTGTTTCTGCCTGAAATATACTAATCCTTTTTCTGGAATAGATCATGATATAATTCATTTACACAGAACCACAACAGAGAAGCACACAGAATATATGAATAAGTAGGATAAGTCACCTGTAAAAAATAAATAAATATATAGACAGGGCTATATGTTCTAATCCAAGGTTATCAATGTAACATGGCCAGGTTCTGCTGTAGGAGAGCAGCCAGGGTCTGGAAAGTACACGGATGATTTCAGAGAATACAATGGGAATTGTCTTTTTTTAAGAGTAGTGCCTGGTACATTAAAAGGGTATTTCAGCCCATATTGCGCATTGTTTGGCTTAGACCTATATGTATCATTTGTTCACAGCACAGTTGTTTTCTTTATACACATTTTGTATAATATCCCCCCTTTTTGGGATATTTTGAAACAGCAGTTACTGCGTGGTATAAGATTTCTGAATGCTTGTCATTTAAGGTTTAAAGTAAGTGCTATATTACAGTACATGACTGAGTGATACATGCAGAGGGTAAAAAGCTTTCAGTATTTTCAGCTTCTTTGTTTATGATGAATTGGTTATATTTCAGCAGTTATTTTTTAAGGCTTGTTTTGTATTCATAAATGTATTGTGTACCGGCTGTGCATTTGAGTATCTGCATTTCTTTTGTTGAGAATTTCATCTCTGCGTAAAATAGATATGCAGTCTTATCGCTGATACAGTAATGCGCTCTGTTAAAATGAAAATCATTTTAATGGCACTTGTCACAAGCAAATCACAAATACAAGATTGACAAATAAAATAGAAACGTTTGTCATAACACTGTCAGGCCTTGTCAGCAAGCCGTTTAAATTGTTTTGGAGGCATGTGGCTATTCCTCAATGCATGATCATTGCATCTAGTGAAAATCCTTATAATACATCAGTTATTTGTGTAATTGTGGAGACAGAGGCACCAGGCAACCAAGAGCCAACTACTGAGTGTGTTCTGTCTGCTAGAACGGAGTAACACATTCAAAGCAATAGCTGCTTCTGTGGGCTGCACCATTCTAACACAAACACATTTATCATTTATAATCATTTATAATCAAATACTTGTTTCCTACACTGCTGAAAAATAAAACACAGCCCTCCATATACACACATGCTAAGGCACGCAAAACAAAGCCCATGTGTTACAACCAATCATCATTCCCTCTGCATGCAGTACCGCTGCTCTGGTTACTATGGCAACCTAAAGTCCATAAACTCCATAGATGGCAATAAAGTTGCAAACCCTGACACCCACAGTACTAACACAAAATGCATTTTGGGGATTGACTGAATTTAATGTCCTTTGATTCTGCTCACAAACTTGCGCCAATGATACAGTTCAGGATCCTCCACTGCAGGTCCCCAGTGCGTTTTGGAATGGATGTGTTGAAAAACGTTCTCCAAGCAGGGGAGACAGACTCAGGAACAGACAGGTGTGCTTTCCAGCTGGTGTCAGCCAGATCTTTTAGCTGACTGAATGAAGACACCTTCACAGACACACCATACAGCTGTTTTTTCTCTAAAGTCTGGAAAATACATTGTTCAATTCTTACGTCAGCAGCTTCCCTGTCTCTTCACTCCCCTCACAGACCAAGGGAGTCACTGTTAGACGAGGAAACATTGGCTGCTCTTCAGACAACTGCTGCTTTGCTAAAAAAAAAAAAAAGAAAAATAAAGAAGTGTGCAAGCCCAAGAGAAGGTGAAGCTCTAGAATCTAAATGAACAGAATGGAATCCAATCTGTATAGCTAAAAGCTCTCCAGATTTCCACTTAAAACAATTAAAGTCTGTTAAGTGGGAGAGCTTCATCACTCCTGCTTGTGTAAAAGCAGAATAAAAGAGGAGGTAAAAAAATAAAAACTGACAGGGAAAACCAGAATTAAAAAATAAGGGCTTCTCTAAAATTCAAAGATCACAGAGCGACTTTTCTGTTTGTATTATTTTAAAAACTCTTCAGACATTAAACAGGCAAAAGATGCAGCCTACTGCTGTCTAATACAAACAAGTGTCAATCAAACCCCAGCCCCTCTGCCGTGCGGAGGATAGAAAAAGCGAAATGTCTCCAGCTTGCGCTGTCTGCAGAGTAAAGCAGCATCTGAGTTACCTGTAATCGGAAAGCTGCCACTCTGCTCACCTACTTAATCAGCCTCTGACCTCCTTCATCTAGCGACAAGTACAAGACAGCAGGTCTAGACCAGTGAAACCCACCTCAGAAGAAATCAATGATGCATTTCTGGATTGTTTCCAACAGCCCTCGACGAGGGTCTAAACACACTAACATGTGCCACAACATTGAGGCTGCCAGATAATTCATTACTAATGCCCATCCTTTGAAGGAGAGCTGGGGCAGGAGACACTGCCATTTCTTCAGTTTACCCTTCACTTTCTCAACAACCCCCTCCCAGTTCTTCTGTGTGAAACCATCACTCCTAAAAAAACACACCTAAAACTTTGATCCTGCCCCAGAGAGAGAGAGAGAGAGAGAGAGAGAGAGAGAGAGAGAGAGAGAGAGAGAGAGAGAGAGAGAGAGAGAGAGAGAGAGAGAGAGATGGCTACATGTGTAGCTCTGATGGAAGCTTTAGGTCTGTAAGGAGTCTTTGGAAACATTAACACAGATTTATATCGCCAGGCTCGAGCCACTTTTATTCCATTAAAAATCTTTGGGAGATTTTTGCACTTAATGCTTTAATAGCAGTGCTGGCTCAGGACAGGTTCTATATCTTATTTTCTCTCCCAGTGCCTCAGCTATGCGATTTTCTACCCACTCCTGTCAGATTTATTGATTTATTTTTTTCACTGGTTACGCTCAGCTGGTAATGCATCAGTGTTCACAGGACAGCTAAATGACTGTGGGAGATATGACACAGTGAATTAGCACTGCTGAGCAAAAGCCTGCAATATTAAGAGGGGCTGAGTTAGAGTGACTACAAGCTCAACGCGGGCATTTTTATTAAACATGTGGAACATTGGCGGTAACAGCTGCAGAGTAGGATTATGAGGCTGCAGGTAACTGCAACAGCAACTGAACAAACAGGTGGTTAAAACCTAATTGAGATTACTGCTAATTTTGGTATGTTTAGTTTATTCGCTTTGTGCCTACAGGGTCAGCACAGGTTACATCGTAATAGTGCAGCACAAATACAAATAGATACCTAAATAGACCATACTCAATAAATAATAATACAACAATAAAATAACTCAATGCCAAATGGTCAAACATCATGAAACTACCACACATTTTGACACAGTCCTAGCCACATTTCCATCTGATCTCAATCTGCTGCTGTTGGAAATGAAGGAGTATGAATCCATATTGCCTTCAAGTTAATCTCAGTGGGAGATGGAAATGTAGAATTGGCCATAGAGAGTCTCAGGACGGAATAACGTTCAGGTCAGGATTGAGTTGCATTTGAGTTTGAGTTTGCAAAGAGAGGAGGCTCCCTCATCTGTCTTGCAGCATTTAAAAAAAAAAAAAAACACAATATCCCAAAGCAACACAGGTTCATCTTCATTTCAACACTGTAGTTCTGTTCCCACAATACAGCACAGCGATGGTGTTAGTTTATCACAGCAGTTATTGTTTACACTTCTTAAGCACCATTTTCGTAATCTTTCAACCTGACAAGTGTGAATTAAAATGCTCAAGCTAATTTTAAACACTCTTTCAAGCAAAACAAAATTAAAAAAAAGACAGAGATGTGAAATTAGCTGTACCACTCCATGTTACGTATGAATTGTGCTATTGCTGAAGTAAAGAGGGATGTTTGTGATGGGAGTTTTAACCCCGTTAATGCCAGGGTGCACTTGCAACAAGATAAAAAGTAATGTATTGGAAATACAACACTGGATCTCAGTGTCGAAGCATGTACTTTAATTGTATTGTGCTCGGTGACACTGTGAAATAGCTCCTCCAAAGGGGGCCAGCACAGGCGTTTGCAGTGTTTAGTGGGAAAGCTGCTCAGTCATGCAGGCTGGATTCCTGGACTGCGGACAGTTGGAGGCGGGAACCTAAATGATGGATGCCAGCAAAGTCTGGCAATGAGAGTGGGCTGGATACCGAGCAGATGTACTAAATGATGCAGAACTCTCATCTTTGGAAGCATTGACCCTTTTCTTCACAAACGCTAGAGGGGTGGGGAACGGTGATTATTGGCTTTAGCTAGGACGCCCCTTACCAGCAGTGAAGACAGGAACTGGTGGAGTGGAGGACTGTACATTAGATATTAACAAAGTTAGGCTTGCAGAGTGTTGTGTTTGAGAGGGCAGATGTTTGGTTGAAGAGATTTCTAGTATCTGTCTGCTCAAATACAGACATAAAAATTCATGTTACTATCTGACTGACACATTTTAAAAGATTGCCATTTTTCTGAAAACAAACCATTGTTTACCATTGAATACCACTGAAAAGTTTACCATTGAATATTACAGTAATTGCACAATTTCAGTTTTTCAGAAACGTCTGCATAAAGGTTTTTAAATTGAGGCTTACATTTGAATTGCAAAAGTAACCATCATACAATAATCTGCTATGTTGGTGCAGTTAAACACAATGCAAAGTGTTCATAGTGAATATTTAAAAGAATAAAAAGCTATTGTAACAATAAAGGATTACAGAACTCTAATCTATTCCGGAATGACATGCTTCTTGATTCTTCTCCTTTGTACCCACAAGTGTCCTATTCATATATCATATCCAATTCCACCTTTTCATTTCACTAACGGATAATGTGTTTCTGGTAGCGCTCCCCTATGTAAAGCCAGGATAAGCACCTCATGCAATATACAATAGCTCAAATTTTCTCTTGTGGAACAGTCCTCACGTCCGCTTTCTCATCTCGCTGAGTAACACAATTACACACTTTACCCTAAAGGGCTGATTGTTCTGGAAACTTGCGCAACTTTCTAGATGAATCATTTTGAATCCAATTGTTTTGTTTTTTAATAAGTCTTTCTAAACCTTGCGAACAGGCAGCTAACAAATACAATCCCCCCCCCCCGAGTATTCATAATGAATACAACCTTTTTTTATTTATTTAATTATTTTTTGGAATAGCAATATAATAAACACATGAATAGAAAAAGACAACTATGAACAAAACAAAATAAAAAAGATTAATTAAGAAAATTAAATCCTGGCTTTTCCAAGAAGTGGAGCTGGGGATAAAAGTCAAGGTTTATATGCGCACAAAACAATTTAATAATGTCTGTGACTAATGTAGGAGCTTTTGTTGAGAACAAACCAACCCTTTTAGAAGCAAGAAGGTTTTTAGGGCTGTAAGACTGGATTCTTTTCATAGTTAAGAACCGTAATTAATCTTATCAAAAGGCTTGTAGTGTGGGATAACAGTTTGACTAAGTCGTCTAAAATGTATTTATTTTAAATTTCAATCTGCCCTTGTTAACACTCCTGAAAGCCATTCATTGAAATGACTCTAGTTATAAGAATACAATTGATTGAACATTAGATTATTATTTGACAGGATAAACAACACCAACAGAGGGCTCAATAAGGGAAAATAGCAAAAAAAGTCATATTTAGGCGATTTCTCTCTAACCCTCGTTTTATTAGCCTACATGGTCCTTAAAAATATAGTAATAAAGGCCACATTTCACACATTCACGATATTAAATATATCTTACAACAGCTGTTGCCACTCCTGTTCTCCTATAAACCCGCTGTATTGGGGATGATCTGATAAACTGATCTGATAAACTGATGGTTTAAAAAACAATTATATTTGGAAATACAGCACGGATCAGGTTCCAGGTTCCAGGATACAGTTTGGAAAATGTCAGCTGCATTAAGTTCAGGTTAATGAGTGTAGAGGGACATGTTTTTGTTTGGAAGAGACAAGTTTTTTTTTTGTGAATGTTTTTTTTTTTCACTTCACTCAGCTCAGATTCAAAGAAGCAGATCAGTTCTGGAGAGGCAGTCCACATTTTCTCCAGGGAAGTGTTTCCAGCGAGCTGAACTCTCTCATTCAAATGCCTTTTCTTCTGACTCGGAGCCTGCATTCCCTTATGAAATTGAAATGGGCAATTTCATAGTGAACTCCTATGAAATTCGTAAAAACAGTAGACCCTCTGCTTGTGAGCAGCTTCTTTTAAAGAGCTGCTCAACCCCCTTCCATTTAGAAACCTTGAATATTTATTTCCCTTGGTAGTCGTAATAGATGGTAAATATAGTTTACAGGAAGTCAGAACAAGCACATACTGTTGATTATAATCAATATAATCAAATACAATTGAAGTCTTGGATGCAATTAAGTGGAGGCAACATGCATTCAAGGCCTCAGCAAAAAGAAAAAAAAGAAGCATAAATGAAGCTCCCAATGTCTGTTTAACTCAATATATCACTTCATATCTTCTAAATTACATTAACACAAAAAAAAAGGAATATACAATAGACTCTAATGTATGAAGAGTAACCCTTTGAACTCTTTTGCTTTCCATTACAATTTCATGGACAGCAGGTTAATGCTAGATCCACAGCAACAAAAAAAGAATATAGCAACTCATCATGACTTTGTTAAGACGCTTGGCTGAGCATCAAAACTGTATAAAGTTCCAGACACCATTAACCCCTGTCTGACCTCTACACTAATGTATGGGCAGCAATGGGATTGCAATTGGAGGCAGTGTTGTCCCGTGGTTAAAGTCAAATCCCACCTCTGCCATTGACTGACTCACTCTGTGTGCCCCTGAGCAAGTCACTTAACCTCCTTGTGCTCCATTCTGCAGATGAGATGTTAAATCAATGTCCTATTATAAGTGACTCTGCATATAATGCACAGTTCACAGCCTTACCTCTATAAAGTGCTGTGTGATAGTGGTCCACTAGGAAAGGCACTATATAAAGATATTATTATTATTATTATTATTATTATTATTATTATTATTATTATTATTATAGGGCTAAGGGGCTGGAGCCGGGTGATGCTGACAGTATTTCCAGGAGATGGTGAGGGGTTTGAGGCTCACTTGTGCACATTCCTACTGACCAGCATACTCCACAGTCAAGTCTCCTTTGCTTTCTAATGGTTATAGTATACAGTATACTGTAGCAGAAGAAACTGCCTGAGACAAAAATGTAGCAGTGTAATTGCATACACTAGCACATGCATACATGCATGCACCCAGATGAAAATAAATCTATTGCTGGTTTTTCAATACTTGGTATTTTTAGCATTACTGTTGTATGCTAGGATGTGCTAGGACAAATTCAACAGTTACCCTTGATATGCAACTACAGTTCGATGGTTCCCTATAGTTTTACCTATGCACACCATTCTAAATATGGTTGATAACGCAATATATAACATTCATCAAGCTACAACAAACACAATGTGTGGCTTCCAATTTCAAGGATACAGCATATGAAGCAGTTCAAAACAGAAGTTTTTAAAAGGCTATATGAATCATAGATGAGATTTGCCTCTGACTGCTTCCTATATCCCTTGCTAATATAAAAATGTTTGCTAGCAACACAATGGTGACCATTTCTTAACATTTTAGCAACCTATTATTGGGAGAAAAGCACAAGTTTGGGATGAAAAGATAACCTCTAGATTGGATGAATAATTCATATTCCCTTTTATTGTAGGACTCCTCTCTCACAACAGATGAATGCTTTTCTAATTCTGTAATTCCGTGTGAGCTGCAGGCAGTCGGGACATAAGGTTTCGTTTGAACAACAGCGCAAGGTAAAGATGAAAATAAGGAGTTTCTTTCACCCGAAGCAAGAGAACACACACAGACGGCAATATGAGATTTCAGATTGAAGTGAGTTATTATTTACATGTAGCTTCTACTTTTAATCCCTTTTCTCATTGCAAGTCTTTTCAAGCATGTAAGGCAGTGACCCACAATGACCTAACAAGGACCTCTTTTTAAAGCATTAGCAAGTTTGTGCTTTCAACTAAATACACCATATTTAATATCATTTTTCAAAAGAACAAAATGCCAACATAACTGATTTGATATTTAAATTCAGAGGTCATCAATTCAGGTTCTAAATAAATAAATACATACAGTGTTTGTTCTTGAAAGGTATACAGGGAAAAAAAAACACACACAGTACAGTACAACTCTCTGTATTCAAATAAGTGGCTAGCTGACACAAAGCTGTGTTACAGAAGCACATAATGTGGGATGTGTCTCAAAACATAATTTTTTTTGTTCAGAATACAAAAACACCATTACAGTCAAGGCAGGTTCCATACAAAGAATACCAGTGAAAAGTTAAACAGAATCATAAATATTATATTATAAATCATAAATATATACTATTCGTACTCAATTACCCTTTTGGTACCTTTGGAATTACAGCACTGTAACTGCTGTGTAATAGTACTGGAACTCTAAGCATGCATTGCTACCAGCATTGCCGTAGGCTTTGCATACAGGGCAATGCAACAGAACTCATTGAAATCATTGAAATGTATAACCACATTTGCCGTTAGATGGCATTGTTTATGTCTGTCCAAACTGGTGCTGCTACATCTGGTAAAGCCACTCTAAAATACCAATTTTACATTGGCAGCATGAATTAGTGCTCTTAGCACAGTAGTCAACTTGCATTCTCTGACTATCCTGGGACACACCCCATTTACAGCCAACTACTATAACCAACTCTTCTTTGACCTATATACTAGACAGTCCATCATGTAATATCCAATACTGGTTCAGCATAATGTGCTACTTTACTATCCTAATAGTTCCTACTGAAATGATACAGCATTGAACATGTTGCCTATCCAGTTCACCACTGTGTCCTTCAGTTTTTCAAGAAAGCTCATGATGCGGTCATGGAATCATTCAAAAACACAAAAAGGACTTTCCCCATGGAGTGCATGACCTGTAGTATTTTTATAGTATTGTATAAACAAAATACAATAAAATAAGCAACACACTATAACCCAGCCCTGGGAGCTTTGCATTGCAATTCAATGTGTTGTTACTTTTCTTTTCTAATCTATCTAGCTGTATTATTAGGTTTTTAATTAAAAAAAAGAGAACTGAATACTGAGTAATCATACTGACCCAGATTAATCTGGTTGACATTGCTTATTAATTATATATACACCCTGCCACAAAGGCATCAACTTTGATAACATGCAGTGCTTCACAAGGTTTGTAAGGGTGCAATACATTTCCAGTCCCTTGTTGCTGAGGGTTAGGTGATGCAGTAGATTAATTAAAGGTCTGGGCTTTCTGTTACAAGTATTAATATATCACTGGTCTCATCTAACTCCTCAGTGGAAAGTAGTCAAAACCACCAACTGTGGGGTGGTCACACATCTTACTTTGTGGCTTGTTATATTTCTAGATGCTATGGTACATGTTGTGTTCCACTGACTGGTTGTCAGCCTTGAGCAACTCCACTTAATCTCCGTGTTGCTTCCTCAATAGAGACATCAAGACTGCAAGATGGACATAAGAAACATAATATCATAAGACAATTCACAAATGAGAGCAAGCCATTCAGCCCATCAGTGCTTGTTTGGTTCATCTCAAAACTTTTATCAAGGGTTAAAGGATTTCAATGATTCACCATCAACAACATAGCTAGGTAACCCATCCACTACACTCACCACTCTTTGAGTAAAGACGTGTCTTCTAGCCTCAGTTCTAAGCCTGTCTCCACATAATTTCCAACTATTTCCATATACTTGGCCAACCTGGAAAGTTGCCATACAACTGTTGCCAGACAATCCCTCAGGAAGAAATTACCCTGTAGGTAGTAACATTAGCATCTTCAGTAATAACTTTTTATTTTCCCATAAACCTCTAAAGTGGGACAGGTGTCCCATTCTCATCGTGCAGAGACAACCCATGAGTGACATTACCACACCGTGCCTGAAGTGGATACAATGAAATATCCTTAAAAATATCAGTTATGCTCAGGCCATCTACTTTTTCTGAACATTTTCTGGCAATTTATGGCCACTAGAAGGTGTAATATTTCCAAACGGAGAAGCTCAGAGACCTTACTCACCGTATCTGCTAAACACACATCCCAGAACTGAATGCTCTGTTAACAGCAGTACCTGCTAGTGCATGATATTTACTTTATTAAACTACATTGCAGCTGTATGGAAAGGCTTTGTAGGTAAACTGCAGAAACAAAACCAAAAAGCAGGGCTGTTGGTTCAAGACAGCTACAGGCTACATCACACAATGATGATGTAACGGTTATATTACTTATTTAATTAATCCTCTTTATGGGGAATTTAAGAAGCAAAGGGGAGCGTGATCCAATTACAGTTGCTGAGAATGATCAATGATTTTGTCAAGAGAGTACTCAAAAATGTAATTAACAGAAAATACATATTCACGATTCGAAAAGCACAAGAATAAGACCAATATGTTGGTGTTATATTCCAATACACGTGTTTAATTGATGTATAATTACCAGCAAGAGAACACAGAACTGTTATTTATAGAAATAATGGCCTGCATGTTTTCCTTAAGAACATTGAGTTCTGAGCAGATGTGCTTTTGTAAGATGAGGGCAAGTTGCTAATTCTCTGTATTGTGCTGCCTATGGGTTTTGAATCCTACAATGTTGGGACCACTTTGCACACTGTTTTGCCCTTTCTGGTAAAGCTGTGGTCTGCTAATGAGTTTTGGAATGGGGTTAAACTTGTTCTGATAGGGATGATACAAATCTCATTTCAAGACCCAAGCTGCTGATGAAATATGTGCCCATATATCTCCTTGGATGGCCAGCAGACAGTTGACCGCAAAAAAAAAAAAAGAGTCTTCAAGCGGAACTACCTACCATCTGTCCATGTTTCACTGCTTTGGAATGTGATTCGTCCTCTGTAACACAGTGAGGTAAAGACTTTGAAGAGTGGATTAAAAAAAAATCAATACCATCTGCTACAGTACTTGCTGTAGGGAGGATTCAATGATAAAAAAATGAACAAATATACCACCTGCTCTAGGATGACATTTAGATCATGAACATTTCATGTACTGTTGTAACTTTTTGGGACTTCAAAAAAGCTGCAAATAAAGCTGTCATAAGATGAAGCTATATAAACAACAGAATTCTCCTTATTTTCCTGAGCTGTTAGTTGTGTTATACTGTAGAAAAGTATTGTCTTTAGGAAACATTTAGGAGACAGATTCCACATCAAATAATTTGGATATGGTTCCATTATTATATCATTGGAATGTGAAAATGTGAAAATGTTGCCACTGTGGTACTAGTTCAACAATGAGTCACATGATTGTGTTGCCAAGATCATTGGCAAAGCGATTTAGTTATCTCACTACATTTGATCTGAACCCCCTTCCTTGTTGTTTTGTATAATCGCAAAATGTGTTTGGAATCTGGTGGGGGCTGTGGGGTTGTGTTGTAAGAATACAATCCAGGCTTCTAGAAGTGTGTGGATAATAACTTTGATTTCCTTTTGGCTCTTTCAGGTCTGCAGAGAAAGTTAAATTTAGCTACCTCAGCCATATTAAATAAACCCTTTGCAGGTGAACTGTAGATCAATCCCAACCACAACAATTTCAGTGGCCTTTGTGTAGGGAAGAAGCTGCTCAAGCGGTTTTGACCCTTGTGTACGAGGAGGATGCAAACTTCAGGACAGCGTTTCCAGTGACTTAAACGAGTGAGTGAGCCCACTTAATTTGCTCTTTTTCAAATGGTGAGCTTTGTCACAGATAATTAGATTGCATGCCTTGCTCTCTCTCTCCGAGCGAGTGCTTTACCTACCTGTCGCCTCTAAACGAAACACACATCAAACACTCGATGAGGCTCTGGGATTAGGTGCTCTTTTCTCTCCAGCTTGTGGTAGAATAGAAAGCGCTGCATTCCTGTGCAGACATCTTGCTTTTATCTTTTAATTCAGTTGTCACAGGGGCTAAACAGTATTGTTAAACCTAAAGCAGGGCACTATTGACAAAGCTGATATGATTTCCTATCTTCAGATTCACAGATGGCTTGTAGCTAGTCCATTCCCTGTAGAATTTACATCTTTGAACTCAAAAAAAGTCTTACTGTACTATAATTAGGAATCCATACCTAATTATAGAATTTGACTAAAAATAGATTTTAATTGAGGTATACTAACACGCAATATAGAATCAAATAAACCTACAATAAGCTACTCAATTAATTATGTTGAGGCTATACGGTACCCTGAAGTCCATTTCTGACCCTGATTACAGAAACAAAATCCATAAGGATTAGGTAACCAGTTTAATTCTGCATTAGGAAAGGAGGTAACATTTGTGTCAACCTTCAATCAGTGACAGCTACCAATGGCAATCAAGCCATGCACATTTTAATCTACCTCTGTGCCATGCTTTTAGCTTACCTCCCCAAACCCCACCTAATTTTCATTCTTGCCAGGGGCGCTGGCAGTCAGACTGTCTCCCTGCCAGCCTTTCAGGGATGGCTGAGAGATGCACTGTCTGTAGATCAAAATTTTGCGGCCATTTCAAGTGCCCTTGCAAGAGTTGTCCTGACTGCAAAATAAATCAAATGTGATCAGGCTGTTTTGTTTAACAAATGCATTCCAAATCATGCAAAGTCCTTGTACTGGTAGAATGTTCATTCCAAAAGGTTCTGAGGTGTCCCATTTTCCAGCCTGGTAATGTGTGTTCCATAGCAATACCATAAACAGGGATTTAATCAAAATAGTGCCTGTACTACAATGTTTAGCTACAGGTGATAGGAAGGAACTGACCTGAAGTTTTCCACAAAACAATACTGTACACAGTACATAATTCCCTTTTTAGTGCATAAGGAGTGTTCGTAAAACAGTGGTAGATGATTTAGGTTCAATAACTTCTGTTTCTATTTATATGAATTGTCTTTTTTATTTTATTTTTGCACGCCACAGTGTGTCACAATTGTTATCCATGGATTTTCTTTTTAACAAAATTCTCACCAAAACTGTGAATATTGTTATGGTATGCCCTGTTCTGTGGCCTTGATTGGTCATTTTTAAAGGTGTACTTGAGGTGTCTGGGATTAGCCAATGGCTGGCTGGCAAGGGGGGGTGGGGGAGGGGGGGTTATGGGGTTATCAACTGTTAAACCCAACTTTTCAACCCAACTTTTTTATCAGATAAAGTTTAATGCAATGATAAAACCACTGCAGGCTCCTGAAAGGTTAAACCAGTTAGCAACAGCACTATAAGAATGCACAATGAAATACTGTGTTTCTTTTTAGAAGACTGTACAATTGGCCAGTCAATGTTTTGGCGAACTACATGTATTTCCACACTGTGAGCTAGTCACTCCAAGAGATGAATGTGAATTGCTCATGCAACTGATTGTATCATTATTGGTGATCCACAGAGACCAGTACTAAAACACCAGCAAGTCTTGCAGTCTGGAGATAGCTATAACTCTCCAGCTTGGAATTGGTCCCCAGGGACCTGAGATGATACAGACATTTGTAGAGAAAAATAACTCTACTCCATGCCACTGAATAACATTTTATAGTCTAGTTAGCAAATACTAGACTGTGACGAAACCAGCAATTCCTTGGCCCTGATCTAAACTTTCAATTCCACTATAGGCTTTCCATTTTCACTTAAAAATCACTGACCTTTTCCACTTCCTTGTTGAATTTCACACTGCTAGACTGACAGCAGAGAAATCGTACAGGAGGATATGGCCTATCCAGTAAAGACTGGACAGCTACAGTTTTGTCAGGTGCAGCATCCTTATATCGTATAAGAAATACAATGTACTTAAATTGCAGGAAAGACAATATACTAGGACACCAGAGCTGACATATACTGGACCACCAGAGCTGACATACTACTGTACCTTTCATTACCTGCCAACTATATGATCCTCCCATTACCTTTTTAAGTTTATACTTAAGTAATGTCTGCCAAATTGATACCACAGCAGGTTTACTTTGTCTTCCCTTGTCAGACTGTGAAATACTACGCCAAACTACGCATTGGATATGTTGATCAATGATGGGTTTAATAATAAACATCCACTAGAAACCTCAAAAATCTTAGTATACTTTATTATAGATCACAACAATTTTACTTTAATCATGCTAGTTTGCATTCTAGCAAGCTGAAGAATAAAGTGGTTAGATTTCTGTTGAGCTGTAGTATTGGAATCCACCACTGTGAGATGCTATCCACGTGGAATTGTGTCAGAGAAGGTAATTTCATCGGCTTAAGATGGCATTCAAAGTGGTACTGTAGGCATCCTCTTTATAGTACCTGACTTAGGAGAATTAGGTCAAATTGGGGTTGCACTGTTCTTCATACATCACAGTTCTGGAATTCCTTTACCTGGTGGCACATAATGCTTCTTCTTCTTCTTCTTCTTCTTCTTCTTTCTTCTTCTTCTTCTTCTTCTTCTTCTTCTTCTTCTTGTGATTTTAAAAGAAGATGACATACTCATTTGAATATATTTTTGTAACAATAGTTTTGTAATTAAACTTTTTTAAGGTTATGTTTTCTGTTGCACAGAATATATCATGTATTACTTGCTGCCATTTCTGTAAACAAGGTACGGATCACAGCAGCTTGTTCTTATATTGTTTGTTTGTGGTTTTTTTAATTGCTGATTTGAAATGGTAGCCAAAGCTAAGTCAGCAAATGTGTTGCGACGACTTAGAAAGCTGGAAGCTTCCTCTAGCTTCAACTTCATCCTCAAGAGAGCAGAGGTTCTTTCAGGTTGACTTGCATTGAAGCCTGTGTGCAAGACTAGAATTCTCTGCTGATTAGTCTTCTCATTGTCCAATTTCTTTACAGAGCCCTTTTCATGTTGTTTACCTTGTCATCCCTTGTCAAGTCTATGAACCTGACCATCCAATTCTAGATATTTTCTTGATAGCTTCAGGGCTTCTGAATTTAATTGGCTGGAGTTCAAGTCCCTTCCCTCTAGTTGAATCATCCCCCTTGACAGCCATTGATGTCTTTTCCCCTACCAACAACATTTTCACCAGTTTAAAGTGGCTTGAGTTGCATTTCATAGCTGCAATGGGGAGCTGAAGCAACATGCCATACATCATTAATCCTTCTGTTGGAGATCTTCTTCCTCCAACTTCTTTTTATAGTTGCAATGTAAACAATCTCATCTTCAACTAAAAAACAACTTCTTCAAGGCATGTAAAAATATACAGAAGTATTTTTTCAGCTTTAATACAGCAAAACTACTCATTTGACCACACTCCTTAAACCTAATCCCAGAACTTACCACAAGTATATACACAAACGCCACCTGGTGGACTTTTATTCATAACATCTTACAAAACTTAATGATAAATACCCAAAGATATTGGTGTCCCATTCAAATTAATGTTGGGTCCAGGAACCTGATAAAGACTGCACATTGTAGTTCTGGTAATTTTCAAGTGTAGTCCAAGTATAGTATGTAGAAGTATTATAATAAACTAATACAATTTTGACTTCAAGTCTGTATCAAAGTCTCAAAATGGTACCATAGCATTTAATACATTGTATCTACTACATACATTCCATTCTAGGATCTCTGCAATCATTTGTACCAATTGAATACGTTTTTACAGCAAGGATGCATGTTATTATACAGTGCCGTACAGCTGCAGAAGCTGTCTGGTTACCAGTCAGAATTCATTATTGGTTTACCTGGGTCAGAGCTTTAACACATTTGCCTCAGGATTCAAGGTGAAGGAAATTGAAAAGCTAGTGCATTCATCATAACTGGGGCCTCCGTCTAATAAGTCATTGCAGTCAGCCTAAATACAGTGCTGGGACCTGATCCAGTTGTGTCAATGTGTTAATTTACAACCCCTTTAAGGACAGTTTGTCCACCTTTATTGGTATATTTCTCTGTTTAACAAAAAGACAATCTGATTCGCTCATGTGTTATGCCAACCCGAACTCTGAATGAATTTTAAATTAAATGTGTCTGTTTTTTTTTTTTTTTTTTTCTATATAGTCAGTACAGGTACTGAATTGTCAATATGAGAGACACAAGTCTTTTCTTTTTATGCATAAGAAAGTCTAGCACAAGCAATAGCAATGTTCGCTTTCCCACTATGCCCCACAACCATGCCTAAAAGGAGTAAGCTCAGTCTCTATGGTCCTCTAATCTTCTTTTAAAGAAAGAGTTACATGGGGGGTCTTGTTATGTCACATCCAAACCCAAAGATAAAAGACTAGTGTGTTAACAAACTGCACCCCATCGCCCCCCTTTATGTGTTTCTAAGGTTGAGAGGAAATTGGGAATAAGTGCTTGGTTTGGGATATGGGCAGGCTTCTGAAATGGTCATACATCTGTTCATTTTTGTATTTTTTTTTTTTTGCTTTTTTAATATTGTGGTCGAAACAGGAGCATCGCTATGGAAACAATGCCTGGAATGGGAATTGATTGTATTGTGCTTGACTATCTCCAGTAACCGAATTCTAGCACAAGCAATAGCAATGTTCGCTTTCCCACTATGCCCCACAACCATGCCTAAAAGGAGTAAGCTCAGTCTCTATGGTCCTCTAATCTTCTTTTAAAGAAAGAGTTACATGGGGGGTCTTGTTATGTCACATCCAAACCCAAAGATAAAAGACTAGTGTGTTAACAAACTGCACCCCATCGCCCCCCTTTATGTGTTTCTAAGGTTGAGAGGAAATTGGGAATAAGTGCTTGGTTTGGGATATGGGCAGGCTTCTGAAATGGTCATCCATCTGTTGCATTTTTGTATTTTTTTTTTTTTTTTTTTTTTGCTTTTTTATATTGTGGTTAAACAGATCCTCGCTATGGAAACAATGCCTGGAATGGGAATTGATTGTATTGTGCTTGACTATCTCCAGTAACCGAATTAACCTCCAGAAAAGATACAGAGCATCCGGTAAAAGGGACAGAGATAAGAGTCAGAGGGCCTTCGCTTAGCTGTGACAGCGCCAATGACAGATTAGCATAATCCTCAACCCTATTGTTTCATTCGCTGTCTCAGGTTAATAGTTCTGAGTGTGCTGTCTAGCCAAGACCTGCCAAGGGGGAAGGGCAAACTTGAAATGATGGCCATTTGTCAAGGCTGACAGCAGAGGCAACCAAGGGTGGCACAGTATCCTCCAGGGATCATGGCCCACACAATTAAACTGCCAGCTATACCAGGAGGGAGGCTCTATACAGTACACTGTATTGCAGGCTCTGAGATCATGAGACCTGTGTACTAAGCGCTCTATTAGTTTGTGTTGTATATGCTGGCAATCAGATCACACCAGTACCAAATTCTGTACTGCAGTACAGAGTTCAGAGTTCTCTACTATTTTATATTGAATCTGCTCTCTCAGATACCCCCAATCCTGTTTTCTATACTATATTGAATTCAATAATAAGGAATTCTCTCACTAGTATGGAACTTTCTGGCCTTCAGATCACCAGTAAACCAAAGCTAACCCCCTAGAAACTTCTTCAAATGGGGAGAGGAAGGGATGTGGCTGCATTCTCTTTATTTTATTTCATCTGAGTTATGCACACTCCTTCTGAGCAGCTGCAATGCCTTTTTTTTCAATTTGCCAGGAGTAGGTTGAGTCCTAAGGGCAATATTTATCAATCCCATAAATATTCTAACCTGTGCACTACTGTTCCATTTATCACTCTTTTAGTGGAGTTTTATTCTCTGAATTCAATACTGTTGAGTCAATTCTGATTCTTCATACACACACATACTACATCATTGAACAGACATATAGACACAATGAGAGACAAATCTCCCTAAATAAAATTGATCTAAACCCTATGACTTATAGAATATGTTATTGGAAAGAGTTAAAATGTGCTAATGTCCTCTGCATTGTTTAATGGAGTCTTCTATTGGCAAGGTCTAATGCAGAATTTATTGGTCATAAATGCTATGCACGCTTCATCTGTACGTTTAAGTGAGAGCAATTAGTTTTTATTCCAATTAAAGCCCTTTTGTACTTATTATTGTTTATCCAACTGGTATTAGTAGTCTGCTTCAGTCATAAATATATCAAAGTCTTTAATAAGACATTTTAAATGCATACAAATCCGAGGTGTTGCCAGGGCTGGTACTGCTGTGGTACCCCGAAGCAGAAATGTTGTAAATAATGCACAGCCTGAATAAACTGCTGCATTTGCATTGGGGAAATTGCTAATGCAATGGGATAGTGTAGCTTTGCTATTTTTTTAGGTTCTGGGCAGATTGAACTGCATAAGTCCATACAAATACAAAGGAAAATGATTGTGCTGTAATTTGGAAGGGGGGGCTGGTAGCTTCTTCACTGTTAAAAAATGAGTATGTTATTTAGTGATTAATATGTCATTGAATAAAGACAATAGTCTGGCAAGAACATAATGTGCAGTATTGTTTCTAGGGCACATTTGAAGTTGAACTCCCTTTTGGTTTCCATAATTCTTTTTGTTTTATTCCTAGTAGAGAAACAAACAAATCTGTTAGGTGAGAAAAGTGTTGTATGTGTTCTATATAAAACATGGATATGACCAGAAAGGCTGTGGGAAGAAGTGGAGTCATTAGTGCAGTCATTTCCAGTCACCTATCCCTATGACTCAGAATCCTTAACTGCCTAAGTCATTGTAAAGTCTATTCTGGAGACTGGGAAAATTGAAAGCAGGGGTATTCTTATTCTCCAAAGCTGTAATTACAACCAGGCACAGGGCTAAGGGACACAAAACAATGCTCCATGTGGAAGAATGTTAAATGAAGGTCCCTCTGGAGCCTTTCAATAGCACAATTATGTCAGTTCAGTGACGACTGGTTTTCTTCCAATTCTCCATGAAAAACAACCGCTGCAGTTGCAGGGAGGGCACAGCTAGGCTGCCACTTAAGTGTGGAGTATAGCTCTTGAAATTCTTATGTACTTTAATGACTGATGCTGGAGCACCACAAGACACATTACATGTCAGAACACTAGATGGTGTCAGTGTTTAATTATTGCAGAGTACTGCAGTGGAAAGCAGTATTTGAACAACATAGCTTATGCATATTTTGCAGTACTAGTGGTGCAATATGTTATATATGTAGCAGAGCATTGCAGATTCAAATAGCTTAAGACCTGTCAGAGTGAAGAACGATAACTACTGTGTCCAGCCATCTATTACTGGGACAGGAAACTTGAGGTTTAATGTCACTAATTTCTTCTCTTAATTGTCTTATGATTCAAAACCCAGAGTAAAATCCAAATAAATGTATTTGAGCTGACATAATTTTGTTTCTGTCCAATTGTGTTTGTCTGCCTTGAAATTAAAGGCATATCAGCAGAAAGTATTGTTTTTTGCTCTCTCTCCCTCACTCTCTCTCTCCCTCACTCTCTCTCTCCCTCTCTCTCTCTCTCTCTCTCTGACCCCCTTCTCTCTGAGCTGGCTAAGGAAAGTGGAATATTATCTTTCAGTTGTCCCGCATGAGCAGTGAAGAGAGTCATAGAGGGAAAACGAGAACAGCTGGCCTCCCAATGTAAGGTGTCAGTGCTAATTATATAATAACACAGTGGCATTGATTCTCCACTGCTCTATACCTTTTTTTTAATGAGGTGTGATGTGGGTCATTTTCTTGGAATTTGCAGGTTGTGCTTTTATTAAAGAGTTTTATTTTCTCTTGGTCATGGTTATGGAAATCACATTTAATTCAAAAGACATACAGTAAAAAACCTATGAGGAATTATCACAGAGCAAATGAAATGGAACAGCAAGGGGGGAGTCAGGCCGTTCTGCTTACTGAACACAAAATATACAAAGTCATCTCAAACGGCGGAGAAAACACAGGCATCACGAGGAAAGAGTGAAAACAAGCCGGCACACTCACACTATACACACGTCCAGCTTTTTAGCTCAGTGGATTGATTTACAGAGCCAGCGGAGGTGCAGTGAGAGTGTCATAAAGGAGCACACATAGAGAATGGGCAGCAGTAGTGGCTCCTGACTTTAATAAGTGAGTGGGGAGGCTATATATATATATATATATATATATATATATATATATATAATATATATATATATAGATATATATATATATAGCACTCGGATATCCTTTACCCAGATACATGTCAGTCACGTTTTACCACTCTGGTATTAAAAATAAAGCCTATCCCTATTATATACATATACAAATGAACACACTTACCTGACTTTCTGATTTTATGATACAAAGCCCTTCAATGTTACAGTGTACTTGTTTATCCATCACAGGCTGCATTTGGGGGGGGGGGGGGGGGGGCGGGGGGGGGGGTGGGGGGGGGGGGGGGGGGGGGGGGGGGGGGGGGGGGGGGGGGGGGGGGGGGGGGCATTATTGTGTAGTTACAGCGCTTCCTCTGATTTCATTTTGCTGTAATTAACAGGGCATTTTACATACTGCTACACTGCTACAATACATACTGGATTTAAAAGTATGTGCTGTATCACAGTCCAAGTGTTGTCTCTTTTGGCAGGTGATATTTTCAGAATCATATAATTCTGAATTAAAATGCTTCTTCTGTTGAAAATATAGTACTGCACCAACAAAACCAAAATGGATGGTCTAAATGGATTCCTACTTATTTTAAAACACAGTGTTTGTCCTTTCAGCTATGTATTTTTTAAATTGTATCTATTGTGTTCACTGAAAAAAACAGACAAGACTTTTATAATGTCAGATATGTACACACACATATACTGTACACACACACACACACACACACACATATATATATATATATATATATATATATATGCAAGAAAATGGCGTATGAATTTTTAAAATCTATACATACTGTATGGAAATCGAAACTTAAGGGAGTAGCCACATGTGACCCATAACCTGCCTGTCAACAGAAAAGTCAAGATTAAGTCTAATTATGAGTCATAGAGGCTACATTGCATCGTGTAGCCAATACAAATACAGTCAAACTTGACAGACAGGGTGATTGCAGGTTGACGACACAGAATCCCACCCATTTTGAGGCTACATTAGCCAATAGCAATACAGTAGACCTTGGAAAGCATGACATAAGGTAAGATTTTTCTTACTTTTACAAAATTACAAGTAGGATTAGCCTCCATAACCTCTTGTAACGAACCACCACTGGACAGGCTAGACTGTGGTCCCATTGTAACTGCAAATCTGTACAGCATAATTGTTGCAATTCAGAAGCAGACCAAAAAACACAAATAACCAGCAATGATGACACAGAATGAAGAATGCTAATGTCCCTATTCATACAGCATGGCCTGGTTGCTATTTTTCTTCAATTTTTCCATTATTTTCTCTGTATTTACTGTTATTAGTATACGCACTTCATTTATTGTACGTGTTTTGATATCATATCTGGTTTAAAACAACTCTCTCAGAGGAGCATATGTTTAAATGCATGGAGGTATTTAAAGCTCTATAGAGGGCATAAATCCTTTCACTAGAGGTTACTAAGCAGTTTTATATCTAACTTGCCATGGATTGACCTTCTAACAAACAGACACAGACTGCAGTCTTTAACAGTGGCTCTTACCTTGGGTTCTACAGGCATGCATCCAAGGGAGTGCTGCCAGCTGCAGAAGGAGTACATTATAATAATTTGAATAAATATCCATGCATATATTAATAGAGAGTGCTAATTTCAGATGGTAATGAGTTCCAGGAGACCTGAGATAAAGATAGGCTGCCACTAGAGCAGTCTAGGAGGACTTAGGGAAAGTAGCGACACTTCCTGTGGAGCAGATAGGGATGACCAGTGATGGACCATCACTGTCCATCTCTATTTTTATATACCAGACAATAAGCTCCTAAGTGAGTTATGTTTAAGGACCTCAAGAAATGGGCTTAGGATAAGGACACATCAGTAAAAAATATGAAAATCACAGGTCGTATGTTTAACAGGAGTAGTGAAGTTAATTTCGACCCATTCATATTATTGGAGTCGTGCATGCTATTATGACATTTTCTCTACACTACAATGGACTTGAAAGACTGTAGGCATTGCAGTCCACCCACATTTTCAATGAGTGTAATTTAATAGTAAAAGCAGAACTGCATCCAACAGGGAAAAAAAAAAAACAGAGTTGTCAAACATAGTAAAATATATTAAGATTAATGTTTTTAGATGTTCCTATGGGCTCACTGTTAAAGGATCATAATTTCACATTACAGTTTTCTCTTCTCTTCCTTTTAAAATATGTTTTTTCAAAGTCTGTGGAAAAATAAAAAGCCAACAGGAAAAAAAAAAGAAAATGAATGTAGAGCATATAGTGTGTGGTCAGCCTGCAGCCTTTCTTCCCAGACTTCCATGCAACCAAACATGTGTTCTTCTGCAGAGATTTGCAAACCCATATCTTTCACAATTGTTTTGTGATGTCCCTGGTTTTCTGAAGCCTCCTTTTGCAATCAAAGTGCAAGAAAACTGTATTCAGCATAAGCACACTTAACTCTGGCATTTTTTGCTTATGAAGTCAACATAGTGAAACTTCAGGACCTCTCCTTGCTGTCATGCTGAGCTGCCATCTAACTTTTAAATACTAATAGGCCTGCTCAAGTGTTTTATGTATTCATTTTGCATCTCAAGTTGCCACCAGGGTCAAGCACTGACGCAGACTTGAAAGCATTTTTGGTATGAAATTGCTGCAGTTATTTCGACTTTTAAATTGTATGTTTGACCTATCCTGGCACGTCTGCAACCTCTGGGTAATCACGGATGAGCTGCATGAAGACAGATGCAAGTAATGCTCCATGTTACAGGGCTAGAAGGGCAAAAGCCTATTGAATTTCTTCACCTTGCTTTGCATCTGTTTCAAATTTAATCATGAGAGGCTTAGGCAGAAGCATTAAATACAATGCTCCAAACTTTAAAAGGTCAGACAGTCCAACCGTGTTAATAAATTGCATTTCAAGCTATTTGATTGCACATAACTCTTAACAAAATAAAAAAAAAAAACCAACAAACGTAGTTGAATAGAGTCTCTGGCCCTTACTTATTGTGAAACTGTGTCACTGTTGTAAGCTACATATAAAGGTTGCAGTTGTACAAAGTAATTATAACGCTTATTAAACTCTACTATTATTCATGGACGTGACTCTTCTGTGCCACAAACGAGATTCCATCACCTACAGCTTGTTCAGGGATCGTCTCGCCCTCATTAAGGGACTTCATTACTGTGTCTGAAAGTCCATTTCCACTCGGCCGCCAGACAGCTCATCAATAAGCCAGTCCTGCTAAACCCAGGGAAATAAAATCAACTCCTCAAGTTGCAATTTCCTAAACAGTAAAACTGAACACCATTTTGCTCAGCATTTTTTTTTTTGTTTGTACAGTGGCTGGTAATATTAATTATTGTCCTGTTGACAGTACACACTCAACAAAAAGGTCCTGTCTCAATGCTGTGGTGGCAATGTGAAGGTACTGGCAAAAGTAAAACTGTGTTTGGTAAAGTCTCTTTATCTGAAATACCCATGGATTGAGTTATGGCGATTTCAGTCAGACTCTCAAACTGACACAACAATTGAATGCTATGTTTAACATTGTACCTAACTCAGTCGTTCACGTGCTTTGTAAAGTGCATTGAGGCACTCCAGCGCTTTTGTAAAGTGAAAGATTGTTGCTATTATTATTATTATTATTATTATTATTATTATTATTATTATTATTATTATTATTATTATTATTATTATTATTATTTTTACAGGATTTTTTACTTTTAATTTTTATTATTACAGTTTTTTATGCTTTGTTTTTTTTTTGCTTCATGACTCCCACATTTCACACTTCAAGGTTCTGGGAGGAACGCAGCATGCTGTTTCCCCATTTAATGTTAATGTTCACTGTTTCGCTCTGTAACTGTGAATTAATAACCTGCAAGAGGTTTGGAGTAAGTTTGGCTAGATTATGCCAACCTCCAGTTAACTACAGAGAAAGGACAGCAATTTGCCCTCTGTAGGATGACCATTACATTTATATAAACACTTGTTTGCATGTTAATCCTTTTTTTTTCTTGGCATCTTGTCTATTTGTTATTGCACTGCAGATTAATGGGTGAAATTGATTTTGTTTGGTGAGCAATCATTGCAAACTGCCAGTGTGCCCGCTGTTGTTGAATAGCCTGTCATTATCTAAGAAAAAAAAAGGCACACTTTTTCAGCGAAGCTTCTACTGGACAAAAAAAAAAAATGTGGTTTTGCATTATTTTCTTATGCATTTATGATTGAGTATTAAAATACTTTAGAGTGATAGTACATTCACTTTGTTATGTTGTTCCATAGTTGGTTTTTCTGTGCATGCTTCCACAGACATTTTAGCTTCAGCTTCAGGCCCACGGGTACATTTCTCAGGGTAGAATTCTAGGACACATGAGCTTGTTGGCAGTGATTCTGCAACTGGAAGGGAGATAATGCATGAAGATCCCCATACAGGAGGATCGATGAGACAGAATTGACACGGGCAACACAGCAGATATGTCCCCCTCTCTTTTCTAACAACGGGGAAATGTTTCTTTCACATTGTAGCAGCACCAAAACCTTTATTCTCAATCATGTATTCATATAATCAACCACTAGACAGCACAGCAGTCTACACTAGGACCCATCTTCTCAATTGCCCATTCCGATAGCTAGGTTCTCAATACTATACAATTATTTTGTATTTGAACATTGTGATCTTATTGTCATAGGGTGGTTGTGAAATACCCCCTCCGGTCTTCCTAAGAGGTAGTTCACGACTGCAGAGGCTGAATGATTGTATTATTGTATATAACTTAAAAAGAATAATCTTCATACATGCCCCAGCTACATAAACTGTCTTGCCCCTCTCCCACACCACAAGCACACTTTTGAAACCAAAGTTATGCCATTGGATGAGACACTTATCAATTTAAGAAAAGCAGTGTTCAAATCAAGGGGCTGCAGTTGGGAAAGAAATGCACTTGCTAAAAGAAAGTGGGTATTTAGTTTTATTGCCACGTAAGAAATTTAAATCTAGTACAGTGAATAAATAGTTTACAAATCAGCATTCTTCCAAAAATAAATAAATAAAAATAAGGAAAGTCAACAGAAAATCTTAAAACTTTTGTTTTTCTTTTTATCAATACCAACATTACTGTAAATGATATGGTATAACAAACACCAATCCACATTTTTTTGTTTTTGTTTTACCAAAACATACGAGTACTAAATGAATGGATTAATACCACAAATGAAAAGGGAGCTTTGCACAGCACAGGAAGAGACAGGACATACACGTTATGCGTTTGTTGGAACAGGAAACAAAAAAAAAGAGCTTTTCTTTTTTTTTCAAGAAAAGAAACAAAGGAATTTTTTTTAATTAATCTTGTAACTCAGCAAACTAACCTCCCTGCATTGCATGATAACAAGAAAAAAAAGTGAAATAATAATTACAGTAAGAGTGGAAAGTTGATTTAAAAGTTGAAATAAAGACTCCCTTGGCATTGTACTTTTCTGTAAGCATGCTGTAGTTTAAACAGCACCGAATCTGGTAACACTTTATAGTAAGGTGCTGTTTAAACTACAGCATGCTTACAGAAAATACTTATCAATGTTTTATAAATGTTTTTAAATGTATAACATGTGCTTAATAACTATGTTATATAGTATTAATAAAGCTTTATAGATTGTTTATAACCATGCAATAGCCATAGACAGAATTACTGTTTTATAAAGGGGACAGTTTTTAAACACCTATTCTATTTTGGGATGTTTAATTGAAATTCCTTCTATGGCTGTTGTGTGGTTATAAACTATGGGCCATGCTTTATTAACACTCTATAACATAGTTACTAAGCATACAGTATACATTTATAAAACATTTATAAAACATTAATAAGCAACACCTTAATATAAAGTGTTACCCCAAATTTGTTTCAAATGATGGCTGAGTTATAATAGGTAACGCTTGTTCAAGGTTTTGGAATCTGACTCTGCATAGTTGCCAATCATTCTGAAGTACCAGACCACTTTCCTCACATGTTTGTTCATTCAAATATTATACCAATGCATACCAAACCTAACAATGTTCCTTATTTCTAATACTCTGATATGCAGTGTACTAATACACAGTACCAGTGAAAGGAATGATTCACCAAGCCTCTTTACTGGAACTAAAAACATACAGTACTTTTCGATCTCATTTTTCAAATGCTTACTTAATATCTTAGGTAACCATACTGTATGAAGCCCTTAATTAAACAGTTTTGAAAAACTATAATGTTGTATGCGTCTTTCATTTTGAAAAAAAAAGTGCACTATGTTGCACTCCCACAGTAGGTTAGCGAGTGCCATTTTGAAAAGGTGAAAACCAAGGTATCTCAACTAATGATTTGCAGAACAATTGAATATTGGTACCTTTAGAGTGTCTAAAATCACCTTCCATTTAAAGGGATGATGTATTTACTAGTAAGACAGGCATACATCATTTTCATAAGAAACTCGGCTTTTGTATTGAATTTAACACCACCTGGTAGATGGACTGTCAAATACACTTCAGTTTAACTGCAAAGTAAATCTGAATTACATTTCTCTATGCACACTTAATCTTTCTTGAGTTACCACACTTACAATCCAACTCACACTGAGCATGTACGCAAGTAGCAATTTATAAATAGAGCCAGACAGACTTTCCACTCAGCAATAGATCCAAACTGTGCTAAACTGTTAAGATGAAAGGCTTTCTTGTGAACAGGTTTCGGTACGAAGCACAGTCATAGATGTATGCGTATGTATTAATAATAATAACCTCCACTATTCCCTTATGTTTGAGCCTAACATTCAAGTACACTCGTTATTAAATCTCTTGTGTCTGAATTGGAAATTTAACCAAATCATCAGGTTGTTTAGTGCTTTTCCATGTAAGAAAATGGAATTTAGTCTGCAACCACTGTTTCACGTCCTGTGATTCTTTTTTTCCACATCACTGATCAGTAATAACATTCTGTATGTGGCTTGTATGTTCAAAAGGCCGGCTGTTCATATGCAATTTGGAATTATTGAATTTAGTGTGTTTGAAAAACATTGTATTCGTGAAGGAGCTGTACAGTGTGTTCAGACTTTTAAGACTAGGGTGTATTTCTCATTTGGTTAATTTTAATATGGGAAAATGTAATACAAAAAAATAACTGTTATCGACTATCCCATAGCAAAGTATTTTGAACTGATAGTTTTTCGTTATTAGCTAATTGGAGATTTCCCAGGTGGAATCCTTTAGCTGAGACATGCTGATGTGCTCTAGCATGCTGATTTCCTTTGTGCACCCCAATCCAAATTAAGTCTGCCTCCTTTATAGATTCACAACTTTCTTGGTTCAGTGAGTTATTTTTTTCCTTTTTTTTTATGCGAGGTTAGAAATGAGGCTCTGTTTTCTTGTGCACTTCGTGGATTCAGAGCAGTGGAGTCACCCCTGTCCTGTCTAAATACCCCCAAACCTGACAAATTCTCAAACACCTGTTTTTATTTTCCAGTATCTGGAGACCAACGTGAGAAAATGAGAAAAAAAATCATAAAATCTCAATAAAAAATAAAATAAAATAAAATAAAGGTCCTATTTAGATACAGTATACTTTTGCATGGTCTTAGTTTATATGACATGGAGAGGGTCTATTTTACTGATCTAAACAGTTCCTTGTCTTTATATCACCACCCTCAAATGTATAAGCCTTACTCATTGTGGATCGCTTGTCACTGTTTTGTTCTTGTATGTAGTAATGATCAACCAGATTAGTATAGAGGTGAAGAGCTGCTGGAGACGAGCGCTTTGTAATGGCAGTGATGACAGATGGACACAAGAAAAGCACTGAAAGGTCAATTTAGACCACTACTTATAAATCCACGTGGGACAATTTAGAAATTGATTTACACATGTTCCATGAAAACTAATGATCTGTTCCTCATGGCATCTTTGTGTCAGCATGTTGGACAAGCCAATTACCCCTCATCAGGCTATCTTTTTTGTAAAGCACAGGCCATTGTAGGTAGTTAAGTGGAAGTCAGAAGACAGTTCTTTTTAAAAGTCAGTTTACACAGTGATGCGCTAGCATCCCTTCCCAAATGATCTTCATTGGCAAGGCAATGATTCTGTACTAAGGGATGCACATAGGCAGCTACAGTGGCTGTTAATACAATAGTACCAAGGAGGTAACATCCCTGGTTATGCTGTGGTCTGTTAGTGATACTTCTAAACTTTCTACAAGGTAATCCACTAGCTGACTTTCTAACTTTTCTCTGAAGTTGCACAGTATATTGTAATTTTAATTATATGATATATATATATATATATGAAATTATACTATTAGAATATATTATATATTAATCTAATATATATATATATATATAATATATACTCTATATATAATATAATATATATATATAGACTCATGACATCTGCCTCACCAATTATGTCCAGATATTGATTTTTTTAGAGTGGTTTTAAAAAGACAGACATACATCTTGAGCTAGTATTGGAAAAGTACGTTAAAGAAGTCAAGTCAAAGAGGACACATTGTTGTAAAGTGTAGCAACACAATTTCGCCACAGCTTTTGGAAAGGTAAAATATATAATTATTGCTTTAAATATTTGTAGTTTTGGTTTCATAATAATGGTCTCTATTTGCAACAATAGACTATGGTTGTTTAAATATGTTATGATAAATTAAATTAAGTTTAATCATATCTTCTTGTATATTATGTATATTATTGTATTGTATTTTGCAAATAGAATCCAGTGTTACAAATTGTTGAACTGCATTTATTTCTGTCTGGGACATGATAACAAATACCCTGAACTTACTGCACTGAACTAAGCAGACATGCCCTTAATCCCTTTCGTTATCAGAGGAGAACCTGAATCTCAGAAACATCAGCTTCTAAAATGGGTCTGCTCATTTGTTGCAAAATGCAAGCCACCTGTTTCTTAGTGAAAAAACAGGCAATTTGGTATTAAGCTCAATTTGCAAAATGTTAATTACATGCAAAAATAACAAAGCATTTTGAAGTCTATTTACCTCCGCCCTCCTCTGAAGGTTCTCAAAAACCTTTAGAATTCAAAGCTATTTACTCCAACACATCATTACTGCATTTTATTCTGAATGGAAAAAAAAAACAAAAAAGTAATACTTCACTCTAGCCCCTGCTTTTCAATTCAAATTGAATTAGTTGACACTGCAATTTGAATGTGGTTAGTTTTCATGGGGGATTTAAATATCAACTTTCAAACAAATGTGAAAAAAGAACAAGCTCATAAAACACATGACGCAAATTGCATAGCTGCCATTAAGGCATTCGCTGTATGCCTATTATTTTCTTTTGTTGTGCCCATTTTCTTGAATCCACTTAACCTTATATTCCCCCTCATTTCACTTATAGAGCCATGTGGCAGAGGAGAAAGCCATTCACTTACTCTTTAGACAGCTCAGACTAATTAAAACCTACTCTGAGAGGGCTTTCTTTTTTCAATACCTCATCACAATATTTTACTCAACTTCTTTTTTTCAGAGAGCCTGCTAGCTGCTTATCTAAAAGTGTACAACCGTGTTCATACAAGACATGCTGGCTGGAGCTTTTAGTTTTTGCGAGCCTGATGATTTACTCTAGCAGATATTCCATCAAGATGCAAAACAGTTGTTAGCCTAGTAAAGGATATCAATCAAATGCACTGAGAGAATAAATATTAGCTATTTGCCACGCTTGTGTATTTTTATTTATTTATTTATTTTTTGTAGTGAGGAAATGTTCACTTTAGTTTGCCTTTCAGTTTTGTTTTGATCTTGTGGTTCTATGAATTTTGTGGAAAGGTGAGGTGTTTCTTATTGTGTGACAAGCTTTTGACTTAAACCTTGTTTTTGGGGTTTTTTTTTCTCACAATCTTTAAATGTGCTCATCAGTACCTGCACTGGCTTCCAACAAAGAATACAGTACAGTATTGATCACCTCTGATTGAAGCCCAATCTGTTGTTGTCCTTGTCTGCAGTACTAATGAAAGACCTTGTAATCTCCACATCAAGATCATTTGCATTCTTCACGCTAAGCATCTCCTGTAGCACAACTATCTATTACTGATAGCTGCACTCCTGCCAGTGCCAGATCAGGTCTCATTACGCCTGACAAACCTCCAAGTCATCATTTTACCTCAATCTCACTCACTCACCCACAAATGGATTTAGAATTCAAACAAGCAACATATACAATAACATGTGGTTTGCATTATACTGCATGTGGCTTCATATATTAAAAATACGTAAGGGCTGTGCAGAAAAATTGACTTTCCTATTAAAAACCTTGCCACAATTATTTGGCCTCCTGTTGGCACTTTTTGCGGATTTGTACAGTGCTCATGTGCATTCTGCTGAGCCCTGGGTGGATAAATCACATCATCTACTTTGACGCTATACCGTAAATCAAGCTGCAAGCTGTGGAAAACATATATAGAGGTGCTTTTCATGCTCAGTACTATTGCTCCAGAGTTCTGTGCTATCTGATTGGGACAATTATTTAGGTGGGTGTCTCTGATTGGCTCGTAGTTTCTCGGGTCACAGTCCTGCCGGTTACAGAACGCATGTGAACACAATCTGAAAGAAAGTACATGCATGTGTTACATGTCACTTCACACAGGAGCCTTTTTATTCAAATATGTATACTGATGGGATTTGTGGGGCATAATTACTCAACCTCTAGCTGTAAGCACTGGATTTCACGTAGACTTCAGGGAATGAGAAATCCGAACTTTTTTCTTTTCACAGATTAGGCAACTTGAAAGAAGAAGAAACAACACAAATACAGGAGAAATTGAAATTTACAACTCAAGACAATTCAAAATCCCATGGACAGATGGCCGTTAATATTAGTCTCTAGATGAAGTGTTTCTTTTCTTTTTAAAATAAGATAACCGTACACTGTAGTTCAGATGATAGACGGTACATTTTTTTGAAAAATACAAGAAAGGCACAGCCCCACATCATTAGAATAAGTCAGGAGGGAAAACACAAGCCACGGGAGGAGCAAGCTGCCAATGGGCGCCACTTCTGTGTACACACTCCACACAGACACGTCTTTCTTTCAGTGTCCAATCGAAAGCAGAAATTGAGTGTGCATATTTATATGCTCCACTTCAACACCACTGCACTGCATTTTTGCACATGTGGTAGACAGCCTCTCATGTCAGTTATAGGCTGAGGTATACCTTCCATGAACATGTCAAGCTATCGCTATAGAGAGCTGATCTAGTGTCCAACTGTCCAACAAATCCAAATGCTCTTTTCCTTGTCACCTCCCTCCTTTTATCTTCCCATCTCATAATTTCGTGTGCTGCTAGTTGTATCACAGTTGTGGATTCAGGTACACACACACACACACACACACACACACACACACACACACATACACACTATATATACAGTGCCTTGCAAAAGTATTTAGACCCCTGACCAATTCTCTCATATTACTGAATTACAAATGGTACATTGAAATTTCGTTCTGTTTGATATTTTATTTTAAAACACTTAAACTCAAAATCAATTATTGTAAGGTGACACTGGTTTTATGTTGAGAAATATTTTTAAGAAAAATAAAAAACTGAAATATCTTGCTTGCATAAGTATTCAACCCCCACACATTAATATTTGGTAGAGCCACCTTTTGCTGCAATAACAGCTTTAAGTCTTTTGGGATAAGTATGTACCAGCTTTGCACACAGTATCGGAGTGATTTTGGCCCATTCTTCTTGGCAGATTTACTCCAGGTTGTTCAGGTTGGTTGGACGACGTTTGTGGAGTGCAATTTTCAAATAGTGCCATAGATACTCAATGGGATTGAGATCAGGACTTTGACTGGGCCACTGTAGGACATTCACCTTTTTGTTCTTGAGCCACTCCAATGTTGCTTTGGCCTTGTGCTTAGGATCATTGTCCTGCTGAAAGGTGAATTTCCTCCCAAGCTTCAGTTTTTTAGCGGACTGAAGCAGATTCTCTTGCTGTATTTTGCTCCATCCATTCTTCCTTCAATTGTAGCAAGATGCCCAGTCCCTGCTGATGAGAAGCATCTCCACAGCATGATGCTGCCACCACCATACTTCACTGTAGGGATGATGAGTCTTGAGGCATGGGCAGTGTTTGATTTGCGCCACACATAGCACTTTGAGTTTTGGCCAGAAAGCTCTATCTTGGTCTCATCTGTCCACAAAACCTTTTCCCACATCGCAGCTGGGTCACTCTCATCCTTTCTGGCAAACTCCAGACGTGCTTTCAGATGGTACGTTTTGAGTAACGGCTTATTTCTTGCCACCCTCCCATACAGGCCAGTGTTATGCAGAGCTCTTGATATGGTTGACTGGTGCACCATTACTCTACTCCCAGCCACTGAACTCTGTAGCTCCTTCAAAGTGATTGTTAGCCTCTCTGTGGCTTCTCTCACAAGTCTCCTTCTTGTTTCAGTGCTGAGTTTTGAGGGACGGCCTTTTCTTGGCAGTGTCTGGGTGGTGGGATGCAGCTTCCACTTCTTGATTATTGATCCAACTGTGCTCACTGGGATATCCAAACACTTTTTGTACCCTTTCCCTAATCTATGCATTTGTATTACTTTATCTCTAAAATTCACAGCCTTACCAATGATCCTTCAACAGTGGGGTTTTTATCCAGAAAATGTGACAGGAACTTTAATGGTTCACAGGTGGAGGCCAATGGTAAGGTAATTGTGTCCTCGTTAGGGCAATTTCTTTCATCGGTGCAAACTGGGAGCTTCCACAGCACAGGGGTTGAATACTTATGCAAGCAAGATATTTCAGTTTTTTATTTTTCTTAAAAATATTTCCCAACATAAAAACAATGTCACCCTACAATAACTGAGTTTGAGTTTAAGTGTTTTGAAATAAAATATCAAACAGAACGAAATTTCAATGTACCATTTGTAATTCAGTAATATGAGAGAATTGGTCAGGGGTCTGAATACTTTTGCAAGGCACTGTATATGTATGTATGTATATATATATATATATATATATATATATATATATATATATATATATATATATATATATATATATATATATATATAGTGGAAGCAAAAAATAATCAGCTTTCCAAATTCTAAGTTCAAAGTTTTTGTTCTCATATTTTGTGATGTTGTTCAGTTTTTGCATTAAGGTATTGCTCTGTTTTGGGTCATCCATGCTTGATGGACTTTGTGCATTTGCAGCATACACACACACATAGGACACACACGCTCGTCTGCCTGTGGGTCTGTGTTGAAAACTTTTTGCGTGGCTATTCTTGTTCATCACCACTGCACACTAGGGCCAAGCTGCAAAGCACAAACCCAAAGTTCCAACCCCTATTCCACCCTTCCGAGCGAAGGTGACTCATTCTTTCTCTCACCTGCTCTCTCTCTCTCCTTCTTTCTCTCTGCTAAGGGGGTCTCACACAGTCACTTCCGTTTTGCTGTTGGTTACAAAGTAAGGCTGCGGGGGCAGGAAATGATGGCTGCAGCTGCTGTGTAGCTCGTTGACCTGCTCCACGGTGCAGTGCTTCTTGTTGTTGTAGGTGTGCCAGCGGCTGGAGGTGTCATTGGGGTCCCAGCCCTTCATCGTGTTGGAGCTGAAGGCCAGCGGGTGCGTGTGCGTCTTGCTGATTTTGTTCTTGTGGCCGTTCTGTTTGACGACGGTCAGGTCGGGGTTGTATGGGTTGCTCTCCTCGTGCTCCATGCGCATTGGGTGTAGTGGCAGGCTGCCCTTAGCTGCCAGCTCCGCCAAGTGCCGTCGCTTTGAGTAGAAGTCGTTGTTGGCCTGCTCCGCTGTTGGATACAAAATATATATATATATATTTCAAAACCTAAATCTATGCATTTTTTTTGCAGCTGAACCAAAAACATAATTGCTGCAACTGTTTTATTTCCTGTTATTCTGAAGCAAATGGATAGCTTATTAGTACTGTGACAGTAGTAAAGACGACAAGTTAGACTAAGAAACAAAACCAAGAGCCAAGTACATAAGAATATCAATATAAAAAAAAAATCCTCTGACCCATTTTATATGCCGTTGCAAATTGCTATGGTTTGTATCAGACATGCTGCAGTATGCTTTCTTCTTTCCTAGGCAGCCATGTTTTCTACACCAGAGATGAGTTTAAACAGGGAGGTGAGCTGGCAGCACTCTAAGGAGGCAGGTCAGTGTCAGCCTTTGGAACACGTGACCTGTGTGCCTTGCAAGGCTTCAGTGAGGCTCTATTCCAGAAATCCTGTATGACCATGACATGTAAAGCAAGTCAACAGACAGCTGAATACAACATCTCAACGGCAATTATGGGAATATGGGTGTGTGTGTGGCAGTGATGTTGCTAGGATTTGTGTAATGAGGGTTCATAACCATTTTAAATTAAAGAATATTCATCCAAGACTATTTTATAGATAAAATAAACTTTGGTATAAAGGAACCAACAACAGTTTCATGACTCTCAACCCTTCCATCAACAGACACATGAGTTAAATCTCTGTGTATATGGGCCCATTGCCAATGTACAAATCAGTGCTCTAGGGGAGTTCTTGCACAGCTTGTTCCTCTGCTGAACTGAGCTTTTGTACCTTTGAGATGATGGAAGTAGAATGCTGCAATATGCTACCTTTCGTAAAAGAAGAAAAAAAACTCTTCCTGCACAGTTGTGCCTCGGTGCTGATGGGGCTGCTGTTGCCAGGCCTGCGGGTCTGATTTACACTCCTGATGCCAACCTACTCCTCTACATTGCCGGTGCTGGATTCATATTGAAAAGGCTGCCTCTTCTGTGCTGACCCCTGAGTGATAGCGGGATTACTGCCCTGCAGCCGCTCCAAATGAGTAAGCTAGGCAAACCCCATGATTTAATCATTAGCCAATACTGGAGTAGCAGACAGGTCCTATTCCAGACCCATAAATGGTGAGTTATAAATAAACCTGAATTATCTTCTTCTCTCTTATTTATTTTCTTTTCTCTTCAGCTCATTGTAACGTGTGTGACACAAAGCATAGGCCAATTCCTTTAACTCAGCTGGTGAAATATTTAGACCCAGAAGGTCTTGGGTTCCAATTTACCATGCGTAATCTATGCATGCACAATAAGCAGCTGACTTGAGGGAATTAATGTGCTTGGCTTGCAGGCACTTCTTTACACAGCAGAAATGCTTTTTCTTTAAGAGTGCCCTATTTTTTAGGGGGCTTTTTGGAAACCTAGGGCCTCATTTATGAAAGGGCACTAAACATTATGGTGAACCATAATTGCAGTTGGTGTGCACATTCATGATTTACAATATTACTATTGCAATTGTATTCATTAACAAAGTTGGCATATTTTATTGTGCCGCACTATGGTAATCAGAATGAATATGTGATTTGTATGGTAATCCATGTTAATGCATTTAAATGAGGCACCACCCTCTGAATAATGAGATGAGCTTTATTTACACCGTATTTACTGAAGGGCGATAATCGTAGTGTGCACCTGAAGGGCGATAATCGTAGAGTGCACCTTATCATGAGCGACAGTTAGTTTGTTTGGAAACCAGGCTTTAACCACTGCTAGGTGCACTATTTAAACCTATTTATCTGGCCTGATGGAGGCATTGATTGCATTAAAGTTTTTATATAGAGCATTGAAAATTACCTGTAAATAACAGGTTACATAAAGAGTGAATGAACGTGAATGAATGTTATAATTTCTTAGATTAAATTTTATAGTTCATTACATTGGTACAAATAATAGAGTGCTTAAATAAAACACTGGACCAAAAAAGGTTTTATCATTTAAAACAACCTCCTCAACTAGAATTTCGAACTCCTCTGTGTGCAGTTTTAATTTGCTTTGCCCCAGCCGGTCCCTTGTGATAGCTCATTTTCAGTTAATGTAACCCACCTCAACCTTTAACAATAAGCCACTGATCAAAAGATATACCTGGAGTGCTGGGGCTTTTTTATATCACAGGGTTCATGGGTAAGACTTGGGCATTATTGTGCACATTAAATTATACAATACATGTAGTGTGCACATAACTTAATGTGTTCTCTGTTAGTAAATGGGACAGCAATTTTAGATTTATGGTGCCTGTTCGGCTCATTACTTAATGTGCACATTACAGCTTCATTTAGTGTGTTTTCGTAAATGAGGCCCCTAGTTTACAGACTGTGCTGAATAAAAAGAGGTAACTATTATAATAACCCACTTATTGTATAGTGTAAAAGTATAGTAAATGAGTTAATTAACTTTAAGAGCTGTAACAATAGAATACTCTAACAGTGACCTTGAATTTCAGTTCCAAAGTCATGTTAGAGTGCTATCAACACTCAGATGGAATAGAATGTGAAAGGAATTCATCCAACAAGAAGGAAGGAAGGAAGGAGGGAAGGAAGGAAGGAAGGAAGGAAGGAAGGAAGGAAGGAAGGAAGGAAGAACGGCTAACCTCGACGGTATAAAAGCAACTAAACAAAACACAGATTTTTAAAAAACTAACAGCGTATGTTCTTTACCAGGACTTCCCAAATGCAAAACTCTTCCTGTTATAACTCAGGTCTAGAAATAGCACTAATAAATGCCATTATTCTTTGCTTTCTCCTGCTATGTACAAGATGATATCCTTCAATTAATGTTTTATTGATTCTGGACCTGTAAACAGCCTAAAGAGATGCTAAATGAATACACTATCTCCCTGATGCAATGCCTTGTTGTAAAGTAATCCATTCCACAGTACCAGTACTAGCTGAACTGCCTGTCATGTTTGAAAGGATGGTTGCAGTATGTTTTCATACTGCATTGATTTTATTTTTACAGTTAGGGAAGGATGTTCTGCAGTGCTGGATTGTTCTGAATGAATGCACTACACTGTGGGATGTCTTGGGATGAACACCAAGGTCAGCATCTGGTTTTCCTCAGAAGTCTCCCATTTGAGACTTCCAATAATGCTACAGCTACAAGTATGTAGGTTGAAGGGTTTGCATAGTTTAACTGACAGTAAATTGTGAATCTTAAAGACTAGGAGGTCTTGGCTGGCAAGGAATGAATGTTGCTGTTTTGGCAGGGTGTGGAGGGATTCATGTGAAAGATCAAGCCTTTGAGAGTCATCACGTCTCCGGTCTTTCCATCAGTAATGGTAAATGACACAGACTGGGATTTATGCGCAGGTTGAACCTACCTATACCTCTAATTGAACCATGAATTTAGATCATTTTCTTTCCCTGTATTTATTTTTTATCAGATTCCAGAGAGAGTAACCAACCAAGTTGTTTTTATCTTAGATGAACAGTGAAAAGCTAACCAAGAATGCATGGACGATGGTATCAAGAATGAAAGCTTCCATTCAATGTTTTATGAACAATCTACGATGACGATTGGAACACTACCTTCCTGCGGTACCAAATGGTTTGGTGGTTTTGTCATGTGGACTGATCTCCACAACGGGCATGAGAAAAAGACATGAGAAAAAGGCAAAGGATGAGATAAAGCAAAGGCTAAAGAGGTATCCAGTTCCTATCAAAACCCCTTGTGACAGGGTAGCATCATGGCCCAGACTGGCTCCCAGCAAAAAAAGATCTAGAGACAGAAAGATGTAGTGCTGTTGCGCACTTTATTAAACAAAATAACACACAAAAAACAGAGGAACAAATAAACATGGCACGAGGGCCAAAACAAACGTTCTGCTCTGCCACATATATCCCCCTTATGCAATGCATACATGGTAGCAATTGGCCACCTCCCCCCTTAAAAGAAACCTCCCCTCCCCCTTTCCCCTTCTATCGGGGGCACCCGTTTTACCCCTCTTGTGACTCCAGGGCTTCTGTGAGGAGGTGCTCATTTAAACCCCTTTCTACCCCCTAAGCCCAAGTGATTTTTCTCCGCTCGGGGGTTTTCTATAGATGGTGGCCCCAATGCTGGCAGTGGTGCTGGGCCCTCTGTCAGTGGTGACTGCACCGTGTACTCCGGCGGTAGCGAAGCTGGCAGCAGCGCATGGCCCTCTGGCAGTGGTGGCGGCGCTGGGTCAGGCAACCGCTCCTCCCCTTCCAGCTCATGAGATGGCATCAGCTCCTCCCCCTTTTGCACTGGAGAAAGCAGAGGCTCCTCCCCTTCTGTCTCTGGAGACGGCATCGGTTCCTCCCTCTTTTGCACTGGAGATGGCAACAGCCCCTCCCCTTCCAGCTCTGGAGACGACAGTGCCTCTTCCTCTTTTTGCACTGAAAACAGCAGCGGCTCCTCCCCTTTTGGGTCGGGATGACAGTGGCTCCCTCTGGCACTCGGGCAGGCAGCACCTCTCTCTCTGGCACTCAGGTAGGCAGCACCTCTCTCTCTGGTACTTGGGCAGGCAGCACCTCCCTCTCTGGTACTTGGGCAGGCAGCACCTCCCTCTCTGGTGCCCTCCAGGCAGATGAGGAGAGTGTCTAATTTGCCATCCCATGGGGATTGGAAGGCAGAGGGGCCATCTCTGGGGTTTGGGCAGGCAACTGGTCGCAGGACTTTAGGCAGAGCCACTATTCCAGGGTCCCCACCTCACCCCTCATGTACACCATCACAAAGTTATTTATTTCTTAGCAGACGCCCTTACCCAGGTCGACGTACAGTTGTATTAAAAAAATACGTATCAAGAATTACAGTACAATTAAGAGCGAGAGCAAAAGTGGGGGTCTTCACATGAACACTTTTCTCTTCGGTGCCCAATCTCCAGTACAATCCTTTCAGCTTACACTCCTCTGCTAGTTTGTCCATATTTACAATTTATTTTCAAACTGCAATCCAGCTCTGGGTCATAAGAGGCACTATCCCACTCTCAACACCACGTGTGATAGGGCTACCGGCAGGAAATAGACCAAGAGACAGAAAGCTGCAGTATTAAAGTGCTGTTGCTCACTTTATTAAATAAAATAACACACAAAACACAGGAACAAATAAACAGGGCACGAGGGCCAAAACAAATGTTCAAACAAAACAAAACCATACAAGCTGGACATTCGCCTTCACTATAAAGTTTTCAAAACAATACAAAATTCACATGCGGCCACTTTACCTAATTGAGGATTGGCCACACCTGTGATTGTTGGCAGGAATAAATTTAACCCTGTCCCTGCCAACCTTACATTCCCCACACACACACACACCATTTACAGCAGGGAGGCTTCTGCCATGCCACACCCCTCAATTGACTATTTCTTACATTTTGCTGCAGCATTTATGCTAGATTAAGTGCAACCACAACCACAGGTCATGTGGGTCTGCATTTCCTGCATACTGGACTCAGCAACTGGATTTGTCAGTCTCCCAGGGGGAGTTAAGGGGAGAGTGGAAGGGTACAGGTGATTAAACGTGCTTGCCTGTCTTTCTTTCTCTTACTCCCTGCTTGTCTTAATTAGGCTATAATTATAATATCAGGTCCCTCTGTCTAATTAAGGATGATTCTGTTTCAGCTGCCTTGGTCTTTGTCACTGCATTAAACCACAGATGCATCAGATTGTGTTATTTATAGTGCCGCTGCACTCAGGCATTTGGTTTTCAATAAAAGAAGTTCATATAGTAGCCTTTCCAAATGGGCAATGCCGCTTCAGTCCACAGCATCTGCCCTTTGTGCCAGTCGATTTGTGCTTTGTCGTATTTTTCTCTTTAGTATCCCTCATGGATTCCTTTCATTCATATGTGAGATAATAAAAAAAAAAGAATTATCAGATAAGAAAATGAAAACAAGTGAATAGTGAAAGTATTATTCAATGTCTAAGTAAATGTGATTAAAGAGGGAGAGTAAAAGAAGAGATGAATGTCTGGTCAGTAAAAACTAAATGTCGGGAGAGCTTGAGCTGGTTGAAGTGGATCAGAAGAGAAACAGACAACAGGACCAAGAGGTAACTTAGCACTGCCACTTAGAGTGCAAGGTGAGTCATGTAAACACATCGATTGCATTAGCAAACCCAAAGCAGTGGGTTCTTTCACAGCATAAGAAGTGGAAAATATGAAGGGAATCATCTTCTAATGACAGCAATTGATTTGTGAGATATTATCAGTCTGTGCAGATAATAAAACCAGCCTCCTTCTCATAGGAACCCTTGACAACGATATATGGTGCTTGATATAGGTTTGCAATTATACTCCTCATTATTGTGACATGAATATAGAACTAGGCTGACTGTCTCCAATGAATAGAGGTTATTTCATTGCTGTTGCACTCTTTAAAACTCCTGATTGTGTTCCCTGTGCGCTCTTGTCTCCTGGCAATATCTGAGAGAGATATGAAGGCAGTACTTTTATTTGCCTTTATTCACCCTTGAACTTAGTAGGAGTGCAGCCTTTTCAGAGAGTTCCAGTGAACTGCGAAAACCACAGCAAAAGAGGTCCACAGAGGAGCAGGTTCATGAGTCTTAGGAAGACATTATTGAAGATCTGTTAAAATAATGTAGAAGCCATTAAGAGTGGTGCTGATGTTCTTCATGATGTCTATCAGGGCAGTGACTGCTAATTCTACGCACTGCTAGGAAGGGTAAAGGTTTATCTGCATGTTAGGTCTGTGTCCCTCCTAATTACAGAAACATCACTGACAGAAAGGGTGACATCCTCTCAATACAGTGTGGGTCCCCAAGCCTCTGAGTTATAAAGACAACAAACGTCAAACCCTTCTTGTCATGAGAGATAGCTTACTGACATTTTCATGTAAATTTGACATTGAAAGAATGATTACCAAATCTCATGCTGGACACTAGAAAGCAAATCAAATATCTTTCTCATTTAAGACCCAGGTTCTTTTTTTCATCAGTATCTGCTTTTCCAAGGCTCTCAGAAATCCAATAGTGTGACCTTAGAGAAATGTTTGGTGACAGTATTGATTACCCAGACTGTGTTCTGATCTGGCTCCTGTTTGAGCAGAGAGGGCAATCAGAAGAAAATAACAGAAGTAAATAACATTATTTCCCAGGGAGACCGTTGACAAACCTGAGGTTTGGGATGTTGTTGTTGTTGTTGTTACAAAAATCTGTGACTCATTATTTGATGGGGTTGACAGGCTATCAGTCAATTCTTCTCGCAAGCATTATTTTTGTTTAATTTGCCAAGCAATACAAGTACAAGATTGCTGTTCGAAACATAATGAACTTAATCAATACGCACTATTCAATCTTGTCTAGCCACTGAGTTATGCAGGTTTTGCAGTTTAATTACAAATGGGGCACCCGAAACCACGACTCATAACTACAGTTAATCAATAACTTTAAAACCTGGCATTCACAAGTAAAGCTTAAAGAAATAAAGTCAAGTAGAGAAAGATCACTGTGTAACTATCCAGTTAAATAAACTATGTGATCAATGATACTCAGCAGCTCTAGTGATTTATATGTATTTATAACACTCACAATGCAAATGTCCTTAGCTAAGTTAAACAGCAGTATCAAACAGTGGGGTTAAAGTCAAACTACACTCTGTTGTTGCAATGAATACATGTTCACTAGAATCTGCGAGTTACTTAGTAAATGAATCGTAATAATCAATATAATTATAAATTCATAATATTTAAATAATAATACAAAAATATACAATAACATGTTGTGAGTGACTTGGTTCATACTTCATAAAAAAAAAACCCTGGCAAAATCTCCTTTAAAATAAAAATAAAGTAATCAGAGAGACTTGATTATCATTTCAAAGTCTTTGAGGCAGAGAGAGCCTAGGAGCTATGTTCTGGTCAGAGAGAGAGCAGAGAGAGAGAGAGAGAGAGAGAGAGAGAGAGAGAGAGAGAGAGAGAGAGAGAGAGAGAGAGAGAGAGAGAGAGAGGATCAGAAGGAAAGTGTTGGTGTGTCTGAACTTACTGTCCTTTCAAGATATTCACACAGGACCACTTTAAGCAGATGTGTGGATCGCCAAAGGAGCAGCGAAGCCTCTTAATAAAAGGTAAAGCTGAGTATTCAAAACCACAATTGTGGAGAGCGGAAGATTCACAGCTACATTTTTATTTTAAGATTCTTGCTGTAATTATAGAATCAGACAATATTAGTACAATATCCAAAAGGATATTTTAATGGGGAAATTTGGTTCGGGGATTAAAAACCCAGATGTCCTGCTACAACAGAAAAAAAAAAATCTCCTTCTTCAAAATGACGTTTTAAAATTGCAAAGAGAAAAGTTGGGGCTTGAGATATTTAAACTAAGAATAGAATAAAGATAAAGGAGCTAAAGTTGCACATATATATATTTTTATTTATGACAGGGAACACCACATACAAATGCTATTTGTTTAACTAAAATATTTGAGGGGGTGTTTTAAGTGTTAAATATGACAATATTAATGATACATACTATAAATGCCAGTTATTATTTTCTATTACATGCTAGTTATTGTTTTCTAAATAACTATGTTACATACTAATGTTATACTGTAGCTTTTTAATGTAATTAATTCCATTCAAATATTACAGTAGAAAAATGGTAACTATATAGTCTTCATTAACACAAAAATGTTTGTATTTGTTTTATTTTTGATCAGATAGAAATGTTACATTATTATATTATAAATGCCAGTTCTTTACAGGACAATCATGAATGTATTTCCACTGTCCATGCATCACCTAGAAAGAGAGAAAAAACACAAATTTACATCTAGCTATTAACTTAATAATGTTACTAATTATTAATATTAATATTCATTTGCAAACTTAGTTGCCAAGTTAATGCATGACTAATTCCATTTGCATCCTTTTCAAGTCCCCTTAGTTTTTAAATATGACCCTTTCTAGCGTCAATGCCACATTCTCCTCATCTATATTACTGTGCTTTTTCAGTTTTCCAGTGTCTGAATGTTTAAAATAATAAAGACTTGCACATGTTGGTGCCACACCACTGGAAGTCCATTTCCAGCCAAACGATGCTGTGGCATAGGAGGTGCAGGCCCATAAAAAGCATTCAGGTGTTTAGAAGTTGCATCAAGCCTCCTATTTATTGTGAAATCTCCAGGATCCTTTATATAACATTAACCAGCTTACTTTTAGGCACACACACCTTTTTAGCATAACCCATTCCTAGTTCCTTTACTGCCTCCTGAATATAGCTGCCTTCACCTAGCCCTCACACTTCTGCCCTACTGCCTCTAACTCTACCTCATTTTTAACTAATTTTGTTCACTTTAGTCATGTTAATGAACACTGTGTAATCAAGCATCATGTTTAATACATATACTATACATACACAAACGGACTTTTATCTGCTGTACCTAAAGTGTGTCGGTGACCACACATCTTTTCAAGCATTCATCATTATTCTGACCATTTTATAGAAAATGGTGATTCCCTTCAGTGTCCTACTGCTCAACAGCTTTAGGAAAATCTGCCAAATTCAGCTGCCTTGCCATGTTATGCAATGTAGCTAATACACAAACAATGGTACAAACCATACATGCAGTGGAACCTTCTTTTCCATAAAGCGATACAGCGCTCCACAACATCCCTTGTTTTGGCTTGGGCATCATTATATTTCTGTTCTACTCTGTTTTTTGGGTAGATGCATGGTGTAAAAATGCAATGGCCCACAGAGGATAGTCACTGTCCCCTAGCAAAACACCCTTTACTGCACATTAATGCCATGCGACATCACATGCTACCTGAACATTAATAGAATGATAGCCTTTGCTATCCTCAAACAATGGTCAATGTTTCAGTTGGACTTGTATCCTCACATGGGAAACAAAACTGGAATGCCAGCCAATGTATGGAAACTCATTTTGCTCTTCATTGTAGCAGACAAAAATGTTGGGAAGACAATTTGGCATTAAGAGCTTTTTCATTCACGGCGGAAAATCCTAGAGGCAGTAGATTCATGTACTCCAATAAAGTCTCCTAACGTTTACAAAAAGGCAACAGTGACATAAAACCATAAGGCCATACAAACTTGAATTCCTGGTGGAACAGCTTTGCATCTGTCTGCCAGTGGTTTGGAGATCAAACTCCAACAAATCTGCAATTTCTTGGATGTCTTGCCTTCTAAAACGGAGCATCTGGTATAACTCAAATACCAAGAGGATTTTGCCTCTGTAAAAACTCCCTCTCTGCTAAAGCTCTCACCATCAGCACCTTCAGTAACAATGACTAAGGCTTGACTTAGACCAATGTAATTATTGTATTAGTCCAGGTTAAGCCTTCTTCAAGCAGGCTTAACAATGGCTGCTTAATACCATTTTTAAGACCAGTCAAATTTTAAGAAAAATTAAAAAAATTCTGCAACAGTCTTTTATTTTGAGACTGGTCCCATAATACCTATAAATGCCTTTATTGCACCCAACCCCTGGATTTTTCCCTGGTCACTGGGATACAATAAGTGTCTCTAACTACACACAAATTACACAGTTATAGCATGTGTGGTTACATAGTTATTATATTATAAATACACAACTACTCATCTAAATACAGTGAATTTACAAAAGGATTAACAACTGACAACATGTTCCTTTTGTAACTGATCATGTCGTTGCATAGTAATTACACAACAATTACAGTGTAGTTAGAGGCACTAATTGCATGATAGTCTTTATTAAAGAAGCAACAGCAGAGTGTCTTACCGACTGCCTTGAGCGAGGCGTACTTGTTGAGCTCCTTGCCGGGCGGCTGCTGCTCGTAGGGGTTTGTCAGCTGGCTCGGGGCCGGGTAGGAGTGCGGGTGGGTCATGGTGGGGCCCACGTTGTTCATCTGGGAGGCGTCTGCAGAAGAGACAAGGAGCAGGGAATCAGCTTTATCTTACTGCATCAACACAAGCTGTACAGGAATCCCCACTTTGGGTTTAATAATATGATGGCTTACATCTCAAATAATGCAGTTACAGTGTAGGTATATCACAAAACTGTTTCAGCTATTGCAGCTTTGACTTCACACCGGGGCAGTGTGGAAACACAAGGAGAAACCAAGCACAAATGAGAGATGAGTGGTTCAAAGCTCAGAATGATGAAGTTGTCCCAGTTGACGCCACAGTGATCCAGATCCCCACTGGGAGTGCCAGGGTCACTGTGCCTCTTCTTAGCAGCAGTTATGTATCAATTGGCCTGCTGAAGCAGTGCCTAAAACAAATGATCTTTCCAGCAACTTGAGGATTCATCCATGACACAGCAATGTTTAAAAGAAATGCAGTAATTAGATTAGACAGTGTTTCAACCAGAAGCCAGTGTGTCCAAGAGTAATATAATGTCTCAGTTAATACAGTACATAGGTGCACTCTACTTTAACTGTTTAGTATATACACATATCTAAAATGGGTTTATACCAGTACACTGTAATCCCCCTGGCACTTTGAACTAACCTATAAACCTAACAACAATATCATGATAATCAAATGTATGCAGGTAGCAGCTCTAGAAAAACAAACCAAACTCTGTTTCCAGTCTGCTATTCTACTGTGGCTCAATTATTTTTAATATAGGGCATTGCATCTTTAAAAAGAGAATAATAAGCCAGATCATTTTCATGTTAAGTGCTGAACATGTCTTGTGCACACCATACGCAAACCATGAGGTTGCTTATTAGAATAGGAAGGAAAATATCTTTTTATCTTTTCAGGCGGTTGGCAGGGAGTGGGTGGGGGGGCTCTTAAATTATTGTAGAAAACAATAAGGTCTGTGATTGACAACTCAAAGATCTGACACATATATACAGTAAGAATCAGGGTTCCTTTTTTTAATTTAGAAGACTTCCTCTGCCTGGGGTTGAAGATAGAGAGAGGTTATTGATTTGCCCAGGATCATGTGGTAAGCTTTTCCAGTGTGATGGGTTCAGATAAAGAAAAACACATACGTTTTTTTCTCATGGTTAGCTGCATGTGACAGTTTATATTGCTTCACACGGGAAACCTGTTGTTTTCCAGAAGGAATTACCATTCTTCAAATGATCTTAGAAACTGCATTTCCAAGTTCACACTATTTCCCAATTGAAATTTACCTACGGAGATGCAAACCCTCTCTGATTTTCCACCCAAACCCATGGTAGCACAAGGCCAATGCAGAGTTCCATGTGGATCCTCAGCAAATATTAGCAACTTTGTGTGAGTGGGGTTGGAACCAGACAGCAATTTTGCTGTGTAAATCACTGGGGACCTTCAATAAGAATGCTATTTAATAAAGGAAATATAGTTGTGTGTAAATCTCTTCAAGGCTAGCTATAGAGTGGAAATTAGTTGTACTTAATGACCCTATACTAGACTACTTGTGACAATACAAGATACCTTTAATCACCATGCCCTGTTCATAATAGGCTATTAGGAGTATTTACCCTTTCTGCATGGGACTAAATTCAAAACAACGATAATTACTTTGAAAATGGGATTTTGACATTGGAGGAGGGGGGGGGGGGGGTCAATGACACTACAACGATATCTATTAATGATAACATTAACAGTTCCTTCTTCCTTTCACACTTCTGCAGTGGAAGCAATGAGGGCAGCTCCCAGAGGTACTCATTTCAATCCACGGCAAGAAACAGGATTTCATTTGAAAATGGAAGAGCACTTATCCAGATCAGACTGTACTACAGTAGTTTGCACACTGCATAAGAGCCATGTAAAATGGAATTATCTAAATACAGAGGACAATCGCAGTTGTTTAAAATGAAGCATTGCACTGGTTCTATTGGGTTTTAAATAGGTCCTTATGGATTCTGATTTGTGATGGATTAGTTACACATAGAATACTCTACTGATATTCCGCCCTTATCTTGCTTTACAATACTCTTGTAGTGTAGCTTTCTACAAAAACAGAACATAGAATCAAAAACATTACTTTTTTTTTACTACTGCTTATTACTTTCAGTACTATAACCATATATATATATATATATATATATATATATATATATATATATATATATATATATATATATATATATATATATACTTGTCAGTCACCAAATGTACACTAATGAGTATATACATCAATGCCACCTGCTGGACATGTAACATATTACTGCTCATTCTATTAAATTAAATATTACTTCTCAGAAACTTGAAATCAGACAGTGCTGGAATTAACACTGAGGTAAAATAATAAGAAACACATGTTTTGGTTATCAGTGTAATGGTTTCCTCTTAATCTGGAACACTATTGTGTTCCTTGACTGAAAACCTCTTGTGAAAGATGCTATAAAGATGTGGTTCTTCTTGTGGAGTGTGGATCCTGCAGTGCTGTAGTTCGTGTGTAACTCATAAAAGCACCCACTCATACATGCCGCGACAAAGCCATCAGGATCTCATTCAGGTTGACAGACATGATAGTTAACACCTTTGGCTATTTATGACCTCCATCTCAAAAATAAATATTACTGCAGTTGTTATGATATTATCTCGGCCTCCAATTGTGGCTCTAATATTTGTATTATATTTGTTCCAATTTACTGCACTTTAACTTTGGTTGCCTTGCAAGGGCTATTCCTGTATTCAGTTCTGTTCATTCTGGCTTGAAACGGGACAAACAAAGCTGTACCTTTATATTAAAGTTTAGGTATCAAAGGCCTTGACCCAAATTGTGACCTTTTGATTATTATGGCATATTTATATTTCTTCATGATACAATCTACCCTTTCTTTTTTAATTTTGCACTTTCTGAATATAACGCATCCTCACATGGCTGACATTTTCTTTTTAATGGGCTCTTTTTGCACAAAAAGGTCAGACTTTCTGAGTCAATTTGACCTTCCCAACAATACTCAATCATGTCCTCTGACTACCCTCCTAGGGATGAAGGAGCAGTTCAGTCATGAAGTTCAGAATTTCAGCAAATCAGCTGCTGTCCATGGAGGGCTGCATTGAGATCACCAGACTAATTGCACTTGTGGTATAATTTGGATTCGAACACAGGCCTATGCCAGCTCGCCCCCCTTTGTCAATGCATCTATTGTCACTGCCGTTTGCCTTGTCAACCTCCTGTCTCTCCGTCTATCTGTGAGCAATGCGGACGGACATGAAAGGTAAAAAAGAAATGAATTGAGAGAAACTGAAGCCTGTGACAATAAGGAGGACTGACAGAATGACAGGTAGGGATATAATTGAACCCAATTTGTTGAGGCCATCATAAGCAAAATCTTGCAGGAAAGAGATGTCAGCTTTCACAAATGTCAGATTCAGTGGTCTGTGTTTCAAAACACGGATATGAAGAAACAAGTAACGTTGTCTGTTCCATTTCAGAATATACTTCAAGAGATAAGGGTCCTGGCTCCAGCAATATACAACTGGTTTAACATTAAGACAATTAACAACTCCTTCAACATAGAAAAACAAAGCTTTTTCAAAAGTGTCAGGCAACTATTACCCTTTATAGAGGACTAATGGTAACACTTTACATTAAGTGTTACAATGTGATTATGCATAATTACAATACACTTAATGTGTAAATCTTTTTGCACAATATATGCAAGTACACAATTGTATCAGAAAAGGGTTAGTGTAATTATGGGTAAGTACACGTGTATTTACTAAGTAACTACCATCTAAATACACAGCAATTTGAGACACTTTACGTAGAGTGTTACCAAACTAATTTATAATGTCTGGGAATGTTCAAAGTTTTAGTGAGGTGGGCACATATGTCTATATTACGGATTATGTAGCAAGCAAGAGAGCAAAAGCAAGCATTTTCAGTACACCCTATGGTAATGATTGTTGATAATGTATTGGACATAGTATAAAAGCAGGTTGAGCAAACAGAGTTGAAAGGTAAAAGTCATATATGACTGGTTAGGAATCAGAAAGCATGCCCTTTGGCTGACACCCTTTCTAAAGGCCATACACAACATTTATGTTACATATTGAATCTTTAGGTAATTGACATCCATTTCAAGAGTATTTGTGATATTCAGGGGTTCATAGTAACAAAAAAATCACCAAACCATGCATTGATGAGTAACACTACTCTATATTCAAAAACTCAATGACACTCAAGTCTCTACAGCTCAGCTCCATTAACACTGTTGCAGACTGCCTCACCTGCAAGACAACACACAGAGCGGCTGCAGGCTGAATTACACACAAAGGGCCTGTCCTCTTCCTCTTTTGGTAACCTGATAAATTCACATTCCCAGGAGGAAAAGAGTCAAAAGTATGGCTACAAACCAGCACTCTCTCCCTCCATTCTCTGCAGCTTGAGGGGACTCAGCTGTGGCTGATAGGGAGCTGAGAGAGACTCCTACACCTGTGTTCCAGAGATAGCCTAGTCTGGGGAGAGCCAGCATGAATAAATAATACAGAACTCTGTATGTGTGTGTAGTGAGAAAAAAGAGAAGAGAGGGGAAAAGAATGGAAGACAACTAGTAAGAAGAAAGAGAGAGGGAGGGAAAAGAAGAGAAGGCAACATTTATTTTAAAATCAAGGAAAAGAGAGAAGAATGAAATACCTGGAAGAATTCAGTTGAAACTTTGTAAAAGTATTGGGAGAGTTGTATATGTAGAGTGCTGCTCACTGTCTAGACATGACGTAATTTTTTGTAGGAATAAAAGGGTACTATTAACAAAGTTTCAACTCGTTGTTTAAAAATGTTTTGCTGAATTAAATGCAATTCGCTACGCAAGAAAACATTCTAAGTTATTGTTTGATGCTTTTAAAAAAAAAAAAAACTCACGAGTTTGTAATGAATCTCCTCTTCGCAGCTGATGGGTTAATAATACTGAAGTCAGCATAAGACCCGTACCTGTCTCTCGACTGGAGAGCTTGCTCTTTAGTTGAATGGTTAGAGGTTTGTCTTTGAACTGTACAGTTTGCAGTTTGTGTCTGCCCCTTGCCTTTCCATTTCATTCAATGGGTTACGATATCAACAGAAGTTAAAATATTTGTCCAATTTTAAAGCTAAGTTTCTGTATTTAATACATATATCATGGTACAATGTACCTAATGCTGAACAAAGTGTGTGTGTGTGTGTGTGTGTGTGTGTGTTTGGGTGTGTTAGGGGATGGCGGTATTAGCAAATAATCTCTTTGTAGACCCTGATGCAGTAGTGAGTTGGGTGATATCGATTTAAATTACTGTACTTCATAGAAGGCATAATATCATGGATGGGAGCAAACACGACAGAGGCATGAAACACTGCAGGGCTTCACCTGGTAATACAGTCATTACCATCAGTATATTCAAGCAGCAAGCACTATTTATAAATATATATAGTCTAAATCCATTAGAGTGTAGGTGTATAGACACTGTTTCACAGTGAGTACTTATTGGAGCTGCTTCAGGGTCAATATTTGGAATACATTTTTAGTCGTGAGGGATTATGAACAGGAATTTTCAAGAAATCAGCAGGTGAGGGGTTCTCAGCGGGTGGGGGACACATTAATGTTTGTACAGGCTTACAATACAACACATTATTTTGGGAGTGTTGATAGGGTGTCATTCTTTAGGATTCTAGATCAATATCCTGTCAACTGTACCTAAAATAATGCACAATCAACATGTGCTGAATCCACATGATTGCTGTTGATGTTTTCAAAGCGTGATGGCCACCCGTGATGCACAGTAGGTAGTGTGAATAGGATAATAGACAAATGCAGGTACATGTGTTGTAGTATGTAGAAAATATGCATACTGCAGTTGATGGCTACAACTCATCTTGGTTGACTTTGTATAGCATACTTTTCACCATGGCCTTTGTGAATACCAATATCTGAAGCTGGCCACTTATTGGTTTGTTCCACCAGGTCCAGGAAGTAGCCACCTGGCACCTCAGTTCTGGAAGGATGTCCATGCCTATGATTCCTTTTCTATGTTTCTATATTTAAACTTATCATCTATAGTAATAACTAAAGAATCATCTTTGTCAAAATTATTGCTTTCTAGATTTAAAAGACAGCCAGTTTGGACAACACCATTATCAGTCTTATTGATAAAGGCATTATCCAAAACGTTGTGTTTACTTGACTTAAAATCACTGCACCTTGAGATGCTTATCGTGAAAGAATCTAACAATGGGTGTCTTTCCTTCTTCCCAGCATGAATTTTAAGGCACTTTTAAGTACAGGTGGCACCAACCAGTGGAAGATTAATTCAAGAATATGGTTGGAAGCCAATCTGAAGTTGTTTCTTACAACAATTGCAGCTTCACTGATGTGTTGACAGAATGGCAGATTGAGTCTAAAATAAAGCTAGTGCAATTGCATGGCCATCATCTGGAGCTAGAGTGGCAACAATAAGAAACAATTAATTTGTGAGAGTTTTAGCTCTCTGTGATGTCAATGTACAAACTAAAACACATCTAAACAGCACTGTTCTGTATGTTGTTAATGTTTAACATTGCAAGGTTATTACAAAAATGCAAGAATATTTTGGGAGCACGATGACCATATGGGATTGTCCTAGCAGAAGGGCACTTTACGCTCACAGGTCATTTTATTTTCAAATTGGAATCCAGTTCTCTGTGAACAATTTCCAACTGCCTCTCGAAATGACTTGTAAAGCAATGTACGCAATTTAACAAGAGGGCTATGAGGCTAGTCATTCGGAAATATCAACCTTATAAAAAAAAAAGAGAAAGGAAGATTGGAAAATACTTTTGAAAGCAATATACTTGTCACGTTCTCTTCTTACGATTCTTATTTCTCTGTCTCTCTGAAGCTTGCATTGCAATGCATTCTCAAGCACCATAGAAGAGGAAGCTGCCTCTCACACCAATGGCCCTTTGAGAACCAAAGTCCACAACTGCTGGAATACTGCACCATGGAGGGAATGTGCTGTGGCCATATGTGGAGATCATATTACAATAAATATCCTGTTTATCTCGCTGTCTATATCTATTTTAAATTCCACAATGTATTCATTGTCGGACGAAATCTTGAAAAGTGCACATAGAATTGTACAGCATGCAGGATCAACAAGCTGAATAATAAACAAAGGGTTTCAAACCCTGAAAATTAAATACATAAAGAAACCTGGATTTTGTATGTTAAACTGTTTGAAAAAATAAAAGTCCTGATACATGAAGAAAAATTAAGAACTGCTTTGAGCCTTTTCTCCTTGCAGCATTAATAGTTACGCACAAAAAGCTACCTGTGTTTTTTTCATTTTATGACAAACTTCTTCACCTTTCCTCCCTCTTGTTGACAGACACCAATGATATTTAAAAGGCATTTCAGTCCTTTGAATCCAGTGACAGACTGGTGCCAGGCAGGAGAGGAAGCTTGTAGGTCACACTGCAGGTTAGCCTGGCTTGAGAATCCACCAACATTAAGGCCACCCACGGATGTAGAAATAATCACAACTTAATGAAACTTGCGATTTTAAATGTTGCCATCCAGGATAAAAAATTACAAGCATGCAAGCAGACCAGTGATGAGGTTGCTCAGGATTCTAATAGATTTAACTTTGCGCTCAATTCAGTCAGGGTATAAATAGTGCCCTTCAATACAGAGGGCTTGTAACAGTAGACGGCTCCAGCTCCAGTTAGTAACCTCCAATCACAGATGAAATGGATCTGAGATGGAATACATTTGTTGCATAGGACACAGAGAGGCCCCCTTGTAGGTCACTGCTCCCAGAGATCGCCCACAGCTCTCCCATCACTTTAAAGAGATTGACAGTCCCTTTGAAATTACACATGGTCACACTCGTCCTTGGAGATGTGAGATCATTAGCTGCTCTTCCTCCTGTCACTCTTCTTAATGTATTCTCTCTCTTTGCCGAACAACAGGGCTGGCTATATTGCAGTGTGTGTCATGCAATTAGACATTGATACTAACCATATTAGGATTGGAAGTGGTTATCAGTTAACATTAATTATGTATGCTTGTCAACGTAAGGGATTTGGGTCAGTACCTCTTTTCTCCTTGGCCAAGGGAAGTGGAGCAGATGGAGGCTGTTCAATGAGTATAAAAGCCTCATTTTCCACAGAGGGAGGTTGTGGAGCTAGTGTAAGAGCCTAAAAAATACACTGCATAATGATTATGAGTAAAAAAAAAAAAAGATACCTGCTATAAAGGAATGTAAATATTGCTTGAAGGAAAGTATTTCTATTCCCGTCTGGCTTCTCCCATCATTTTCAATTCTACAGTTGTTATTTTTTTGTTTAACACCTAAAGATGCTGCAAACCCCCAAGGTCTTCACGAAAAGCCAGTCACAGAAAATAGAAATTGTTTCAGGACAGCAATTTTGAAGACATCATCCATGCATTGGGGGAAAGCAGTAAGCTTCAGAAAGAGATGCATGAGATGCCAGTCTTGAAGCAGAGAAATAGAATGAGCTTTACTCTCCATAAAGATTAACACCCAATTCTCACATTGTAAATCAATCAGTTCACTGCATGCTCATGTTTAACCCTTTGCGGTCCTATGTTGGGCTAGGTCTGACATTACAATTTTCCCTTTCTAGTCCGAAGTTGGACCCTATCTGACGTCATCAACAAGATATAAAGCACAGGTCTCTAGTCGTTTTTTTCCGGAAAAAGCCCAGAAAACCTTTCAATGGCTGAGTGTGATCGATAGGAGCCGAATGAAGTCGAAAAAAAGGGCATATCTGATAGCTCCATGTACCACAGAGATAACATGGACACAAACAAAGGAGATAGCTGCTTCTGCATCCAGCGCTCAAAGAATATCACAGACATTTGCAGAGCTTCTGGAGATGTTATAGTAATAAAATAATGACTTGGATTGCATTATGGAGGAGTTTGGTGATAAAACGAGTGATCATGAGTATGCATATCTATAACACTGATAGACCCTTTCTTTGTGAATAACACTGTTGTTGTTTCAGTAAACAGATCCACTGCTATAACAGTGGACTATGTTGTGGTCCCCGTGTATATCCCGCTGTTGTTAAAAAAAACAGCGACAAACAATTAAGAATCGCTGTTGTCTTCTTTATTGGCCCCCATCAGAGTGATCACATGAATGACATCATCTACCATAGACAGCAATTATATATAGATTCAGTGAGCCCATTGCTTTGGGTCATATGACCATTCTGTAGCATGGAACAGTGAAGTGAATGTATATACCGCAGGTGCATTAATTATACTATAGTAAAACATGGTTGTTTCCTCAAAGAGAAGTGGAAACCCAACTGGCACTACTAATGATCTTTATTTATTTTAAGGGAATTGCCACCTTTCTTCCTCCTCTTTGTGAAAGTAGTGCTGATTTTTCCGGTGTGCTAAGGAACAGAGCTGAGTCCCAGTGCTGCTGCTCAAACTGGTATTCTTTAAAGAGGTCAACCCTCCAGCAATATCTAACAATGTTTATTGAGTTTCAACCAAAAAGTGAAAAATCGCTACAGAATCATCATTCTCTCACTAGGGACCACACTTTTTGTATCTGAATCATCAGAGAGGTAGGGTAGGGGGAATATGCATGATTTAGTCAAGTTCTTGTTGATCTGTATTGGTACTAAGCCATGACAACAGGATGAACACGACTGCTGCTCTTTGAAACAGTGCCATGACATTTTTCATGACCATAAAGAAGACCTAAAGCAGATGGAAGGACCTGCACGGCAATTCCATAGCAGTTTCTAACAGAAAAACACAGCATGGTAAACATGCAACTTGACACATTACTTTGAGGATTGAGATTACATTCCCAAGGCTTGCTCTTATTTGGGATAAATAGGATAATGTTGGTAATGTTGGTATTGTAATGACTATATATATATATATATATATATATATATATATATATATATATATATATATATATCCCTGGGAGGCAGCTTAGATCCTTTAACTCTGGATTGTTAAAATGCATGGTCCCAAACGTGTTGTGCTCGGAGGGCGTAGTTTTAGCTGTATTGCTCCTTTTCTTTGGAACAAACTACTGACTTTCATTAGAGAATCCGCAACAGTAGCCAAATTAAAAAATATCCTTAAGATGCACTTATTCTCTGCCGTATTTTTTCAACTCTATGACTCTACTTATTATAATATACTGTACTTTTACGATGATCGATTTTATCTCTATATTTACCTATTTTATTGTATTTTATTTATTGATGTATCTATAGAACCAATTCATTGTTATTCATTGTGTTTTGTAATGTTGACTTGTGTATGTTGACCTAGGTGTGAAAGGAGCTATAATAAATGGGTTATTATTATTAACGTTGTGGTTAAGGCACTCTTTTGAGGTGCACAAAGTCACCAGTTTGCACCCAGCCTTCACCCTGTTACATTTAACAGCAGTAGCTGTATAAAATATTAGCCATTTTGTAGCACAAATACGGCATACTAAGCACAGTAGTAACAGTGCAGCTGAGCTACACACTGCTGTTGTAGGGTCTTCGTTTGCAGTTAATTTGTTGCATATTAGGGAATCAGCAAAAAAAAATATATATAATTAAAGAGCTGGGTCTTTCTTTTTTTCAAGATGCCTCAAACGTGAACTGATTGGAATATTGCTCGACAAAGATTGGTCAGTTCAAGCAACCTTTTAAAAAAAATGTGGTGTTTTCAATAACAATCCCACAGAACATCTGTAAAACAGTTAATCCATCAATAGCCTTTGGAATAAAAAATACACACAGACTGCTGTAAATGTTAAAACCTAATTTTGATATTGCAATCTGGTTCATACAGCTGCAAACAGCATGCAATTCATTATGACAGCATGGTTCAGATTATAACTGCTGTCTGGATAAACAAAAGTTTTTGGTGTAGTTTTTTTTTTTTTTTTCATTCTCATACTGATCCACTGTCTCTTTAAAAAGAAAGCATATTCTCTAATTCTCCATGCAAATTCATCTCAGGAAATGTACTCCTTTTCCCTCACTGGCACAGAGAAGAACATGTATATCGTGTTTCAATGCACCCATCAACCCGGGTTGAAAACCCTGCTGCTCTTGATACTGTGTTTACATGTTAAGTTAGCCAACCTGCATTGGCTGCCAATCTGAGCAGTCGCAGATTTTTTTCTGATCTTTTCCAAAAGCGGGATGGGTGGGAAGTATGTCACAACACTGACCAATCAAGTGACGAGTGGGCGTAAACATTTAATCCATCTGCAGGGTGAGCATGTTTCTCCGTGCTTTAGTATTATCATATCATTTTTTTTTGGGGGGGGGGGGGGGGGGGGGGGTAGTAACAAAAAGTTTCAAAGAATTGTTAAGATAGTTGGAAGCAAAGCAATAGCGTCCATGCTTTCAGTTTTGTAAACGAATGAAAGTGACCACAGCCGCAAGGCTTGCTGGGAAAGAACTGCCAACATCCGTCAAAAACTTGCATTTCATAGAAATGTAGTTTTTTCACTCAGCTCGGGTAGACTACCAAAGGAAGTTGAGGACAAATGTGAAAGAACGCAGATCAGCTCAGAATGGAAATGAGGTTTTACTGTCTCTCAGATTTAATAAACAGAATGAGGTTGCCCCGCTTCCTGGTAATCAAATTGCTAATACATAAGAGCCGTGAAATATTTAGTGTTTACAGGTGCATCCATTACCTTGGTGGTACTGATCTGAATATTCGCAGCCAATGTAGATATTAATTGTTATTCAAAGTCATTTTTAAAATGGTAATGTTGCATACATGAGAAAGTGTGTTAACAATCTCACTGGAACCAGCTACAGTCCCTTCACTAACAATAAACTGGAAGGTACATTGAGATGGTAATAAGCCGTCAAGTCCTCTCCAGTGCAGCGCCATTTTAAATTTGTTGGCAATGCTGTGAAAAAATTATAATCAATAAAATGTAGAAATTTGAAGTTACCCACAGCCATACAGCTGTTTCAACAAATAATATAAAATACTGCTAGACTGTCTTTAAAATAAAAGCTGCTTTCTCAAAACTATTTTAAATCATTAGGTTCAAAATGTCTGTGGGGATAAAGTGGTGACTTTAATGAAAATACAATTTAATTGTGGGTAGCTTAGAACATTACCACGAAAAAAGCAAAAGCATCTTTTAACTAAAACATATACCAACATAGCGGATGGATTCATTGACATATACCTACAGACCTTCGCGGACTCCAATACATTGCAATCTCTGGTAGTTTTGTGCTATTGACACCTTTTGTGAGTGGAATCCAGCTGTTCCTGATGTTATGGTATATAAAAACATCTGAGAGGCAAGAATTACTCCCATTCTAGTGTCTCTTAGAAACAAAGCGACATCAGCGTTTCAGTTGCTGCATTTTGTATTTCAGGACTACATATTAAAGTATCTTAAAAATGCACAGGTTTATGGCAAACAAAAGTAGTACATTATAAAAAGTAAAGTTTATTGAATTTAATAATCTGTTCGAAATGTTTGCTAGTTAAAACATATGGAGGTCATATTTACCCACATTGCTATAAATCCTATCGACTGTGTGCCACCAATCCTGTTTAATTTACACATCACAGCCCACCAGAAGTGTTATGTAACATCCTGTACACTCTCCAATCATTTTTTCATTTTTCAGACTGCTTCCCAGCCACCTCGTCTTCGTATTCCTGTGTTTTTTATATGTACATCAAACGAAGTTGGCCACTCAGTGAGAGCTCTAAGTTGTGTTAGAAATGGATAGATTTATTTGCTACACGAGGTAACGGTTGCGGGGACCAGCACGTATTGACATGTATTGGATCCGAGGACGACCCAAGCCCCAGTGTATTATTTGTCAGGAGGTTTTGTCAAACAAAACTCTTAAGCCTGCAAAACTAAGATGCCATTTTTTCTACAACACATTCAGAATGTGAATACATATATAAGAAACAGGAACTTTGCCATCAGCAACTTTCCATGTAAGAAATGACAAAATTCCTTGCTGACCTCGTAGCAAAGATTCAAGCCCAGGAATCTCATTAAGTTTATATATATATATATATATATATATATATATATATATATATATATATATATATATATATATAAATTTCAAAATGCTGTTGTGAAAAAAAGAGTGGCACATGCTCAAAAATAGAACGCTGAAAGAAACAATTAACCCAGAGGCCATATTTTTTTAAGTGGCTTATATCTCTGTGGAACGTAATGGAGCATCACACAGTCAGCTTTGATGGTCCTGATTCTAAATTTTGTTGTTATCGTGACTACATATTAGATTCAGCTGTCCTGCGAATGTCAGTGATGTAACAACGTGGGCGTAGAAACAGCCACCTCAGCACTGAGCTGTTAGCTGCTGCCTCTCTTTTTCAAAATGACTCACCTTCACCAACCACTGCAACACCCCACCAAAAAATAAAATGAGCCCACCTCTCCAGATCTCTGCAACCAGACAAGCCTTCATGAAATGGCATTTAAGCAACACAATTTTGGATGCTGGTAAAAGAACATTTGAAATGTTGTTTGTAGATAAACACTTCTATTTGAAATTGATGTTATAATAACTAACAATATAACCTTGTAGTAACATTTTGACAGGCTAACTGAACTGTTAACAGGATTTTCTATTTGTACTCTTCTGGGTGGCAGTATAATAGAAAAAAAACAGCCTCACGAGTCCTATCTCAACTGCTCAGTTGAAACAATTTATAAATATAATGTATCTATTTACTACTAGGATTTGAGGAGACAGTGTGGTCCAGTGGTTAAAGTCCAGGGCTTGTAACCAGAAGGTAAGCCGTTCAAATCCCACCTCTGTCATTGACTGACTCCCTGTGTGACCCTGAGCAAGTCACTTAACCTCCTTGTGCTTTGTCCTGCGAATCAATGTCCTATTGTAAGTGACTCTGCATATAATGCACAGTTCACAGCCTACCTCTGTAAAGAGCTTTGTAATGGTGGTCCACTATTAAAGGTGCTATATAAAAGTAAAGATATTATTATTACGTTATTTCATTGAGCGTAGTAATAACTTAGAGGAGGATCGGCTTGGAAGATGTTCAGCTCTGGAATGGCTAGAAGAAGAAGAATCTCAGGTGTCTTTGGGCCCTAAAGGAATAAAGGAGGACCAAACCTGATAACAAACTATGTGTATTCTATATCTTCCTCCAGTCTTTATCTGCCAGGCACAGTACCTAGACAGATGAGTCAGCAAGCAGAAGTGATGAATTTCTAGTTGGAAAGTTTGTAAATGAAATTAAGTTTCTTTGAATATTTCTAAACTCAACACTAATGCATATGCAATATTCCATTCCTATATATATAGATATATATATATATATATATTATATATATATATAAAGTCAGTTGCCTTTAATAAAATAACAGATCTGATAAAAACAATATAATATAACACATGAGGCAGCTGCATCCAATGACATGGCAGAATAGATTTAAAAGTAGGAGGCATGGTTTATAGGAAAAATTCTAGTACTGTAGTTGTACTGGTATCATATCAGGAAACATTAATAATATTGGGGAAAGAGGGTACCTTTGTATAAATGACAGTTGTTGCTATTAGGTTTAATTGGATGTTCTGCTAAATCTGCAATTATCAGTTCCCAGGGGTTTCTGTGCCTGTTTAGACTTTTTGTTGTTTACTGTAAATTACAGTGACATGGTACTGGGCTGCAGTCCATTAGCATTAGAAAACATTATGTTAAATTATAGAGCTCTAATCGGCCTGTTAAATTCACCGAAACCCTGCCTCACTCTACCGCCAGAAACACTGGCTGCAATAAAAGTCAAGATAAAAAGGAAAAATGACAAAAAAGAAGAAACATTTTGAGAAGCCCCCTTTGCTCTGTAAAAATGCTGCCAAGTCCCTCTACTTTGTGAAATGCTGTTGAGTCTAAATGTCTAAACAAAGATAGGATGATAAAACTATCTTGCACAGAACACAGGGCAAACAATGAATGAATATTGCAAGTAGAATGCACTGGCGATCTTAAAAGAAAATTGAAATTTGAATTTTCCAGCCACCCAAAGACTTGTAGTTTAGCGATCCAGCTCTACACAAGTGAAACCCTCCTATGTAAGCAATAGCGACTCAGACAAGTACATGACTGTTTCAGTGGTTTGCCCAATGTTGCAATCGGGAAACAAACAGTATTTGATTCCTCCTCTTGTGAGTGGGAGACATGGCAGAGTCTTGTCAGACAGGAACTTCCTTTAGTATGGTGACATGTTGCTGCAGGCATTTCCACTCACTCATTCTGCAAACAGAATCGTTTTCCACCTCTGTGAACCAAATGCACTGTATTTGAAAACAATTTTTTTCTTCTTCAATTTCAGTCAATATCTGCCTGGGGCAGCACCCAATAAAATAAAATAAAACTGCGTCTGAATTTATTTTTTAATCAAAGGCATTGGCCTTCTTTTTTGTTTTTACAGGATGTCCTGCTGTCTTCCTGTGTTTTGAAGTCAGTCACTGCAAGGAAAATCATTTTTATTTGCAGCATTTGTGTGTTTCGCTTAATGGCACACATTAAGAAAAAGGTTAGAAGTTGAATTTTATAATGAGCTGAGGAATGCCACTTTTATCCTTGACATGCAAACTTCTCTTAAGCTAAAATGTGTAGACTTTGCTAATTTGGTCTCATTACTGGAATTTACAAAACTGAGAGAATGGCTCATTTTTGTCACCCCGGTATTAATTAGGACTGAAATTGCATAGATGATACCTTTGTCTATAAGTATGCCAAACTAGTGTGCTGTCTATTAACTACCAACAACAAGGTAATAAATATGTTAATATACATAATTTCTATTTCTGTTAATTGCTAGTTAATATATAATAAACCAGATAAAACTACAAATCAGAACCCTATGGATTAGCAATTCCCAGGCGATCATATATTTGAAATTGCTTTGAATTGTTACTGTAGTAATGTTTAACAAATTAAATCAGGTTTTTATTAGAGGGTGTCTTAACAGAGCGCATTTAACCTCTTCTCACCAACAGAATCTGGAATGGCAGTGCATCACACAACACTGCCTGTTACATTATAAAGATCTTAATGTATAACCCTTTGGTCAAAACAAGCAATGTTTGCTAACAGTTAATAAACAAAAAAAAGTGGCCCTTACAAAAAAAGCGTGACCAGAAAAGATTTAGAAGTGATTACCTTATAAGCCCAATTTGAATATATTTTGAGCAGAATAAACAAAATTGAAAGAAAGAGCTGTAAAAAGTACAGATTTAAATTTGCAGATGCATTTTGACAATGAAATATGAAGCCTTCAGATCTGTACACAATACAGACACCTATACAATCAGATCTGATGGAAAAATTAAACACAGTTTATGGCTTTTTTTTTCATGGTGCTTGAATCAGTTTGCCCAGAGAGGCTTCTATAGTCATCAAAACATTAGGAAAGCAATTAATTTTGATTTAATGAAATTACAAACTACTCTAATTAGGACTGAACCACCAAACCAGCAACTAAAGAGCTCCTGAAAATGTGTAGGAGGAAAGTTTCCTTTGAAGTTTTTTTTTTTTTTTAACCCTTCTCAGTACCCTGCATTAAAAAGCATGATTAATTCATAACTTGAATATGAAAATCTCATTATTCAGCAGGCTTACTCTTGAACTGAAGCAGATTGATTCAGATTCAGTCAAATAACTAGATGTGAACACTCAGTTGCTGCCTTAAAAAATGAATCAATATTTTAGCACAGAGGATCCAAAGAGCAATTAAATTGTATGTTTTTCAGGAGCCAGAAGGACATCACTCAAAACCTAGAGGTTATTCAAGAACAAAATGCTTTTATAATTATTATTTAAAAAAAAAATTAAAAATTACCTGCAAACATTTCAAAATTTGTATTTCCAAACATTCTTCCAACACACTCTGCATAACTGCTTGTAAAACAAATATCTTCTTCTAGGTAGATCTGATCTTGTAAAAATATCTTGGAGACCCATCACAAAAAACACCAAATGTCAAGTCTCCAGTGGGTTTTTTTCTTCTTCTTCTTCAGCTGGCTGTGTTATCTGTGTATGTGTAAGTGGCAATGTGACTGACAGCTAGTTAGATATTCAGTTCAGGAGCGCCACAGAGATTCATTATGTGCACATTAATGGCGTCAAACTCTTTCCACAAAAACACAATTCCATGCAGCTCCATACAGAGCATGGCATGTGGTATAGAATCTCTCGAAATCAACTAGATCTGGGACATTGATTCTATCAGTTAAAGCAATGGACTGTAGATCTAAAGGATGGTAAGCCAGGTTAGCCATTAAAGTGAAGGAACTGAGAGGTACTTCTAAAACATTCTGCTCTGCGTTGGTGGAGTTAGCATACTCCCTGCCATCCTCTCTCTGCCCTGTTTCCTGTTACTAGGCAAAAATGGTAGGGTAATGGAAATCAGATATGTTGACAGACGATCAGGGTACAAAAACAATAGGAGAGGAGTGACAATGATAGACAAGATATTAGGAGCCATATTCATACTGTAAAACATGTGCCACTGTGCTGAATTAACACTGTTGGTGCTACAGAGGGAAACATGCATTCATGCATGGATTAACATTTCTCACAATCCTGTGTTCATGCATGAATGAAATAAACAAATAATAATAATGTGTTATACATGTGAGCAGCATCATCTGTTACAGAGAAACATGGAATGAATACGTGTTATTAAATTCATATGAATTAACAGGGCTGAATTCAAAATTAATCACTTCAGAACTCAAAAGAAACACATAAGATATCCAGGTGCTATTCCTGTGGTATTTAGACGGAATTCACTGGGAATTTGTGGCCGATATTGTAAAGTGTTACTGTTATTATTATAATATTTCAGCGATTCATGACTTTGACTGTGTCTCATTTTTATTTGTGCGCAAAAGTTAGACAATGTCCCAGGGAGTAAATCTGAGACAACTGCTTGTCACTGGCCTGGAAATGAGCCTCGTCTACATGCTGTCTAACGAATGGTTAACCAGTAAACAGTATTTACCGACAGTGCAAGTTATACCAGGATTGCTGTGCCCTATCTGGCTGACCTATATTAGTCAGCTCACCAGGTCACCCCAGAGAAGCCTGTTCCTAATGTGTTTGATCTGCTCTGACAAGCTTTTCATTGAACTATGATTATTTGGAAACTGGCCTGCTCTGAATCATACCAACATGTTCCCTGGGCAAACGCCAGAGATGTTTCTGCAGGCAACCTCCTAAAATGTCATTTTTTTTCTCTTATTTAAAATTTTGCTCTGCGGTTTTGAGGTGCTCATTAGGTTCATAATGACAGCTGATAGCCGATCGGTTCCGGTGCTCATTATAGAGCAGCACGAGGCCCGTTTGACAGGTTGTCTCCTTGGATCTCATGCACACAGGGTGCTTAACCTCAGGGATTTTGACTGAGGTTTTTCTGGTTAGTTACAAATCCCACAGGGATAAGATCTCCGAATCAGATTTTTGAAAGGCGCTACGCAAAGAAATAGAAACTCCCTCAAAAAGGTGTTGGGCCACAATAGGAAGGCAGTGGTTTGATGTGACAGGATCATCCATTACAAATTAGTGCCTCTAATTCTTTAAATAAAACAGGGCGCAAGTAACAGACCACCACCAAATCTTCCCAAACTATTTTCTTCTCCTGACCATATATACAAAAAATATAAAAGCAAGGATTCCTAAATTACTCCACAAATACAAACACTCAGAAACAGCTTCTTCTATAATACACTAAAATGCTGTAATGGTTAGTTTTCTAAGAGGAATGGCCTAGTGGGTTAGCTTTAGATTTCCACTGATTGGAGGTGCAAATCAGCCAAGGCTGCCCTCCACAATAGCCTGTAACCAAGTTGTTTGAAAAGGCTGCTCATGAAACCTCAGCAATGAATACATTTAGGATATAGGGAAGTACCTGACTACAGAGACAATACAATGGTTACGATGTGCCCCCTCTCCTTTGTTACGAAAAACTATTGACTTGATTAATTAGTGGATTGTTTTAATTAAAGTATTCTTCATGAGACTGAGGGATGGTCACTGTCGGACAGATAGAACCACGCTGACAGGGAGCACAGCTAACTGCAATCACAGCATCATCTGGTCACTCACTGACCTTGCAACTATTGCGCATGTATGCAGGTCGATTTCAAATCCTTGCCTTGATTATAGGTCTAATAAAGGGGAGCTAAATAATTATTCTTGGCAACAGAAGACATAAAGAACTACTATCCTGGTACCTCAGATTACTGGAGGTAGACCTCTGAAGCAGACTTACTTGACAGGTAATTAGGCACTTTATAACTTGATTATACAGTAGCTACTGTATAATATACAATTACTGCATGTCTGTAGTAAAGCAGATTTTCGTTAGGAGCCTCACATGTCACTCCCCACTGCCGCCCATTTTCCATTGCCTTCTTTCCTCAACTGTAGACATATCTCAATATCTTTATCTTTTATAATCAGCCAGTTATATAACTTTATGGCTTCTGATTAGCATGTCACAAAATGAATACAATCTAGAGCTATGAGCCCTGATCGGTCACTCATATTGTAACCATTTTAACCACAAAAACATTGGTTGGAGGTTCAGATACGGAACAAGAGTAACAGAGAAACTCAAAAGAATAACAACAATTGCTACTCATGCTGGCTTCATACCAGCGTGATAGTTGTTGTATTTACCGTCTGTTCAGTGTGTGATTTGTCTGTCTGTTTTGACCAATGTGCCGTTTTGTTTTGTAAAAGTGCTTTCATTTGTTCAAGCCTTTTATTTATTATCAAAAAGCGTAAGCAGCACTTTTATACCCTGCAGAACTGACTTAAATATAATTCCAATAGGTCCATGCACCACAAAGAGACCAAGAGTAATGGAGAACTGAAAAAGGTAACTTGAACTGAGATAGTTACTGAGATGAACTGGAAATATGAACAATATAAAAGAGTAAACTGATTATATTTGTTCCCTGTGTCATTAACATCTGAATAGTATTTTATGGGATAGAAGTTTTCTGCTTTTTTGGATCCCAGTGTCTAATTAGAAAAGATAAAGTCAATTGCTTCATCTTGTGACAATGGGCTTTCCAGGAATCCAACTGATTAGGAAAATAATCTGTAGCACTTTAGATTCTATGGGAATACGTAACCATGTAATGACCTTGTAATAACTGGATAAGAACTAATGGTTCCATCTCTTGCACAATGATTACATTTGAATGAGCTGAACCACAGTGTTACAATGTAATTACATCAGGTAAGAAGAAGCTATTCAATAAGATCATTTCTATGCATTTGCACAGCAGGTACCATGTAAGCACACTAGTAGTTACATGGTTATTACAATGTAATGTACATGGCTATACAAGCCCTGTAATCTGAAGTACTCCTGAATCATCCTTGTTTTGCAGTAAACAACAACTCAGATTTTCAGAGTATCTGTGCAGTATGCCTTAAACCTTTACAAAATAAATGTTGTGGCCACAGATAACGGGGTTTCTGACATATAACTGGGTTTCTGACATATATGTAATAAGCATTTACTACACTATAAAACATTGTGTGATTTTCCTAGTTTGTTTACCCTGTTATATTTGCACAGTTGTTTTGCTGTTTTCCAAAGCCAGCAGTGTCCTACAATGACGTTGTCGGTTTATTATAATCTTCCATAGTTTAGCTTCCTGAGCATTCTGCTTTTGGAGAGCAGACCTTGATGGCCACATTGCTCCCGATATGTTAGGTAAACTTTCTTCGATGGGTGTTTTTAGGGACCTTCCTTCCTTGAAACATGCTTATCCCCCATGTCAGTATATTTCCAGCTTACTCATAGTATTGCCTGTATTATTATTCTGATATTTTACAAGCACAACGTACTTACAACATACAGTGGCATCCTTAGTAAACATGTAAGAACCACATGGGGCACGACTTTTTGAGTGATGTCCTGTTATGCTTTGTCAGATTTCAGTGAGATCTAGAAACGTGAGGTTTTGAGCTTAATATACTAGGAGGGATTGTCATGTATTGAAGGAAATTGCCTATTTAGGACCTCAGGCCATGACCCACAGTGGTTATCTGTTTTCTTGTTTTGCTTTGAGTAGGATTGTGCATTTTATTTGTTTGCAGGCTTTAAGCTGGCAAAACTTCCATTGCCATAGGAGCTAAACATTGAAGGATAAACAGACAAATCCACTCTAATCAAATTTCACAGCTCCTTTCATATTTGCTCTGGGAAATACTTGTCTGCCCTTCGCTCAAGCCTTCTGCCATCTTCTTGCATCTTCCTGCATCTAACCCTGCATCTCACTAACACTTCTCTTCAATGAGAGTCAAGAGGCCATAACGCAGGAAACACAAACACTTACGGTTCATCATAAAACATGAGAACTCTGCAATACTGTAACACACTCCTAATTCCCTAGTATGCAATTACCAAAAGCTACAACCAGTGAAGAGAAAGAAAAAAGCTTTGCTAGTCTGATCTGAAATATGGCTTAATGAAGCTTATCTTTATTTTATTTCAGCAGTAGATGATGATTCATGTGTTGCGCTGGAATGCACCAGGTTCCAGTCTTTGGTAATATCTATAAATGATTCATCTGGCAAAGCTGTGAATTCCACTAAAGTGCCTCTCAGCTCCAAAGTTAATGGAAACGCTAAATACCACCATTCAAAAAGCCATTAAATTGCTCTGAAATGCAAGTCAGTGTTTGTGTGTTTACGTCTGGGTACGTCTCTGTGCCCTTCCAAGAAAATCACTATTGGGATGCCATTATAATAATAATGAACACTGCGATTTGACCACCATGATTTGAATATGGTCACAGCATCATTATAATACCATTGGCACTGACTGTTGTTGTGTATATGCCCCTGTGCTATCTTGGGCCTTCAACGCTATTGAAGATTTTTTGGTTAGGATGTGTCTGAATAAGGTACAATAAGGGAGGACTCTCAATAACAAGGGTTCTCTGTGTGTGATTACTTAGGTCATAAGTGTGTTACAGATGAGCCAGGACAGTTGCCATTCTTGATAGAGAAGAGCCTGACTGTGTAGCTTGTTATTTCAGTCATGAGAAGAAGTAGCTTTCTGCATAGCCCATACAATTAGGCCACCATTTAGTATTAAAAACCATCTATCCTAACAAGCTATGCCAGTTTAATTAACATATATAAATGTACCTTCTTGCCATTCACAATTGCATAAACCCGGATAAATTCTCATTTCTCATTATAAAAACATAGCTTTCATTGGCACCTAATGCTTTAGTGATACTTTTCTCATTTGTACAGTTAAACAGGCAGCATGTGGTCTCCTCTTTACTGTATATCACTCAGATATGATATATTTGTATACAGATAGCCTGGCAGATGTCTATGCATAAATGTAGATAAAGATAGATTTTGTATATTTATACTCAAGCGGTAATCAATGCTTTAAATTCAGCTCACATATCTCGACAGTAGAAGCTGCAGGGAATGTCATAAAATATTTAACATGCATTTAGCCTTTAAAAAAGTTAGTGATTGCATTACTTAAAGCATAGAGCCAAGCGTTCCTAAATTGCTTCCTAATTATTTTTTACTTTTTACTTTAATGTCAATTTAATTTGTGCCTATCCAAAAAAAAACATAAAAGTCTAAGCAGTGGGCTAGAGGGGGGATACAGCTTGTATCTGCAGTAATAAAAGCCACTGGGTACAATACAACCAAGCCAGCCAAATTCAAGACTCATTACCCCACCTCAGAGCAAGTAAAGGGTGCAGCATCACTCACAGGGGGGTTCATGTAAAATAGGGTTACAGCTGGTTCTCTTACTTTATTCCAAAAATCAGCTCCTTGTTTGTTTGCCATGTATTATCAAGAAAGCTTTTTCCTTAAAAGGCCGTTTTAATACAAAATGTCTACTAACTACACTATTATTTTCTTGAAGAGATGTAATGACCTCTCTGAAAGTCAGGTAGTACAGGCACTATGCTACATCTCAGTAAGTGTTAAACCTGTGTATAATAATGATGATGGTGATGATGATGATGGAGATGCGTCTTGGGAGCCCTATTGCCATTGGCCCCTTATAGTCTGCTTTAATGAAGCTTCAATGTATTGGGAGTGAACACAATCAGACTGCCCAGGGCTTTGCTTTGCAATAGCACCGATACTATAGAAAGTGTCTCAGTCCCAGAGTACAGGCTACCAGAAAGTAGATCTTATTCTGTAGCAGAGCCAGTTTAGATATACATCTCCAATAAAACAAAGGTTAAGAAGAATAAAGTGTGCATCTGGTGGCATTCTTCCTCTTTCTATTCCCATTGCTCTACTGGTTGGCTGCCACTCTCGCTTGCCCAGCAGACCAGAAGCAGATTTCATGGGTCAGCAGATAGGTTGGGAGAAAAGACAGGCAGATTTCATAGCTCCGGCCACCACATCAATACAGCATGCTTAATTTGCTTTCTTTGTTTGGCAGCATGGGAGAATATGATTCTGTAATGCTTATTATATAAGCAGTGCTATATACCTTAACATAGTGTGTTTAGATTAGTGCTCACTATTAAGGTCTCCAGGAATTGCAGTGCTGAAAGGGTGCTTTATTAATATGGTGCAGGGTCACAGTGCTGCACAGCTGATCATGGGGAATTTAGACAGGCGCTGGAGAGGTGAAATGTTTTCAAGGTAAACTAGAATTCCAAGATTTTCAAAGCCTTGACCTTATTGATTTACTGTTGGACCAGTGTAACCAGCAAACGCTGTACTGACCCAGTTTCAAGAGCTTAGATGCCCTTTGCAGCATTCCTTTCCTGCTGCAGCCTTTGACTGAGGCAGCCTGACAAAAGTTAGTATTCCATTATGTTATTTCTCTTTTTCCTTTAAGCATCATGTCAGTCAAGCTTAGAATTATGGGAATAGAGCTAATAGGAGCAGGAGCCCAGTCATTAAGGGGTTCGGGAGGGATCAGGAATTAAGAGAGTTGACTAAATACTAAAAATACACACAGTTATAGAAAGTCTTTCCTAGTGTCTTTGCAATGGTGTTAAACTACTTGTCTAATGTCATAACATTGTTTCTATTTAGTGTGGTACTAGTGAAGCATCAGTTCTATTTCAGTATGGTAGCAGCCACTATAATGTTGGGTTATATACAAAAGAAAAGAAAAGCAAATGGCCAGTCAATGATGAGAAACTGAAGTACAATAATGTTAAAGCATTGTAACATAACATCTAGTGAAACTACTATGTAACCATGCAAAAAAACAAACAAACAAAAAAAACCTTATACAATTGTATAGTGAAACCTTTTGGGCCATTTTGTGCAAAGTTCAAACTGTCAACAAACGTGGAGTTGACAAAAAGTACTGTGAGGGTCTGCTTTTAAAGATTTACTCTGGATTTAATATAGCAACACTGGAATCATGAATATAAAATGAGAGCTGAAATGCGTTCCTTCAGGCTCATAGCTACACATAGGTACAATTAATTTGCACCATTTTGCAGTAGAATTGAAACAGCCTTATATAAAACAGCTTTGATCCCTGTGTGGGGTGCATTAGTGGACTGAAGAAAATAACTAAAGAATGACATTGTAGTTCACACTTTCCATTATATCATTTGCTTCCATCTAACAGATAAGTAAAGGACCTTTTCATTTACTAGATTAGGTTTTGAATTGTGCTGGTTTAAAATCCCAGCTCCACACATCAGATATGTAATTTGCATAACACAGGAATGAACCATACGAAGTACGGCCGTTGGAACAAAAGTGTGTACTTTATATCATAGGTGAGTGGGAGACTAGTTCAGGCACAAATTCAAACGACCATTTACAGTTTTGTTGTGTAAGCACATCATACACAGTTGAAAGGTCACTAAGGCTGTTACCATGGATGTATGAGATAGAAAAAAACAAAATTTTAAAAAAAAACAGGAAAGTTTCAAAGCCCTAAATTACCCAGGAATTCAAACATATTTTGAATTGTGAATTATGTTTTTTTTTTCCTTCTTTTTTTCTGACATTTAAAAACCTTCTCTTTAGAACACAACTGCTTACCTTAGGTTGTTTTAGGGCTGGGTGCCAGCAGCATTGCTTTGTATGCTAACATAAATGAGCTAAAACAATGAACATTGTATACAATAGGCAATTGACTATGTGTGTGCTGTGCATTAAAAAGCATACCTGCCAAACAATACTTGACATCTAAGTGTAGCAACACAATGGCTTGGGCATAAGTATGCTTGTTTGAACTTATAGGAAGTGGTTAAGCTGTGGGTGACAGATTTCTTTTATCTGTAAACAATCACTTGTGCCATGCTGACTTTGACACTGCAAGCCCTTCATAAGATAAATACTACTGTGGATAGGGATCCTGACTGTTAAGTCAGATTGGGTCTGGTTTCAAGTTGGGTGGGAGAGCTCCACCGATAAATGCTGTAGGAAGTAATGATAGTGGCTAAAAGAGAAGGGGTCGGCTTTAAATAATGCCCTAGCATAGTTGAACTATACATAATACAAATATAAAAAAGGAAGACTACTGTTTCCTGGCAACTGATCTCTTCCTGAGCTGCGGGTCAGCCTCACCCTTTGGTCTGGGATAACACCGATAAGGCTGACCTTAGTGGTGTTATCGGTCCCAAGCGCAAACACAGTAGTGAATTTGACCCCCAGCGTCTTGCCTAGATTATGAGCTGTGAGATATAGAGCAAACACAGAGCAGGCATGTGGGGATTTTCATTCATACAGTCCAAAGGTTCCAACTGAATCTGTCAAAGAAAGTGCAGGAACAAAATGAGAAAGGTGTCAAACATGAATACAGCACACGGATTGGGTGAGTAGCAAAAACAAACATTAAGACAGAAAGGGCATCACCAAAATTAGATCTCATAATAACATATCAAGAATACAAATCTTACGTGGAAATGGGGAATTGTGCACACATCGAAAAGGTTTCTTAACTGCACCAAATGTATAACGTCCCCTCAATCGTGAACTACCTGCTGTTTTTGTAATATCTATAATAGGCATTTCCCTTTACTATTCTCTTGCAGGTAAAGATACACTAATATAGTCACCCACTCCTGGGCATCTTTAATTCCCTTACTTTTAAAACCTCTTCTTGTGCCCCCAGCTAATAAATAAAAAGATGTATTCTAATGAATTATATGTATTCTAATGAAAACTACTCATTTCACAAAGCCTTGTTAGTTTTCCTCTACATCCCTCAACGTAGCAAGCCTTCAGCCACTGAACCAGAGATTACTGTGGCTGATTGGAATGAGCCACCACATATTAAACTTCAATCTCCACTGCTTGCAAGTCAGAGAGGTTCAGGCTCACAGGTTTACCAGGGTTAATAAAACCAGAACAATACCCTGCTTCCAGATAAAAGGATTGGAGGGACGGCAACCATTCTAATCTCGCTTACAGTACATGCAGCACTTTTGACTGGATAAGTGCCAGCTCGAAATGATTTAACAGTTTAATATATGTGTATCAAAACATGATGTCTGCTTCATACAAATTCCATATAACTTATATGCTTAATAGGAAATGACGTGCTGGTTCATACATATTGATGCTTTGTTAATGGCATTCTTTTGCTTCATCCATCTAACGCTGTTTTTGGAGCACGATATCTGATTAATGAGCTGATTGAATGCTCTGTTACATGTGGATAGAGGATATGGTATTGCAAACCTATTTATTTGGAAACAGAAAGTTCAAGGCTATCATTTATACTTGCATTATCAACACAGTGTTAAAGATTTAATTCCATACAACACATACATAGAATGAGCTTAGTTTTACTTACAGTGACTATGGGAGTATCAGAGACTAACAGAAAGCATGAAACTTAATTGGAAGGCATGTTTGTAGTTAAAAAACACTGTCCAGGTACAACTGAATTATGGTTACTAAGATTTATCCCATATACAA